>NC_140211.1:46364381-46701881 GCF_951802725.1 Rutilus rutilus | reverse complement strand
TAAGTGCTGTCTCAGGTCCTTGTTCCCATCCTTTCTACATTTCTATTTTTCAGCTCAAAGAAAGGTTCACCTGGGTTGCGAGATAAGTCAGCATGTTTCCAAAGCACTCGGGCGTCAAAGGGTCTTCGGAAATGTTTGAAAGCGCCGGTGGGCCGTTTGTGTCTTGGCACCTACGAGGCGGAGGGGTAAACGAAAGCACATTGTGCTCTGCTAGCTTTTCTTGCCGCCTTTCACCCTCGATGCAGCTGTCAGAACACCAAACAACAGGCACAGCAATTTCCCAGCGTCCTCCCTCTGCGGGTCCGCGAACACATACCTCGCTCAAAGACGGCGAGAGCGCTGAGGCAGCGATTCGTCTGGATGGCCGTTTGAACGCTAAGTCAATGCCTTTGTTTTTCTGTCAGGAATTTAAATTATACCTCGAGATCCGGACTTCCTGCACGACTGTTTGCTGAAGATTACGCCTCCGTTCAAAGCAAAAGTTGAGGGACAGTCAAATTCTGTAAATTTGATGCACATATAGAAGAAAAAAAAGGTGCCGCCGTTCCAACTTTGGCACGGATATTTCCGGATTACCATAAAATAGGCTTTGTCTAGACGCAACTCAACTCAGCACAGCAGAGAATGGAGTGTTTCCTGTCGCTGTCATCTGTTATGATCGGGGCAGCTTTTCACTGGATTTGCCAGAGTTCCTCTAGTTCCGCTATGGGAATCAGTTTGCATTGGAACGGCACAGAAACAGACGTTTGAAAAAAAGAGCAGCTGTTGGACTTTCCCTCCATGACATAACGGTTTTCCTGCTTCTATTGAGACATTCATCTATCCTCACTGTAAAAGATGAATCTATAAATGCCATCATCAACTAAACTAAGATGCATGTATTGTTTTTAACAACCGAGCACTTTCACTTCAAATGGCAAGAATCCAAAAAGAGGCACTAATGATTCACAAATAAAATACAAAATTGGGAGAGTGTTGATCATCAACTTCAAAAGGCTAAATTAAATATTATATGAGAGGTTTTATTTGCTGTTCATTTTCTGCAACCCCATCACCACAACATGTGGAATGAATACAGTTTTTAAACTCTTATTTGTGTGATTTGTTTTTTTGTCACTAATATATTTGCAGACAAAATCTTGGCAATAGAAGGGGCAATAACAGGGTTGCTTTAGACCAGAGGTCTTCAACCCTGTTCCTGGGGAAGATTATATGCTTCTGCACAAATGAATATCACACCAATGTGATTTTCAAGTGACTCCAAAGCGCTTGATTAGCCAGTTCAGGTGTGTTTGATTAGGATGGGTCCCCAGAAGCAGGGTTGAAAACCTCTGCTTTAGGGTCTGTTTAGACGACACCGTTTTCATCTAAAAACGTACAACTTTTTATGCGTTTTGGCTATTAATTTACACAACAACGTTGTTTTGGGTGCCTGAAAACGCAAACTTTTGAAACCGGGTTTCAAAGTGCAAGTTTTTGAATATGGTCTCAGTGTAAACAACAAAAAACGCGAATCTCTAAAGACGATGACGTCATTCACATGCATATTACGTGTTCAATCTATAGTGTTTCATCGCCATCTAATGGCCTAGCAGAAGATTACAGCGTTTTTAGTTGTTTAAGCGGATCTGTGTGAATGGGGATCATTTTGACAATGGTGTCGTCTGTACACGGAAAAACTTCTCCATTTCTAGTCTAGCTAGTTTGGGGCCGAATGGTGGTTACTTATAAACTTATCCCACAATAAGTTTCTTTACAGGGTTGATGGCTGAGTTTGATGGTAACATTTTTCAATAAGGTTACATTTCTTAACATTAGTTAAGTAGTTAGCATGAACCAAAAATTTATTTTAACATTTTCTAATACACGATTCAAATGATTCCAAATAATGGGACCTCATTGTAAAGTGTTAGATATTAACAGCCAGGATGATCTGATCTCACCATCATCAAGTCCGTCTGTGATTACATGAAGAAACTGAAAAAACTGAGACAGACTAAATCCAGAAGAACTGCGGGAACGTCTCCAAGATGCTTGAAGAAACCTTCCTGCAAAGCTACCTGAAAAACTGTGCAAGTGTACCTGGACAAAAGCCGTTTCTTCAAGCATCTTGGAGACGTTCCCGCAGTTCTTCTGGATTTAGTTTGTCTCAGTTTTTTCAGTTTCTTCATGTAATCACAGACGGACTTGATGATGGTGAGATCAGATCATCCTGGCTGTTAATATCCAACACTTTACAATGAGGTCCCATTATTTAGAATCATTTGAATGATTCTAAATAAAAAGGCAAAAAGAATGTTTGGAAATGTAAACTGATATTTCCTACTGACACACTACAGCAAAAGATATAAATAACTGACTTAAAACCTTTTTTGGGGGGGGTGGGGGGGATATTAACATGCCTAAGACTTTTGCACAGTACTGTATATATACACGCACGCACACTATACATATACATATAAAATGATGGGGTCAGTGCCTCTGGGTCTTTAACATCAGATGACGCCACAGGAAAGTGCTGATGATATTCACTGGCTGACTGTGTGAGTGGATGTCAAATGGACACCAGGTCACAGCACATTGAACTAAATGAATTCAGTTAATCTCTCTGATGTTTCTCCATCCCTGGAGCCAAATTGTGACGCTAATATTCCCCCTTAGGGTCATTTAAAACCCTTTCAGTTTTCTCCATGTCTAGTGGCACTTCACTTTTCCAGAACTCTCCTCTTTATCCCACTCATATACTCATCCTGCAACCAAAAGCTGTTTCCATCACGCATCATTATTTGCTTCGATGCTCCATTTTAGACTAGATTTCCTGTCTTTAACAAAGCTGTGCACATTTTTTACAATGTAATATGTTTAAATGAATTAAATGATGTCATCTAATGTTCCAATGCTGGTGTTATTTGTTCCAAAAAGGACAATATGACTTATGCACTATATTTCAAGTCTCCTGAAGTCATGATTTTATGTGTGAGAAACAGACCCAAATTTAACTCCTGAAGCATATGTGCACCAAGTTTGTTGTCACTTATGTTTAAATGTGTCTAAATATATACACAGATATGGTCACGTATGGAATAGAGCAGCTTGAACATTCTGCTAAACATCTCACATGTGTTTGAAACAACGTTATGGAGAATAAATGATGACCGAGTGATCATTTTCAGGGTTTTTTTGAGGCAAGATATTTTGCTAAATGTATTACAAGAGTGTGTTGAAATGTATTGGTGCTACCAGCAACATTTGCGGTTTTCCCAGATTTTTTGTTTACTGTGATGTATAATGCATTGTGCCTATGACCTTGTTGGCAAATATCGGCCTGCAATTCCCACCCTGTGAAAGGACCGAACACATTGGTCCCAGTTCAGTGGGTGCATTCATGAATAAGACATGACCCATATTCCCACACAACACAGAACGGCCGATTGAACGGCATGTTTTTAGGGGAAGAAAAGTATGTCGGGGCTTAACTGAGGCAAAGGTGCTTTAATGCTAAGCTTGTTTTTGACGCTGGTGTAGTCTGCCGCAGCCTGATATCTTACGGCGGAATACGTATTAGTTTTGTGTCATTATTCATGCTCAAATGATGCTGCTTGCCCACTGGCTGAATGTGCAGTAATTACTACAACTCTGCTTCCTTCATTTATATGAATGTTTAAATATTTGTTTAGGGCTTTCTGTTCATAATTATAACATTTCCATCCAAATCGTCATTCCACGTGAGGCTCGAAGAGAGAGCAGGGTGTTTTAAATAGCATGCTACCATCTACTCATACTATGTTTGCAGTACATATACTGGTCCAGTATGTAAGTTTGCTGTATGCACTGAATGTCAGATGAGTTAAGGCAGACTATAGCAGCTCTCTGTGTGCAATACTGAATAACACACTGCATTGTGCTCAACTTGACCTTCCATTCCAGTGTGACGAACGAGTCGGAAGTCATTTTTAATCTTCCTTGACTCATTATTGGATTGGACAGCCTGAGTTAAGACATTTTGCATACAATTTTTATTTCCACGATGATTAATTCGCACGTGATCTTAATATATAAATCATTTTGAAGAATACATTTCTTTGGTTTTAACGCCTTGAATTGTAATTAATATCTGTTTTATCTCTAGGTTGTTGGGTAAAAGTTCAGATGCTGAATGGGAAATAAAAAATATCTATATTCTTTGAAATACAGTACTGTGCAGAAGTGTTAGGCATGTTAATATAGGTTAATAATCAGTTTTTTTCTGTTTCTTCATGTAATCACAGATGGGCTCGATGACTTTTTGCACAGTACTGTCAAATCAACCAAATTTCGGAAACTTCCCTGGCCCAAATTTTTAATTATTGTTATTTGTTATTTTTTTTATTAAATCAAAGCTATATGCAAATTTATATAATAATCCGAATAAAAGTGACGAAAGCATGTACAATTACTAAGACTAAAACTAAAATCAAACCTGAAAAAAAAATGCTAGTTAAAAAAACCCCAAAAACTATAGAAGCAGTGATATAATGACACAATCTCGATTAAAATCATTGTGTATTTGTAACAGGAACAACTTTGACAGTTTTCTTTCTTTTATACAGTATTGAACTGAATATTGTGATAAATGTTGCACCTGCTGGCGTATGTTTCTCAGACCCACAGATGGCAGGGAGATCTGTGAGTTATGAAGGACATGTTATGTTGTGTGTTCTGTAACATTTCCCCCAGTCTCCCCTGCTGTTCACATCATATCTTTACAAACAGGCAGTATAGACTGCAGTGTGCACTGTGCCATATGCAGTGAGCACTAGGCCTGTATTCTGAACATATCCAGAGAGATTTGCAGACTTTCCCCCTGATTGAGTTCTGCTGTGCTGCAGTGTGTGTGTGTGTGTGTGTGTGTGTTCTAAGCGACGCGCCACTATTGTGTTGCAGGTTTTATCAGGCCTGAGCTGCAAACAGAAATACTCTCCCTCCAACAACAGATGTGGCCACAAAGGAGCTAGAAGGAGGGAGAAAATAAGAGAAAGTAGAGGAAAAATGTTTTGCCAATAACCATGCAAATATTTGGAGGTGGAAAGCATAATCTTCTCTCCCATTTCTTCCATTTTAGGTCGGTGGGTTCTTCCTCAGACCAAACTACCAGATTAGTAACTGCGTTTCGTAATTCCATTAAAAGATAAGTCAGGTAAAAGCCTTTCAGAACACAGAGACATTGGATTTAAATGGTGAAGCCTGCAGTTTCACTGTAAAACAGAGCATTTTCACTCCGTTTTCTCCACAAGGGCCCTGGCCACATCCTTACAGGGCAACTTTGTAAAAATGTTGTAAATGTAGCATAAAATTAGAGTTATATTGATGATGCTGAAGCTAGCGAGCGGGAAAGCCCGTTTGCTAATTAGAATATTAATCAACCCCTTTAAAAAGCTCCAAGGTCAGTGAGAGCTGAAGGAGCTTTTACAGTTTTCAGGCTCCATCCGTGGGAGGCTTTTCTAGAAATAAAATGCAGGAAAAGACGGTGCTGTTTGCTGCATTGGCCAAATACTCTAGCTAAAACCAAAACACATAGTACCGGACATGTTTTATGATTTTGAAATAAGTCTCTTATGCTCACCAAGGCTGAATTTATTCAATACAAATGTAATAAAAACAATAATATTGTGAAATATTATTACAATTTAAAATAACTTTAATTGTAATAGATTTTAAAATGTAATTTATTCCTGTGATGCAAAGCTGTTTTTAGCAGCCATAACACCAGCCTTCAAAGTAGAAGAGGAAGAATGTTTCTTGAGCAGCAAATCAGCATATTAGAATGATAACTGAAGGATCATCTGACACTGAAAACTAGAGAAAAATCATCCTGCTCTGGACTCTTGTTTTAGGTTTAAGGTTTTTACTGTTTCCTGTTTAACTTATTTTTAGGTGTGGAGTTTTCTTTGTTGATTAGTTTCATTTATTTGTTCCCATGTGTTTTTGATATGCTTGTTTGCCCTTCATCCCTGTCTGTATTGGCTGTGTCCGAAATCGTATACTATCTTGAGTAGATAATTATTTTGAATAAGTAAGTGCTTTGCAACCGCTAAAAAAATATGTTCTATATAGTATGAAGTGTTTGTAGTATGAATGTAATCCGGACATACTACATTCATCATGTTGTTGTTGTCATGTGACCTATAACATCAGTTGCATCCCTTCACTGCCATTCACAAATACTGTATGTACACTTCAGAATCAGAATCAGTGGTAGGTTATCCAGGTACTTTTTGTCTACTCTTTTATGAGTACTGTGAATTCGGACTACTTCTTTTGGCACATACAGTAGGTAGTCAACCAGAATGCATATTACAGCCACGCCAGCCGCCGCGGCAAAAATAAACCAGTCACATTTCAAAGTCATTCACGAAATGACGGTCAGGTGGCGCAAAGGGATATTGTGCAAAACAGCAGCAATTGCCGCATTTTTAAATGTAAGTGAATTTTTACATTTGTGTAAAAAACAAAAAACAAAAAACAAAAAAAACGCTTTATTCACAAATCGCACCCTGGTTGTAAGGATCCAAAGATCCCTGTGGAATTTAATATTGAGTTGAACATTTTGTTCATGACAACAAATAACCATGCGTTTGAAGATTGTATTTAGTTTTGCTTTGAAAAAGCTGGCCCAAACCAAAGTAGCGTTTTAATTTATTTAAACCTTGAAATGTGCCATGGGGTTTCAGACTTAATTAATTGTAGTGTTCTTTTACATTTTCATTGGTTTTTATATTGAAAGGAATACTATTTAGTTAGTCTGTTATTTTTTATAGCCAAGTCAACAAAATCAGTCTTTTTCTGATTTGTTCAATGTATGGATCTGTTTTGAATTTTTTTTTTCGTTTCTGTGGCCGGATATCACTGTCAGTCATCTCAATTTCGTGAATGATTCACAAAACAATAATTTAGCAGATTAAAAACGAGCTTCATCATCTTCATGTTCTGGTGCGATCGGCTGATAATCTTCCTTCATCAGTTGTGTCGTCTGTGCAGTGGCTCTATTGGAATGTAGCAAATTTATGTTGTAATGTGTAAAATGACAATTAATAATAATAAAAATGACAGGAAAACACAACAAATCAAAGCTCCAAAAAGTGTTTCGAATCAATAAATTAACATTTCAAAAGTTTTCATTTTTGACAAATATTAAACTAGAGACAAAATTATGAAGATGGTAGAGCTGAGATTCGATCTCAGAACGCTTGAAGCTCCGCGAGGCCAGAGCTATCGTCTGAACGCTGTATAGAGATTGAGCTTAACGTCTTATGCTCATGCAAAGCCTCATTGATGTAGCCTAATATTTTTCTATTGCAATGTTCTATGTTGAAATGTTTTCATTATTTATTAAAGAAAATTATGCTAATCATAACAACCTACTGTAAGCCTATTTAATTCTTAATAAAGAATGCTAAAACACAATTGCTGCCGACTAGCATTGTCGACTAGCAAGTCCTGATCAATGTTTTAATTTCACAATCATTTAGTTTAATTTATTTCACTGTTATGTTTCAGTTAACAAATCTACTGATAAATTAAAATAACACGAAATATAAGACACATAACCTATTGACATGCATAACCTTTCTAAATTATAGAAAAATTGGACACACAATGTTAATGTTTAGCATACTTTGCTTAAATTTGATGCAGTAATAGAAGCCTACATTTGTTTCAGTTCTAAATTTGTACTGTAATTTCAGTATTGTGATTATGAATTTGTTTAACTACAATGTTTCACTTGAATTTATCTGCAACAGCTCTCAATCGCTCTCAATGAGCCGCGGCGGCAGATTACGCAATAGAGAGAATAAACTGACACTTTTCAAAGTCTGTGATTGTAGCGCGCGCCTCTTAGCGGTAAAAGGCAACAAATACACACCCGCAATTTTCCCGGAGCGGTAAAAGTATTATTCTGGTTGAGGGCCAACTGTACAGTTTATTTTATTTTTTTTGGGGGGGGGCCAAATATACCAAGTATGTGATTTCAGATGCAGCCCTTGTGCTTTCCTTGTTCAGTGTTTGGTGTTCGGTGTTGTGTTTTTGTGCATGTATCACATGCCTTCTTTTCAGTAATGCCCTTCCCAGTCTTTGGATTTACTCTGTGTTTTGCCTTTGTTTGCTGTTGCCTGTTATTTTTGTTAATAAATATGTTACACTGCATTAGGATCCAATTCTGAAATCACCAGCATTGCACACATACATAAATCACATTATTTAAAATTGTAATAATATTTTACAATATCACTGTTTTTACTGTATTTTTCATCACATAAATGCAACCTTTGTAAGCATTAAAAAAATTATTCCAATTATTCCAAACTTTTTACCAGTAGTGTACTCACTGGAGAAAGATACAAACAGACAAAAAGAACAAATAGACAAAACACGTACCTGTGAGGGCTGGAAGGCAATGAGAGAGCAAAGGTTAGCGAGAGTTATTCGTCATAGACCTACCACGTAAAACAGTGAGTCGTGTCGTGGCGCTCGTCTCCCCAACACTGTTGGAGGCGACGCATTCGTAAATGGCTTCATCGCGCGGCGTCCGCAGCGGCTGGATTCTCAGCACTGAGCCTGATCCATCATCGAACTCTATAACCTACAGGTGCGAGAGACAAGATATGTTACGAGAGTTTTTTTTGTTCACGACTGACGACAGAGAATCATGCTCACACACACACACACACTTCATCCTGACAAATAGCTATGGACAGACAACAGACCATCATTTACTCAACCTGATGCAACAGTATGAACACAGGACACAGAAACACAGAAAGTCTGGTTAAGGTTTTCGGCAAATCTGCGATTTGTTCCCTGGGAAATATTTATAATTGCTGATATGTTGGTGTTTTCTCATTCTGAAGCCCAGTGCAAACTGTTAGATTTATTTGTTTATTTTTATTTTGTGTCCTAAATTATATATTTTGTGAGTTAATACGATATGAGACTTATGAGATCAGACTGCACGACAGGAATAGTATTTTATGTCAGACTGTATGATAGACAGATTAGCTGAGACTCTGGTCAAGTCTGACTACACTTATAAATTATACGTTTATTCAAGTGTGCTATTAGTATACTTCTTTTAAATACATACATAAATATTTTTTTCTACTTAAAAACTATAATTTCGTTATTTTACTAACCCAACTAATTATTCATCCAGGCTTTATAAATAAGTTAAAAAAGTAAAAAGTGTATGATGTTAAGTTCATTTAAAGAAAACGAATAGTTATAAAAACAAATAGTTTACTGAGTGTACTTCAAAGTGTACTTTCATAAACTAAAAAGTGGGCTATAAGGCCGTGTGTCCACCAAAGCGTTTTTAGCCAGCTGAAAACGCTAGGCGCTCTGCTAAAAACGCTCAGCTGTGGGCGCTTGAGAGCGTTTTGGCAGCGCAGCGTTTTTTCAATTGAGACGGTTGAGACCGATCCACTTTGCTTGTTATGATACGGAATATCCGCGAAAGTCTTACTAGTATCTCATTTCACACATATTTTGTTTCTGTGTTTATTCTATATTAAAATGTCAATACAATGTAATGTATTTTCTCTGGCTCTTGATTTTATTCCGTTATATGCTTGTTGTTGTCATCTGTTGACGTTGTACAAGCAGAATCATGTGGCGGACGCGGTTGGTCGGTGTGGTATTAGTCCCGCCCCTCCTCCACTGTGATTGGACGGTTGAGTAAAAAGTGACAGTGATGAGCGCTGCGTTTTACCAAAAGTTGAACATTCTTCAGCTCTCGGCGACCAGTAAAAAACGCTGAACGTCAGCGCTTCAGCGTGAAAAAGACGCTCAGCACCTCGTTACGCTCATGGCGTTTTAAAAACGCGGCGCTCCCATTGAAAACAATTGAAAAAACACGCCAGCCGCGAGTAAAAACGCTTTGGTGGACACACGGCCTAAGTATATAGCTAGTAAACTTACAGTTTACTTAGATGTTCACTTGTAGTATAGTTGAAATATAAAAGTGAAAACTTAGATTTAAACTAGTTATGTACTCAAAGTTTACTACTGTTACTCCTCAAATACACTTAAAAGTATACTTTTATAAAAAGTGAGGCACCTCAGTCCCCAGAAGTTTTGAAATAGTTCCCTTCCAAGTATAGGCCTACTACTAGTACACTGATATTGGTATACTTAACTATATAAAATATACTTGAACTTAAGTTTACTTAATAAAATTAACTTAAAGTATATTTCATTTTTTTAAGGGTGGATATCCTTGACACACAAACCCAAATATGCTTTTGTACTAAAGTCCGCGGTGTTTTCTCTGGAAAAGATGGAATTTGTGACCTGCTCAGTCTTTATCTCAAGGTCATTTTTTGTAGTGCTGTCATAACATAAGAAATGGTAAATAAGATATTTATGCTGCATTTCATAAATACTGAATGGTTCTCTCACACTCGCGTCAATAGCAGCTGTGCTCCTATTGCTTCTTCATCTGAAGGTCACCACAACGGGACTGACACACTAAACTATTGACACTGTCAGAAGAAATCATCAGCTGTCGGTGAGCATGTCACTCTAAAAGATTCAAGAC
Source organism: Rutilus rutilus (assembly GCF_951802725.1). Taxonomy (NCBI): domain Eukaryota; kingdom Metazoa; phylum Chordata; class Actinopteri; order Cypriniformes; family Leuciscidae; genus Rutilus; species Rutilus rutilus. Next base: position 46,691,308 of record NC_140211.1, on the reverse strand, counting down.
AGTTTTGCCCTGCCACAAAATAAATATTTTACGATGACTGAAATCTGCCTCAGATGGTAAACCTGTGCTCAAAATTATATGGTGTCCACTGTCCACATCGCCAAGGGCATGTGCAACATTCCATTTTTCTTTTGCACTGCAAGTATACTCTGAACTACACTACAAAGTGAACTTATAGGTTTTATAGATCTAGTCTACTTTTATTTATTAAATACACACAATTTATTAAAGTACACTTTGAAGTATACTTGAAGTGAACTTAACATAAGTAACAGAACTTAACTATAGATAGGTACGATCCTGTGTTAGTCACACAAACTCATGCACATCGCTTATTCTTGAAATGCCCACAAACAACATGATTTGTAGAATAAACAAAAAGCAGCATAAGTAGCTATATTTACATTGACATATTTTGTTTCAATTGGAATAAAATCATTCTGATTGATGATAAACATTTTACATGAACGCTAAATAAAGTGATCAGATTGATGTGCTTCAAGCTTCAAATTGGAAATGTGCAAACTTCACAAATATAGAGTTTCCGGTAACACTTAGAATACCGTTCCATCATTAATGAATAATAACTACACAGGAACGAATAAGTAACTCACTATTAGCATTCTAGTAACTACTATTAACTAACAAGAATCTCTGATTAACAAATTAGTAAGTAATAGTGCTCAGTAGAATGTGGTAGTTCAATAAAAAAATGTCATACCTCACAGAGAACTACTATATAGACCTTATGCGCCAGAGAAACGTGCATGCAGAATGTTTTCTTTGAACTTCCATTGTTGCGGTAGCTCTGTATATTTCTACGGCATTGCTGTCGAAGAATAATTAGCTGGTTAAGTGGATTTGCTTATTGTAGAGTTAACAAAAGTTATCAAGAGCACTGTAATGTTTAAAACTGATGTCATAAATGTCAGTAGACCAGGAAGATTTTAAAATGAGCAGTTTATTCATAAATACATATAGATCGCTGTGGAAATACGAACCGGAAGTCTAAATGCAATGAACGCAGCGATGAAAAGGGGCGGGGTTTATACAGGTTCATAATTAATGAGAGTAATGCATATGTATAATTAATTCAAAAGTGAAGATCATGGTAACCCACTAGTACTGACTCAAGTATTACCAAATCCTTCAGAAGGAAATACTAATTGATTTGGATCAGTATTCAAAAATGAAGATCATGGTAACCCACTAATAATGATTTAAGCATTACCAAATCCATCAGAAGGAATTACTATCCAAAGCCTTGGAAAAACGTACAAAGCTTACAATGACTTGAGTCAATACTTGGGAGTTACCATACTTTTCACTTTAGAATACTGATCCAAATAATTAGTAATTCCTTTAGAAGAAAGTAGTAACACTTGAGTCACTACTAGTGGGTTATTATGATCTTCACTTTAGAATTAATTATACATTATGTGTTATTCATGTTAATTATGAACCTGTATATAGTAGTTCTTAGTAGTTCTCTGGGAGGTAAGACATTTTTTGTAGTTATTAATTAGCTAATAGTGAACAACCACATTCGACTAAGCGCTATTACTTACTAATTTCTTAATCAGAGTTTACTGTTGGTTAATAGTAGTTACTGGAGTGTTTACTATATTGCGTTACTCAGTTGTTCCTGTGTAGTTAATCATTAATGATGGAACTGTATTCTAAAGTGTTACCAAGTTTCCTGCTGTTGGCACATACTGATCATCCTCCTTTTCTTTTTGTTTTAAAAAGCAGACCAAATAATTATTCATTTCGGATCATAATTAGCAGATGACGAGCACATTAAGTTTTGTGTCATAATGATAAATATTTATCAAGCAGTAAAAATGCTCCTCCCAGTACAAAAATGAGGAATCTGTAGATGAGAGTTCGAAACAAGGACTGGTGGGACAACGTTGCCCTGCACCACTTCACAGAAGTTTGCACTTTTGGGAAGGACAACATTCTTGTAATGCACTGGGCAGAAATTTGTTACCACATGTAAAAAAAAAAAAAAAAAATTCCTTTGTGTAAAATGCTCAGTGAATGTATGAGGGCAATGCAAAATTCTTCAACCAGACGTTTCACGAGTAAACCCGGTGGCTTTAAGAATGGGATGGCCGTGCAACTTTCAGCTAGCGTGATCTGGCCCACTCTTAAAGTTGATCGTATGAAACATGAAACGAGAATGGAGATGTGACGTCACAGGCACAAAACGCCATTAGAAAGAACAACAGTAGACAGTCGATTAGCCTCGACGAGACCGACTGACGCCAGACGGACGGGACACAGGACGCTCACAGACAGTTTTAGTTGGTGGCAATTGGGGAGATGTATACTCACTTCTGACAGAACCAACCAGGACGGGTTCTCCGTTTTACAGACTTAAATACATCAGTGGTCATACTCTGTGCCTTTTCTTTCACTGTCACTTTTCACGCAAAGAAATGCGGGTATGACCACGCGCTCACGCATGCGGCTCTTGGCTAACGGAGCCAAGTAGAAACTGAGCATTAAACAAATGTTTAAAAAAGTGCTGTCAAATCGATTAATCGCATCTAACATAACATATGTGTTTGTGTATATACATATTATTTATATATATCTACAGTATATATATATATATATATATATATATGTGTATGTGTGCATGCGTGTGTATATATATATATATATATACACAGTGAGGAAAATAAGTATTTGAACACCCTGCTATTTTGCAAGTTCTCCCACTTAGAAATCATGGAGGGGTCTGAAATTGTCATCGTAGGTGCATGTCCACTGTGAGAGACATAATCTTAAAAAAAAATCCAGAAATCACAATATATGATTTTTTAACTATTTATTTGTATGATACAGCTGCAAATAAGTATTTGAACACCTGTCTATCAGCTAGAATTCTGACCCTCAAAGACCTGTTAGTCTGCCTTTAAAATGTCCACCTCCACTCCATTTATTATCCTAAATTAGATGTACCTGTTTGAGGTCGTTAGCTGCATAAAGACACCTGTCCACCCCATACAATCAGTAAGAATCCAACTACTAACATGGCCAAGACCAAAGAGCTGTCCAAAGACACTAGAGACAAAATTGTACACCTCCACAAGGCTGGAAAGGGCTACGGGGAAATTGCCAAGCAGCTTGGTGAAAAAAAAGTCCACTGTTGGAGCAATCATTAGAAAATGGAAGAAGCTAAACATGACTGTCAATCTCCCTCGGACTGGGGCTCCATGCAAGATCTCACCTCGTGGGGTCTCAATGATCCTAAGAAAGGTGAGAAATCAGCCCAGAACTACACGGGAGGAGCTGGTCAATGACCTGAAAAGAGCTGGGACCACCGTTTCCAAGGTTACTGTTGGTAATACACTAAGACGTCATGGTTTGAAATCATGCATGGCACGGAAGGTTCCCCTGCTTAAACCAGCACATGTCAAGGCCCGTCTTAAGTTTGCCAATGACCATTTGGATGATCCAGAGGAGTCATGGGAGAAAGTCATGTGGTCAGATGAGACCAAAATATAACTTTTTGGTCATAATTCCACTAAAGTGTTTGGAGGAAGAAGAATGATGAGTACCATCCCAAGAGCACCATCCCTACTGTGAAGCATGGGGGTGGTAGCATCATGCTTTGGGGGTGTTTTTCTGCACATGGGACAGGGCGACTGCACTGTATTAAGGAGAGGATGACCGGAGCCATGTATTGCGAGATTTTGGGGAACAACCTCCTTCCCTCAGTTAGAGCATTGAAGATGGGTCGAGGCTGGGTCTTCCAACATGACAATGACCCGAAGCACACAGCCAGGATAACCAAGGAGTGGCTCTGTAAGAAGCATATCAAGGTTCTGGCGTGGCCTAGCCAGTCTCCAGACCTAAACCCAATAGAGAATCTTTGGAGGGAGCTCAAACTCAGCGACAGCCCAGAAACCTGACTGATCTAGAGAAGATCTGTGTGGAGGAGTGGGCCAAAATCCCTCCTGCAGTGTGTGCAAACCTGGTGAAAAACTACAGGAAACGTTTGACCTCTGTAATTGCAAACAAAGGCTACTGTACCAAATATTAACATTGATTTTCTCAGATGTTCAAATACTTATTTGCAGCTGTATCATAAAAATAAATAGTAAAAAAAATCATACATTGTGATTTCTGGATTTTTTTGGGGGGGATTATGTCTCTCACAGTGGACATGCACCTACGATGACAATTTCAGACCCCTCCATGATTTCTAAGTGGGAGAACTTGCAAAATAGCAGGGTGTTCAAATACTTATTTTCCTCACTGTATATACACATACATACATACATACATACATACATACATACACACACATATGTACACAAACATATATTATATAAGAACAAACTTTTATGTTAGGAGATTAATGTTAGACAATTAATTGATTTGACAGCCCTAGTTTAAAGAGATAGTAGTAATGAGTAAGTTGCATGGGTGAGGGTGAAGACTTTGTTGCGAATCGAAGGTAAGCATATTAGTTGGCATGTTAGTATTGAATAGCATTTAATGAACGTTGATAAGATTTAGTTTCTGCAGGCGAAAAGGCGCCATATCAGCCGATAAGCGTCCATAGATTAGTGGCCACATGTTAGAAGCCGAATAGAAGAGGGAAGATGGTCGAGCTGCAAGATGACGCAGAAATTAATAAAAAATCTTATCAGTGTTCAGCTGTGATGCGTTTATCATGCTGGGCTGAGGTGGTGATCCAAAAACAGATAAATAAACATACAGGATTCAGGCACGTGAGACGAGAGAACATGCACTGAGAAGCAAATGAGACGCTCAACAGAAGAGAAAGATAAGCTACAAACTTTGGGGAACAAAGTGCATTTCATAAATGCAAAGCATATGCTTGACGAGAGAATCTGATCCATCATTTCTTCAAATGAAGGTAATATTTATGATCTCTTGCTATTGAGATCAAGAGCCGGATTCACAAAAAATAAATAAACATTTTTGTTTGTTTTGTATTTTCTGTTTTCATTTTAGTTTTAAAATATATATATTTTTTGTTCTTGTTATTTTATTAGTTTTTTTTTATGTCTATATAGTTTTTTTTATATATATATATAAATTTTCATATTTATTTCAGTTTTTGTTGTTGTTTTAGTACAAAAAGAACTAAATGAAAAATGTTCTGATAACAAAAAAATATATATGATTTTAGTTTTAGTAAAATAAACTAAGGGAAATTAAGAATATTTTATTTTCCAAAAATACTTAAAGTTCAAATATTTTTTCTTGCCATAGCTCATAAGACACAATTTAAGAATTCAAATTCTTGAAAATAATGTTACAATAATTATAATAAAGTTTTTAAAGTTAGGATAACCTCCAACTTGTCTTAAATGAAATTAAATGAATTTTTGCTGGAGTTAAATTAAAAACTTTACAAAGACACATCCAATAGTAGTGGTCGAACGATACATCGGCCGATATTTGACATTTTTTAAATATCGGCATCGGCCGATAAGTTTTTCTGATTGGCCGATGTGTTGGAAGCGGGACTTTCATTTTGACGGCGCTCTGGACTTTTATTTTGACGGTCGCCGCTGAGAACACCAGCGCCAGAAGAGAACGGCAGCGCCTGATCACACAGCGCTCACTCACATTCTCCGTCTTCATTAGTTTACGATCTCTGTCAGTCATATCTAATATTTTGTTATACAGAACTGGTAAACAAAGAAAGTAAATGGTAAGCGAAAAAGCTTTATTTGTAACAGAAAAGGCAAACAATCAGGCTAAAATACTTTATCATTTACCGTCAACATTCAGCAAATGCGCATCTACATCATTTAAACAGATATCTGAATATCTAATAAACATTTAATTTCATAAATCTTGCAGATTTAATCGAATCCAGCTGTGATATCTTGTGAAATGTGCATTTGTAGCCTGCACAAATGTGTGATTGCGAGTGACGGTCGGCCCATGCGAAGTGAGTGAATGCAAACAGAAGATCAGCTTCACAAGAGACGCGATCGAAAAACTTTAAATCCTTCATTTTAAAATATGCTGTGCTATATCCAGTTGCCCACTGTCATATTCATATCGTTTTCACTGTGTGCTGTATGTAAAATTAGCGTTACCTTGTCTTTATTTGAAAAACTATGATTACCATTGCGCATTAAATTACCAGATTACTGAGTGCCCTGTTACAGTGTTTACTTCCTTTTTATTAACATATTCATATATTTTTAAACAATTACTTTATTTGTGAAAAAAAACTGTAACAGGACTGCAGATTCAAGTTGTTGCCATCTAAAGTCTAAGTATATATATATATTAAAAAAATATTGGCTTTATATCGGCCATCGGCCACCCTGCTCTCTAAGATATCGGCATCGGCCATCAAAAAAACAATATCGGTCGACCACTATCCAATAGAGACCTCTTTTTTATTATTATTTTGTAATTGTGGTATAATTTTTAGCAGCATTTCAAGCTAGTAGAGACAAAAATAAAATAAAAAATTGTTCATGCTTTTACAGATAACACCAATGCTTGTCATTTTATTTAAAAAATATATATATTTAAGATGATCTTAAGAAAATATTTGAGAACTTCTTATGACTGTGTTTTTAAGTATTGCACTTAGGAACATTATTATAATCTTCTCAGGATTTATTTGAACAACTTTCACAAATTTTGATAAAGATTTTTGTGAATTCGGCCCCAGGCCATGAGCAATCATGCACGTTAGTGGTGTAAGAATATGAAATGGATGGGCGTGGCCGAAGTGGTCAATGGGGTGTGGTTATCGTTAGCATTCACTTGTCGAGCATTTTACATCAGAACAATAGACCTAATACCTCAAAACGCTGGTTGCTCACTCTCTTCCCCTTCTTGTTCCATACGATTTTGGGCCGTGGGTCACCTGTGGCCTGGCAGATGAAGGAGGCAACGCCGCCCTGAACACCCGTCTGATCGTTCGGGGTTCTTAAGAACTTCGGTGGTGCTGAAAGAGAGAAAGCGGGAAGAGACGTGGTTACACAACTTATTCAGGCGGATTATTGAACAGAGGTCGGAGTTTGTGTGCATTGCGCTCTTGGGGCAAGACATGGTTATACAACACAGCAGTAAATGAAAAAAAAATGCAATCAAATGAACAGAGGAAAGATGTGAAGATAATCCCATGAATGCAGAAGGCAGCTGATGTCGCAGAAATCAGAGGATCATGCTGACTCCTAAATATAAAATGCCTCTTATTATTGTTCCTAATTTTGTAATGTACTGAAAAGTTAAATTTTCCAATATTTATATATTTATTTATTTATTTATGTATGTTTGTCCCTGATTTTTTTTTTATTACTGAATTTTTTTTTTCACATAATTGGCAGTTTATGTCTTACAATACTGAGAAATAAAGCCAGATTTGGCAGTTACAAACTTGCAATTGTGGGGAAAAAAGTCAATTGCGAATTATAAACATGTAGTTGCAAGAAATAGTCAGAATTGTGAGTTTATATCTCGTAATTGTAACTTTTTGGTTACCCTTTATTTTAAGGTGAAGTAGTTACATTGTACTTACTCAAATAAGTACTATAGTATTTATTACTATACTATAGTAGTAGTAATATTAATTAACTACATGTACTTACTATAGAGTTACAGTTAGGGTTAGGTTTAGTGTTAGTTACTTGCAATTTACTGCTATTACTATAGTAAGTACATGTAGTAACGTGTAACTTTTACCTTAAAGTAGTTACTGACTAAAAAAATGTTTTACATAAACTCACAATTATGAGAAAAAAGTCTGAAATGTGAGATTAAAAAAGTACCTTTTTTATTTTTCATTCCATGGCGGAAACAAGCATCCATACTATTTGAATATAATTCGATTTTTTTATTAATAACAAGGAATCACTCTTCCTGATTCTGCTGTAATTACCAACATGCCAAGCATTTTAAACAACATTACCTTTTTCTTTTTTTTTTTCAGGGAAGTTTTTTTTTTTTGGTTGTGATGGAAATGAGCAGCAGCATGTCAGGAAATCAGAGCGATGAGATAAGAAATGCCATTTATTTAAAGAGATTTACATCATGATCTGAGAGCAGCTTAGGCGTCATTAATAGAGCAGACGGTAAATGAATCCCAGAGTCCAAAATTAACACTCGCCAGGCTCCAAATGCAATAAAAACTGCAGAATGAACATTTGTCCTGTAACTTTATTAGCAACTTAATACATAATTTAAAGCTATATAAAAACAACAATCTGCCTCGCAGATGTGAGAGAAACAAGCAATCCAATTCAAATACATTCAGACAGCTTAAAATCACCAGTGAGTGACTGACATGACTGAAGCTGCGTCAAGGTAAAAAAAAGTGAAATATTTAGCATGCAATGAAAAATTGCATTTTTCAATGAAACATTTTTTTTGATCATCAAAAAAAAAAAAAAAAAAAAAAATCTGTAGGCAGGAAGTTTATATATACACATACATATATATATATATATATATATATATATATATATATATATATATATATATATATATATATATATATATATACTGCCATTCTTTGTATATTAAATAATCATGTAACCAATAAAAACTGTATTCTGATTCTGAGTATTTTAAAATGTAAAATAATCTAATTACAAGTATTACATTTCTGGAATCTGATTAGCGGTTACCACTATGTAATCCAGACTACATATAATCAGTTACTACACAGCACTGTGTGTGAATAAATAAGTAAATAAATAATTAAATAATTAAATAAATAAATAAACAAACAAACAAACAAACAAACAAATGTATATGTGTACGTGCTTTCACCATTTTTATTACTTATTTTTTTATATTTCTATATATCTTTAATTTATTTTTATTTTAGTACGTAATTATTTCAAGGCAACATTTCTATTTTTTTTGTTTTTCATCTAATATTTATGTTATGGCATTTAACAAAAACAATGTTTAATAGTTTTAGTTAGCAATAACAACAACGGCACAGCCCTAGTATGATGGATTATCGCTGTCTCCATCTCTTGTTAAGGATGAGGCAAACCGGTTAATGTAGGATGTGACATACGTATCCCATAGTCCCTGTCTATAATTGGATCTGTGAGCAGGGTGTCACCACGACGACCAGAGGGATTTTACTGAACGATCCAAAATATCTGCCGACGACTGCCAACACCCACCCTGTCTCTCTCTCTCTCTCTGTCTCTCTGTACTTCAAAGAGCAGTTTTCTCAGCATGTAAATACGTAAAATCGTATCTTCTGCGGCTGTCAGGACGGGTGTCATACAGTTATCTGTACACGCGCCGTGCCGCCGTGGAATACGACATCAAAGATGCGGCTGTCAGTGAATCTGCTCTAATGGCGTTTGGGGTCGACAGTAAATCCCGCTTAAGAGCTCACGCTGCACATCACCACAAGAACAGAGAAATTGCTTTTTTTTTTCTTTTTTGCTTAAAACAGAGAAGCTGCTGCTGCTCAAATATGACGACACGTGTTCTGGCCGTAATCGCACTGTTTTACTGTTTTAACGTGACGCATGAGGCTGTGAAAAAGCAAAAGCAAACAACACTGAATGGCAGATGTGTGTTTAGTCTGAAACTCAGCCACAGCAGACTTCTAGTGTGAAAAAGCACAAAAAAAATGTCTAATGTGAATTTTCTTCTCTTAGAGGGGATTATGGGTAATTATGTACAGTAGGTACATGTACAGTAGGGCTGCACCATGATTTTTTCTGATTATAATTGTAAAAATTGTAATAATGTTTTAAATGTGATTAAAAACAAACTCCAAATGCACACAGTGGCTATGTTTACATGCACAACTTTTGTTTCAATTGGACTGAATTTATTCCGATTGATGAATCTGAATGTAGTGTTTACATGAACACTAAACGTGATCGGGTTAATGTGCCTGGGTTTATATGTTACAAGCTTCAAATCGGAATAGATTTTCATCTTACACATAATAATCATTTTCCTACATTGATTTTTTAATTTGTTTTAAACAGCAAACTTAATATTTATCCATTTATGGTCATAATTTGGAGACAATGTAGCATATGAACCGCTTTGCCGTGCTGCTCATATATATATATATATATATATATATATATATATATATATATATATATATATATCACGTTGTCCTGCTCCACTTCACAGACACTGAGTGAAAGAAGAATTTTAGAATGACGGGACACTCATTTATATGACACTTTATTCAACAGGAAGTACAGCTCGTTCAGCTATTTCAACATCATTGCACATGCGCAGGCTTTCAGTTTCGATTTTCAATCCGATCAAGTGTTTATCGGATCGGATTAGAAAAGGAACAAACCACCCCTTTCAATCTGATCGAAATTTCATTCGGATCGAGCTCAATCAGATCGATTAAGGTGTTTACATGAAGGCTTTCAGTCAGATTGAGCCGTCAATCTGATTACTAACTGATTATTTGGTTGCATGTAAACGTAGCCAGTGTTGTGCTTTACTCTGAAACCCACAGCGCATCAGATTATATATAATTAAAAGTTTTTTAACAGAGTTTTTGTGATTTCCAGTGTGAGACATACACAGATAGTGATATTAATGTTGCTTTTGTTGTTGGTTATTTGATCAGACTGCTAGGCAAGATTACTGTACGAAATGAGGTCATGTGACACTTTAGTAAACGGTTTGAAATGTTTTCTGTCTCACTATTATTTCACTCAGTACGTGTAATACTGTATGATACTGCCGTCATTACTTCCGCTTCATTCATCACACTGGAAAAGGGCAGTTGTGTGCACTGCATTGTGGGATACAGTGAGCTCTGTGTGTGATGTAGTAGATCATTTGAGTATTTCAGAACTACAAAAAACAGATCTATCAGAAAACATTTCTGTATTTTCTCTTCTTCAAAAGCCAAGTGACACATTCAATTTCTCTCGCATGAGCAGCCTGTATTTGCTGTCTGTCAGAAACGCTTTCATGATCAGTCTGTCAAATGTGCATCTGCTCAGAAACAACTCCGCTTTAAAGATGCTGTTAACCTATCAAAATCACAAATACTTCAGCATTAGACAAAGAGTATTATTATACATCTAACATCATATCAACATAGCATGGAGATAGCTACATATCATAGCTACAGTTACAAGTAAAAGTCAAGTAAAAGTAAAAGTCTCAAGCCATTTTCTCAATTTTACGCATATTGTAATGTTGACATTCATCAAACTCAACCAATCAACACTGTCAGTAAAGTTATTGTTATTGTATATATATATAAAAAAAATTTAATATATATATATATATATATATATATATATATATATAGGCTACTGCATATATTTCCTTAAATTTACAATAAACTGCACTCCAGTTTATATTACAAGCAAAAACCAACTCTACAATTTATTTGTTTATTTTATGTGCATCTGTAGAAAATATATTATTATTATTATTATTATTGTAAATAAACAAACTGTATTTGTTCCACATTTTAACAACATAATTAATCTGGGAACACTAAAACATCACCAGGATGAACAAATGACCAGAATATTTCACAACACCCTCCTCTCTGTCTGTCTGTGTGTGTGTGTCTTTATCTCAGAGAGAGGGATCGAGGGTCCTGGTCAAGGGTTCAGGTTGTGTGGGGCCGTTTGCTGCTGTGATTTCATTGGATGGTTATTTTTGGCCACCGCTTCAAACAGACACTTTAACCAGCAGAACAGCAGATTAAAAAAGACAACAGCACTTTACCACACACACACACACACTACTGCTTTTATAAATAAAAGCAATAGAACAGATTAAAACAACACAACAATAACGTTATTAATGCTCGCAAAACGTTCGAGAAAATCTGATGCTGAAAATAACGCTCGTCACAGATGCCTTGGTACTGAAGTAACGGTACTTGTGACGTTTTGTATACAAGTATATGACGACATCACAGCTGCTTGGAGATGTTTGACCTAAACACGCTAAACATTGTTCAGTTACACAGGAGCATCAGGACCAGCGCAGGTGTCTCACACCTGTCTGTCTGTTTGTCTGTCTCTTGGCTGCTTGGTAACCAGAGATGCCGAGTGCCAACCACCTCACGCTCAGGTGCGTCTAAGGAACACACATGCCATTTATGACTGCGATTACATATGTGGATCTTCTCTTTTCACTAACGTCACTTTTCTTCATTATGTTTGACTTCTCAATGTGTTTGAATACTGGAATCAGCTGGTTGAATAAGCTAATGCTGGTGTGATCTCAGGCTGGATTGAAATAAATAAATAAATAAATAAATAAATGCTGTATTTAAAGTACGTAACCTTTAGTTTTAATTGAACCTTTTCTATTAATTGAATATTATTAACTGATGTTTAATGAGATTTGCAATATTTGGTGCATAAAAACAATTTAAAGTCCTTGGTTTGTGATTTTGTACCTTCTAGCAATGAACAATAAATACAGCGCAATTAAATTGAAAATTTTACATCTATAAAAACAGGGTTTCAAATTAAACAAATAGTCAAAATTAAATTATGACTAGTAAGACATTCACTGTACAACTGACGTCAAACAATCAGTAGGGAACTAGATATTCAGACAGTTTCTAATTATTAAAAAATAAAAATAATTCTAAATATTAAAATATAATAATGGGAAATATATGCCATTTGGTTTAATATTTGAATCTCTAATGTAATGACATTCAGTAATTTTACAGTTTGATGTAGCGGTTTTGCAAATTTTCTGGTGCTGCTGTATATCCTAGTTGCTCTGAAAAAAAGAATGAAGGGTTGGCTTTCACACACACACACACACACACACACACACACTTGTGTGAGAGCAGCGTGACCTTTCACACAGCATTAATTTAATGGTGGGGTATGAGAATGTTTCAAGCTATTTTCACAGCACAGCGACTTTATAACGGCCACAACAACATAAAATCTGCCCTGCCAGAGGTGACCGGCTCACACACTTGAGAGAGACACACACATCTTTCTGTCTGTCAAATATCATGTGCAACACAAACACATACAACACTGTTTTCAAATGAAAGACATCAAGATAAGTTTGGGTTGTGTGCCGTTCAGCCAATCGGTTATTCCATTAGGTAAAGAATTAGTTTCACAACTGATATATTTTGCAACATAAACACTGTTATTGAACTGAATTGAATCAACATTGAACTGAATTGAGCTGAATGATGGACACTATTGTCTTTTTAGAGCTGCTTTACAGTGGAATTTTAATTTATCTCATATTTGATTAAGTTTGTATAATTTTCCTGTTCATCATTGTGAAGCTGCTTTGAAACAATCTGTATTGCATGAAGAGCTATAGAAATAAAAGTAACTTGATTTATCCGCATTAGCCGACTAAGATCAGTAGAGTAAGATGTAGACTAAAAGTGCCCTCTGACTCCCACAGTTCTTGTGTGTTTGTTTAACATGAAAATGAGGCTGACCTCAACAGAAGCTCGGCTTGTGTGTGTGTGAGCTCCATATGGCTGACGCTCAGCTAATGAGAATCTCTGGAGAGCGACAGCTCGCGGGACCTGAGCGATGATCTTTCCTCTGAGAGCAGCGTTTTAACGGCCAGATGACGACCTTCGATAAGAACGACATCATCTACTCGTGCGATTTGATTCATGAGGCGACCACGTCAACATCCGTTATCGCTGAATTCTCGCCGACTACCATTCCTGTGCACCTGACCTTCATAATTTCCATTCGGCCATGAGTAGCAAGACAGGCAGAGAGAAACAGACAAACATTTTAATCGCAATAAGAGTCTCATGATCTCATGTTCTGCATCATGCTCTTCACCTGATAAAACAGCTGATCCTCTTAAGCCGGGCTCAGACTGCAGTAGTTTCAGGGCGATTTTTGCCCATTTTACCCCTCCCGACATTTGAAGAAAAAAAGAATAAATCTTGTCCAGGGCATTGGTCGGTTCCGATGTTCGGCCCAAATTAGCTGGTAATGTGAGGAGTTTACAGATCAAATCTTAAACCTCCCAATCTGTTCGTGGACACATCGGGGATGCCCTGCCAATAGCAAACATGTTTGATATATAAGGTTTTAAATTGGGATTATTACGACTATGACTACATCAGTACTTCCACAATAACCAATAAGAGACAAGTCTACAAGGAGACCGAAGTACGGGTCCAGTGGACAACGGAGATGGAGGAATGGCTGGTCGAAATGTGGTAACAACACGACTGCCTTTATTATGTTTAATCATATCATTTCCTACAGCAAGTTGCCACGACACAGTATCCATTTTGTTTACGTCCGCATCCCCGTGAGATCACGTGATGTGCTAAATCTGGCATGATAATCTTAAGAATGTCTTGTAGTGCGTGATAAGCCATGATTTAAATAATTTTTGCAGGTTTGAGACATGAAAGAAGAAAACAACCAGATTTCACAATCGGTTAAGATTTCAAAACTCCTGTAGTCTGAGCCTGGATTTACAGAAGGATTTTGGACTCTGATTCACGCAGCGGGGTCATGGACATCACCTGGTTCCCCAGGCAACAGCGACTGTCACTTCACAGCCCTTCGCAGGTCTTGGCTCATGTTGAGGTATTGACATGCGCGTCTGGCCACTTTTCCATTCTGACATTTGTGTTCCTATCTTTACTTGATATTCACTTAAAAGTAATTTTGAACACGTTCAAACAGATGGCACAGATATGGATCAGAACAGATTCTTGCGAGACTCCAAATGTGACCAACAACTCTAACAATAACAGGACAACCTAATATGTAATTATGTGTCAGTGTGTGTGTTTAGCTTGAGGATCTGGCCTTGAGTGTGTGTGTGATGGTTCATGGTTATCCCACAAGAGTAAACTAAGTTTCTCCTCACTAATATTTACCTCAACAGCTGACCATGGGATCAAGGACAAAGTGTGTGTACGCATGTTGGCGGGAACAAAGTGCAATTTTCCAGTGTAAAATAATAATAATAATAATAATAATAAAATAATAATAAAAACTAAATAAAAAGATAAATAAAAAAATATCCCATTGTTTCTCATTGTGTTGGTGTTGTTGATAAAGCTCAAGGCTGGTAAATGAAAGGTTTCTGGTTTAAGCCCAGGAAAGTTTTAATCATAAACTATCACCACGGGATACTCCTGGAGAAAGAAAAGTGTCCTGTAAAGAGTGAACTGAATACAAGCACCTGTTACATTAGCATGTACACCCTACAGAATGTTCTGACACAACATTTAGCAGATATTTTTGGGTATGGAAAGCGCCAGGTGAGTTAGAAATCAAGTCAGACTACTGTGAAGTGCATTTCTGGAAGCACAGCTGGACTCATCTGTCAATAGTCAACAAATGCCAAAGTTCAATGGCAATCCAACAAACGCTGAAAGTTTCACAAACCCTCGCATTTTTCCTCTACGTTCATTTTTAAAAGCATAAACGCTTAAGTGCAGGTGCCCTAACCCGATTGACCATTTAGGCCTTATTAAGACCTGGTTCCTTTTCTCTATACAGATCCACTGAAATCCACTGCAATACCATTTGAACTAGCTGGTAAACCCAGTGAGCAGTTGTGAACATTGAAAGATATTTGATACATATGTTGGTCAGGAGGGATAGTAAATGCAAAGTTTCTAGTAAACACCAGGCATCGTTCACTTACTGACTGCAGAGAATGGTACATAGACTTTTATGAAAGCTGTGAAGTAGGAGGGTGCTGGTCTAGTGGAAGTTCTCAACAACACTGTCGGAGACTTGAATTTGATGTTTGCTTCTACAGGTAACCAGTTGAGCAAGATCAAGAGAGGTGTGACATGGCCCCTCTTGGGTTTGAAGCCCAGATGCACCATCAGGGCAGGTCAGTAGAGGTTTATTTCTGCCAACAGAGCAATGCAGTGGAATGCATGATACAGCATGACTAGGCCGTCGTTGCGATGTGGCCAGTGAAGTTTGGTTTTTGAGCCTAGCCGTATGGTGACGTTGTGGTTGACTGGCTGAGAAAACTAGTTCTGTCTTTGCAAGGTTGAGCAGAATGTGGTGATACTTCATCCGGCCAAGATGGAGACAAACCATGTTAGATATATGAACTGGAATTGTAGTGTTTTAAGGCTGGACTGACAGGAGTAGCTGCACAGCAGGAGTGGACCAGCAGTAGCGCAAGAAGTGTGTCTTAATGATTGGGTCCATTCAGATTGTGAAAATGGAGAAGAGAAGGGGGCCAAGAACCGAACCCTGAGTTACCTTTTGGTTATTAGATGTGACTCTGTGACAGACGGCAGGGT
Source organism: Rutilus rutilus (assembly GCF_951802725.1). NCBI lineage: Eukaryota > Metazoa > Chordata > Actinopteri > Cypriniformes > Leuciscidae > Rutilus > Rutilus rutilus. The sequence goes on along the minus strand of NC_140211.1, from coordinate 46,675,056 downwards.
CATCTTAAGAAGCTGACTTGGTTGTAAAAATGGCACCTTTTAAAACAAACAGCAATGAACTCCTTTTCAATGAAAATGTGCTTTGGTCAGGATGCAGACAGCTCTGAATAGATGCTTTAGAAATAGATATAATTAATTATTGATTTATCTTTTCTCCTTTCCATTCATTCCTGCTCTCTGTGAGAAAAAGAAATGCTGATGATTTCACTCGTCTTTTGTTCCAGAGAGTTTATTGGAACTGACCATGTGACCATGTGAAAGGAGGCTGGGATAGTCTGTTGATAAGAGCCTGTCTGATGTGAAACGGTCTTCTCCTTGTTAAGAGCCCAGCGATGTGTGTTGAATGAAATAATTTGTCAGAAATTAACATGCACACACAGAAAAAAAAGAAAAAGAAAAAAAGAAAGTGTGATGCTGAAGTAAGTGCGTTCCAAAAGGCAGAGATGATGCCTTCCCAGGGCACATTTCGAAGAAAGAACCATTCCAAGCAGAAGTGCTCAAAAATAACTACTTCAAAAGAACCTTTGAAATTAATGCTTTTGTGGGGTTCAACTGATGGGCACTTCACTCCCAAGAATCTTCACACTGCATCAGAAACTCTAAGCCTGCACAAGGTGCAACGTAAATTAAGCCAGCTGCACTGTAGTAATTGCTGGTATTATTATGCTGTTAATTCTTTTGATCTATTAACTTAATAAAGGGAAGAAAAGTGTTTTAAACAAGGATAAATTCAAGTATAACTGAAGATCATTAGCTTTGCCTTTGTGAGGTGGTAACAATGGTTCTTTTAACTTATGTTCCAAATAGCCATCTTCTAAATGTAGAGGGAATAGGGCATAGGCATGATCATCTCTGATTAGAACACAATTCCATACTTCCTCATAGTACATGATCACCCTTCAGATCCAGAGCCGTTTGTCTCTCCCTTGTTGTGGATGGAAGAACAAAACACACACACACACACACAAAAAAAAAAAAAAAAAAAACCACTGGACAAAAAGAGAGAAGATGAAGAATTGGCTTCCATTTCATTCTTACCCTCATTTTCTCTTCCTCTCTCGCTCTGTCGTTTTTTCTTAGCCTACAGTCTTCACAGTTAGATTTATGCCATTTATCATGCTGACACTCTCCCTGTCTCTCTCTCTCCCATCTCTCTAACAAATGAGTCTCATCCTGTCTGTTTAGACACACAAACCTCTTCCCATGTATAACGTAAAGATGCAGGAAAACACTGGCTCCGCACACACACTGAAGAATGGTGTTGGTTTCGCTAAGAGGAGTTTCACAGATGGCGAGGGGAAGTGACTGTGTGAGGTGGCACAGTTGGACACATACACACAAAATACTTGTCAGGACTGCCAGAAGGGAGTGTGTGTGTGTGTTGTGTGTGTGAGTGCGTGCGTGCGTGCGTGCAATTATAAGTATGTACGGAAGTCTTTTTATGAAAATGGTCAAATATTTTATTGATTTTTATAACATGGAGAAAAAAAATTGTCAGGTTCAGGTTGTGTGTGTGTGTGTGTGTGTTCCACCTAACGTGTTGGAAAATCTACTTCATGACTCAAAAAATGTTCACACGTTCAAAAATCAACTGTCCTCAGATCACAAGATCACAGTTGACTTGCAGTTTTGTGGCCTTTGCTGGTAAATGTCAGTGACCGTAGGGAGTCCCGTACATCATTTTATTATTCTGAAGGGTGCTCATGAGCGCCCCCTTTGTGCATTCTGAATGCACTATTGTGGAGCTCACAGTAAACTAGGCCTTGCATAGTCTTGCAGAGTATGAAAAAAAAAAAAACACATACTGATGAAATTTAACCTTGAACGCACTGGAAAAAAGCGTCTGGCAAATGGATTAATGTAAATGGCATTCCTGTAGCCCAACCAGATCATGGCACTAGCAATGCCAAGGTAATTGGTTTGATTCCCAGGGAATACATTTACTGACAAAATGTATACCTTGAATACAATGTAAGTCGCTTAAGGTAAAAGTCACATCTGCCAAATGCATCCATGTGATATAATGCAATATAACATCATGTGGCTGAGGTCCAACAGGACACAGTTTCCTTCTGCAATTATCACAACTGAAAATGATGAGTAGTGGCAGAGCTTATCTAGAACTAATCTGTGCAACCCCTACAGCAGACTACCCAATTGTCCAGCAGCTGAGGGTGTCATTTGAGACAGAGCCTAAAGCACCAAACCTGAGGAACGCAAACATTTGGGCCATCAGAGTTTAGCTTCAAGGAAATCTAGATGCTGTTCTAGAGAGATCAGTGTTTAACAGGTTGTATTTTCCCATCTTATCTGACATCAGGGATCCATGTCTCAATATGATTAACAAGCCTTTAAACAGAACCACTTAAAAAGCATTCAAACACGCAAGTCACATTACTGAACATTTCTTGTTGTGATGTCACAGATGAAGAATGTCTCGTGCAGTGATTATTGTTTCGTGAGCAGTATTGAGTTAGCCGTTGAAATGTCACGAGAGTATTTACACTGTGATTATACATCTATATCAAACAGAGAGAGGGCAATTTAATTACTGTCTGATCAATACATCTTGGATCTGGTACAAATGGAGTATGAACAGAGAGAAAGAGAGAGAGAGAGAGAGAGAGAGAGAGAGAGAGAGAGAGAGAGTGAGAGAGAGAGAGTGAGAGAGAGTGTGTGTGTGTGTGTGTGTGTGTGTGTGTGTGTGTGTGTGTGTGTGTGTGTGTGTGTGTGTGTGTGTGTGTGTGTGTGTGTGTGTGTGTGTGTGTGTGTGTGTGTGTGTGCGTGCGTGTTTTTTCCAGCGATCGTCATGACGACCCCCTGATGGGACGTAATAGTGAAAATGCCTCCTGCTCCGCCCAAATGGTCACGGCTGACTGGGCGGAATAGTTCAGCCAATTAAATCCCATAATGAGCGGCAGCAGTTCAGGAAGTGTGAAATTGCCGTTGCTTTCATTCTGTGAAGAAGAAAGAGCCTCGCTCGTTGGTTTATTGATCCCGTGTTTTATGTTATTATTTTATTTATTTATTTATTTTTATTTTTATTTTTTTGCGAGAAGTTTGTTTGTTGAACGTATGAGTCCCTGAGAACAGCACTGCTGTTGTGGTAGTCGTTTGTTAGCTAAATTAACGCCAGCTGTTAAAGGTTTAGTTCTGTCATAATTTACTCACCCTAATGTCGAGATGCTTTGAAGAATGCACCAGTCGCTCTCTTCCATGTAACCGCAGTGAATGGGGACTGGGTCTTTCAAGCTACAGAAAGGAGTGTTGTTATTTTTAAATTTATGTTATTGTTATGGTGCAAAATAACATAAATCTATCATAATAGTGGAAGTGGCTGAAATTCAAGTTGTGCTCACTGAAAATCTGTACATCCACTGTTTTCAGGAATTTATAAGAGAATGATAGTTCTTGGAGTGATGGTTCTGTTGGGTCTTTTTTTTTTTTTTGGAAGCCTTTTAGTACACATCTATTATAATTAAATGGAAAAGAGTGAATGGTACATTATTTAAAATATCTCCTTTTGTGGTCTATGTGAGTAAATGTGAGGATTTCAGCACAATCGCATTCAAAATACCTCACTTATATTATTTCTATGCTAATATTTAAAATACAGTTTTACACAAATGTGCAACGAGAGTGTGTGTTCTTACAAGTGTTGGTGATCTGCACTCTCTGTTCATCACTAATTAGCAGAACTCATTTGCATCATGGATATTCATGAGCTGGCATGCAGAGTAGACAATTAATTTGCATGCAGGTGATTATTAATCGATTTGGGTGACGCCCCCATGAGAATTGTCCAATGCCATCTTTCTTCATATCTGACAGACCTGGTAAAAAGAGATGTGATAATGGGAAAAACTGCATTTGTTCTTCTCTATCTGTGTGTGTGTATGTGTGTGCGTGTGTGTGCATGTGTGTGTGTGTGTTTATCACATACTGTATAGAATCAGGTTACTATTATTAATTATACACATTACACTTTCAGAACTTTTATAAGCACTAAGTTCCTGTAAGAACTAAATGGACCAATTTTCAGCGCAATATGACTGAAGCCCGGTTTATTTATTTTTGCATGAGTGGCACGCAAATCACCGTAAGAGTGATAAAATTTGTATATATATATATATATATATATATATATATATATATATATATATATATATATATATATATATTAGGGCTGGGGGAATTAACGCGTTAATCTTTGCGATTAATTTGAGATGTTTAACGCGTAAAAAAAAAAAAAAACGCGCAGCTTTCATGAGCGAGTCTTTTCCGCTCCGTGTTCCGTGTGTGTGTGTCGGCGCGCTGCGCTCTCTGCTCAATGTTCCGCTCCGTGTTTGCGCTGCGCATTCTGCTCTGTTGTTAACGGCCCAAACGCTCCAATCATGTACCGATCACGCACTGGAAAAGCAAAGTCCGCTCAAATAACGTGAAATTTCTCAGTAGTAGACTTATGTTTGCTGAGCTGGTATAGCCATGCTGGCCAACAATGGTAAAATTACCTGCTCTGATCACATGCTCTGGTAATAATAGCTTTGTATGACTATATTTTGATTATTAGTCAAAAAATAAATCTGTTAAATCTGAGTATGTTGCATAGAACTGAATGAAGAATAATATACTGATATACTGATGTTTAATATTTAAAAAAAGGGCTATTTTCTGTCCAATTTGTGTGGACATTTTTCTTTTATTCCCCTTTGTTTGTGTGTTGTTTAATTTAATTAGCGATTCTGCGTTTAACTATTGATGATTACAAGTTTGGGGGAAATGCAATTAATTGCGATTAATCACAGCAAATTGTGCGATTAATTAGTTTTTTTGGGGGGGGGGATATATATGGGGATATATATATATATATATGTCTGTGTGTGTGTGTGTGTGTGTGTGTGTGTGTGTGTGTGTGTGTGTGTGTGTGTGTGTGTGTGTGTGTGTGTGTGTGTGTGTGTGTATTTTGTAAAAATTTTAATCGTAATTTTAACCAGAAAAATTTCAAATGTATTCACAAAATCTTGCACCCCTATAGACCAATTTCGAGCCAACGTCACAGTTACGTCACGGCGTTAGCTGGTGGCAAAACAAAGGGAAAACTGGAGGCGGCCAACACAAACCAGCACAGATTCGGCTACATAATAAGGAGCTTAAATTATTATTATTGTTATTAAATGTCATCTTGTTGTGTTGTTGGGTGCAAGAATCGACAGAGTACAGGCTCCAATTTGAAATTTTATCATATAATAATAATAATAATAATAATAATAATAATAATAATAATACATTTTATTTATTTGGCGCCTTTCTGGACACTCAAGGTCGCCTATACATATAATGTTTTCAAAATTATTGTGATTATTTGTGAATCATCTATGATTGTATATATTGTTTTGATTGATTGTGATTACACTTTTTGAAGAACCTGGTAAGAAAGGGTAATCAAATACACAGTTAAAAAATGAATATGCTGTATCAGGAATTTTTATTTCTAGAAAATATTCACATCATTAAAATTGCACCGTAATGTCACTCTTTACATTGTCGTCTTCTGTCTGGACATGGCGCTGGCTAGGCAGAGCTGCGGATCGTAGGCTACCACACAAGTCTTGTATGTGACCATTTAGTACAGTTATAGGCATCTAAAGGTTTATATGCCATCAGTTTCTCTTTACACTCAGATTCTCTATCAGATAGGTGTAGAAGTCAGGCAAGTCAGTAGTGTTAACGTTAATCCTGTCTAATCGTCCATCCATTGACTGAGCGTGTATGGGTCAAAATACTTTAGGGCAATTCCAGCGTTATGGACGTGACATTTGCAGTCAAAACTTGAAATATAAATTCTCAGAAAATGCATTTAATACCAATATATGTAAACGTCTGTTTATATATCCATACTCCCTTAATAAAGGAGTCCAGACATTTGAAAAATATCAGTCTACGCATGCGTTTTATATTTAATATGAAGGAAATACACATGCGTTACGGACGTGACAAAAAAAATCTCTAACTTTTTGTTGCCAAAATATTTTTTAGTAATTCTGTGAATTACACTGCACAAACCAAAAGTAATAGTACCCACCGAATGAAGAAGGGTTGGCTCTCCACCAACCCTTATTTTTCGTTTTCGCATTTATGAGGAAAAAACAATGTTACGGACGTGACAGTTCTCCGTTACGGACGTGACCTCTCTGAAAGCGGCACTAAAATACTGCTTTAAAACGTTCACAGAGACCTCAAACAGGCATTTAAAACACCAAATATTAAGGATTGGCATTATAAGCAAAAATAATATTCAATGTTTGTTCGAAAATCGTACCGCTCTCCCCCAACATCACCGGTAAGACGGCGTTCACTCAAATCCCGCTCCAACATTACATTTGAGTAGGCATTTAGTCTCATATTAATGTTTAAATAAAATAATTGTATTTTTTATTTCATATGTTGATTATATGAAAGGATAACAGCATGAGTAAGATCATAAGATGCGCAATATATCGGATACAGTATATCAGTGGGCAGACATGATTTTGACCAATTCTTTAGTTTTTTTTTTTTTTTTGTAGAAAGCTTTTCTTTAATGTGAATTTTGTTTTGTATAAATTGTATCTTAATTTTAATCAATGTTTCATTAACAAATTGCCTGGATTTATTAAATAAGAAGCAAATAGGCTATAGCAGACAATATAATCAGGACACGGAGGCGCCGTCGCGTGCAAGTGGAGCACGCCTCATAAATGAACCGAAACTCCGCGTATAATGTAGGCTACTTGCCTCACATACCTGGGAAATATATCTATAGGACGTCTGAAATGTCTACTTTTAAACTACTTTTAAGTCGTGAGTCAAAATGATTGCAATATCACTATTATTTTGTCAGCTTGATCGCGGGATTATGATGAATTTTCATGTTTTAACCAAGAGGGAAAAACGCGACATCCCGAAGGAAGTGTCCTATGGCTATAAGACACATGCTCTTCTTTAAGTTGTACTGTATCATATAGGCCTACTACCTTCTGATATTCATATTTCGTCCTGTAACTGGCAGAGGAAGAGAAGATCCGTTCATGTGCGCTTTATCCGCCGCGCACTGAGGCGCAATATACAGAAATATACCACGCCGCAGGGTTTCCGTTGTCCGGTAATTGCCGGACATTGGCCGGAAAAAAAATGAAATGTCCGACAAAATTAAATCTCTCCGGTCAAATTGTCCGATTAAAATTGCCTAACACCGTGTCCTATCTAACTACACGCGACGCGACACCGCGACACGCGATAAAATGTATCTTTTCCATGTTAATCAGAGTTTGTCCTGACCAGACGCGATGGCGACACGCGACATTCTAATTTAGAAACGGTTTCTATTTTTCTGCGACGTCGCGCTGGAACATCAAACACAAAGTGTGGCAAACTGGCAATGATAATCTCTGGTACTGTTTATGTGCTTTATTAATTGTTAAAAGCGTGAAATCAGACTTTGAATATCATTTAGTGCTCCATTTGTAGCTGTAAAAGCAACAATGGATAATTCACCTCAGATCTTGAAATTAAACAAATGGAAACATGAACGTTAAAATGGTGTAATATTTGTGAATTTTATTATGTAGCTACTTATCCATTTTCTTGCGAGTGCCGTCAAGTTTACTCTCTAGTATGGATGTTAACCGATGACTGTTTGATCGATGGCTGACCGTATCAACGTTAACCGATCAAAGTTGTCGGCGGTCGGTTCAAAAAAAATAAAATAAAAGTGATCTCTAAATTAGGCTATTATAGGCAGTGGACTAAACGCTACTAAGTGAGCCATCTCATTCCAAGATCTTTTTGTGTGAAGTGAACAAATCCCTCACACTCAATTTTTCATAACGCTCTCTCTCTCTCTCTCTCTCTCTCTCTCTCTCTCTCTCTCTGTTTTCGGTGCTGCATGCAGTGACGCGTTCATGTAAACGGCACCTAAAAGCTGTCACAGAACCAGCAAAAGTAATGATTATGAATATGTAAAATATTGCAGTGAGACATTTTAATTGTCTATTAATAAACAAGTGTTTTCTGTGTCGGCTGCAAAGATGAAGTCTGACTCGCGATCTTCGCAGTAGTGAACGCGCCGGAGAGAAATACACATTTCATACGGATTACATCGTTTTATTTAGTTTTGAATGGTTCTGTTTAAAAGTAAAGATTTCTGTAGATAATAGATATATTTCTAATTTTTTTTTTTTTTTTAGGTGTGTGAGGCGAGTAGGCTACCATACGTTAAATTTCGGTTCATGGATGATAGCTTAACATTAGCTCCAGTTCAGGCGCTGGCGCCTCCATGTCGTGATTATTTATTGTCTGCTATATTTACTTTTTATTTATTAAATCGAGAAAATTGGATAATGAAACACTGATTAAAATTAAGATACAATTAATACAAAACGAAATTCGTTTTAAAGAAAGGCTTTGTGCTTTCTGTTTGAGGTCTCTGTGAAAGTTTTAAAGCAGTCTTTTAGTGCCGCTTTGAACGTAATGGAGAACTGTCACGTAAGATGGTAATATTATTATTATTATAAATAATAAATCGTGTAATAATCCCGCCCCCTTAATTAAGAGGCGATATTTGACCGGCATATCATCAAAATGTCAGGAAAACGAAACCTCTGCCGGTCACTTTGACCGGCACCATTTTTTTCTAGCGGATACTCTGCCACGCCGTATTAAAGAGCGGTCTCTATTGTTTACATTTTGTTATAAAATAGACTGAATTTGAAAGTTTAGACATTTTTTCATATTAAAACTAACAAAGCACAAATATTATTGCGATTATTGGATATGCACTGAATATATGGTAAGCCTGAAACCGATCACAAGTGCATATGATTTGATGTGAAGCGTCCGTAACGGTCACGTCCGTAACGCATTATTATGGTTGTTCAGAGCAAAGTAGTGGAATGAAATGTCGATCCTAGTAAGCATGAACATAGTTTAGCTTTGCATATAAAGTTTCAAGTTATTTGCATTTATAATTGTTATATTATATAAACTTCATCTTTAAAACGTTACGGACGTGACAGAGCACTGAAGCGTCGAGACCTCTTTATTAAAGCCCTTATAAATTCAACAGGCAGTGCTGTTATGACCAAATTAGTATATTTATTTCTCAAGCATGCCTCCAACTTTCAGCAAAATGCTTTATGTTCAAATTAAGTTTTTAAAAGGGGGGTCTTTGATTCCTCTTTTGAAAGCATGAAATATGGCTGGTTGAAATAAAATTTTTAGCATTGTTGCTCACCTCATATGTGGTGGAAAAACAAGGCAATTTTCTTAAAATTTCTGATACAGCACATTAATACAGTATATTACAGACCTAAATGGACAACTTAAAAGGGGTTTTGATCTTTAGGTAAAAACCTTATTTTTTCATGGTAAGGATGACCTTTGCGTGGAATTGCCCTTAACGTAAAAATAACTTTTGCAAATAACAATCGCGTTCCTGGACAGTGAGTGACCTTGCAAATTAAGATAAAATCGGATTTTCTCCCGTCATTATTAAAAAACAAGCTAACAAAACTCGCAAACTAACATTAGTGAAGCGGCCAGAGAGATCGTTCTGCCACCACCTAAGCTCCGCCCACAAACAAACGTCACCATGTTTACCAACTGAAAAGGGGTCTATAGTTTCTCTTGATATCAGCATGGTCACAGCGTGTGTTTTTTTTTTGTTTTTTTTACAGGGACCAGATGCCCCACTGATGAGTCTCTGTACATGAACATGGTAAAGTGAAAAATCAAACACCTTGGAAATAACAGGTATGTACTATGTTTCAGAAATGGCACAAAGGTGTGTGACTGTTCAAGTCTCTGTCTTTAGATCAGTGTGTTCAATAATGTGTTTTTTTGTCATTTGTTGTGTATCTTTGGATTTTGTTGTGTTTTAAATAAATCCAAACAATCAAAAAGCCATTCTTTTTTAAATCTATCCTCATTCTTTGTGCAAGGTTCCTCATAATGATAGGGCCTGATAGCACCTGATAGGGCCATTATGGGAGGGTCTTTTTCTTTCTCAGGTGTGAAACACATCAATATTCATGATGATTCACGAGAGTCAAATTGTTGAAAGCGCATAAAGCTTTCTTACACAAAACATGTCTTACAAATTTTAAATCAATATATAGTTTTATCTGAATGAGTAGGCAGGATGATTTTCACAGTTTTGTAGCAAATATTCTGGGCTACGTGATACAATTCAAAAGTCTTGTGAAGAAATGATCAGTATGGCTTTCAATGACCTTATTTCAGTGGCAATTTATTTTATTTTTTTTCACAAACCATGCATTAATGTAATTATCTCAAAACTACAAACTTTTACATACATGCTGCTGACGTATTATTGTAGCAGAGTTTGTGCTAAATACAGTGTAATCAGACTTTAGCCATGAAAATGTCACAAGTAACAGAAATAAGCACAAATGTTCAGCGCATATCAGAACACCTCCAGGGCCCAGAAAACACCTCAGACCCCAGAGGGTTAATAGTAGAGCTAAAGTCCAAATCCATGTCGGGCCCCACAGGCGGGTAATAAAAGGCTTGGGCTCCCCCGAGGCCAAGGCCTTTATACAGAAAGAACTTGAGCCTGCAGAGCAGGAACCTCTAAGTTATAAAATCTTACAAATGTGGACGGCGAGGACCAGCCGGCAGTCGCACAGATGTCTTCAATTGGTATACCACTGGACCAGGCCCAAGATGAGGCCATGCCTCTCGTGGAATGAGCTCTAACGCCAATGGGGCAAGGAAGGCCCATAGAAGCGTAGGCTAAAGCGATAGCGTCTACTATCCATCGTGATGGTCTCTGCTTGGTGACCGGAAGCCCTTTGGTGCAGCCACCGAAGCATATGAAGAGCTGTTCTGACTGCCTGAACGGGGCTGAATGCTCTAAATAGACTCTAAGGGCCCTAACAGGGCAGAGTAGAGACACATCTCTATCTTCTTACGAAGGGGGAAGAGCTGATAGAGAAATGACCTGAGCTCTGAACGGAGTCGAGAGCACTTTGGGACAACTTTGGAGTCGTTGGGCCCAAACTCAAGGTAGGAAGCGCTCACAGAGAGCGCCTGTAAATCGCTTGACCGATGCTAGGGCTAGCAGAAGTGCGGTCTTCAGTGAAAGAGGCTATAGATCAGCCGACTGAAGTGGCTCGAAAGGGGGTCCCTTCAGGGCCCTGAGGAATGTGGAAAGGTCCCAGGCCGGTATAAAAGGGGGTCGAGGCGGGTTCAGTCTGCTGGCCCCTTTGAGGAAACGCACGTTGAGGTTGTTCCTCCTCAGTGACTGGCCAGTCACAGGAGCATGGAAGGCTGCTCTAGCCTCAGTGATGGTGTTTAAGACCTTTTCCGGGAGGCCCCCAGGAACCCGTTGAGGGGCCATACGTGGAGGGCCCACTAGTTGGGACGAGGATGCCAGATCGTCCCGTTCACCTGCATGAGGAGGTCTCTCCTCAACGGTATAGGCCAAGGAGCTGATTCCAGCAGCTGCGCCAACTGGGGGAACCAGACCTGGGTCTTCCAGAGAGGAGCTACTAGAAGGACAGCACTCTTGCTTTTCTTGATCCGTTCGATGACCTGAGGGAGTATCGAGACCGGAGGGAATGCATAAAGAGGGCAGCTGGGCCAGTTGTGGGCCAGCCCAGTTTATGTAAAAGAAGATTGGGCATTGAGAGTTGCCTTCTGAGGCAAAGAGGCAGAAAACTCGCAGAAAACACTCCATATCAGCTGAATCGTCAGGGGGTGAAGAGACCATTCCCCGAGGGAACGTTGTCTCTGGATAGCATATCCGCACCCTGGTTCAGAACGCCTGGCACATGCGCCGCTCTCAGCGAGCGCAGGTTGGCGTGTGCCCCTAAGAGGAGGAGTTTGGGCTTGGTGTGCAGGTTGTGGAAATTTATATAGGATACCACTGACATATTGTCCGTCCAGACCAAGACGTGGTGCCCCGCCAGGTTTGGGAGGAAGGCTTTTAAGGCCAGAAAAAACGCTCTCATTTCAAGGCAGTTGATATGCAAGCGCCTTTCCGGGTTTGACCAGAGGCCGGAAACGGGCCTGCCCTCGAACAGGGCTCCCCAACCTAAACATCTGTTGAAATCACCTTCCTCCTCGAGACCACTCCCCCATGTTCACGCCCGATTGGTACCAGTCGGCTACTTTCCAAGGAGCCAGGGCTCAGATACAGCCGTGGGTCACTTTGATGCGCAAGTCAGCCCGCCCTGAATGAAGCCGCAAGCTGTTGAATGGAGAGAGCGCGGTCTGGCGTGAGCCATGAACCGAGTCGAACTGAGTCGATAACTGTTCCCAGGAAGGTTACACTTTGGCTGGGAGACAGTATACTCTTGGAAAAATGTATCCTGAGCCCAAGGCATTGCAAATGGCTGAGAAGCCAGGATCTGTGGGTCAGTCGGCAAGGTAATTCAGAAAGTGCATTCCCCGCTGTCTCAGGGGGAAAGAGCTGCGTCCATGCACTTCGTATTTTTACAAGGTGCCAGAGACCGACCGAATGCTACTAGCTGTTGAATAGTGAGGGCACGGTCTGGTGAGAGCCGTGCTTTCATCTGTCTCGAGTCAATAACTTCCCAGAAAAGCTGTATGCTGGCTGGGGGACAGCGCGCTCTTCGTGATATTGATCCTGAGACCTAGGCATTCTAGATTGCTGAGGAGCCAGGATCTGTGCATTATCAGTTCTTCCTCTGATTGGGCTAGGACGAGCCAATCGTCGAGGTAGTTCAGGATGGGCATTCCTCGTTGTCTCAGGGGGACAAGTGCAGCATCCGTGAACCTTGTAAAAGTGCGGGGAGCTAGGGACCAACCGAATGGTAGGACAGTATATTGATAAGCATGCCCCTCAAAGGTGAATCTCAAGAATGGCCAGTGGTGGTGGGCAATTTGGACATGAAAGTAAGCATCTTTCAGATCCACTGAGAAAAACCAATCCCCCGAGCGGATTTGCACGAGGATTTGTTTGGTTGTAAGCATTTTGAATGGCCGTTTCATAAGGGCCTTGTTCAGTTGTCTTAGATCCAATAACGGCCTGAGGCCGTCGTCCTACTTTGGAACGAGGAAGTAACGACTGTAAAAAGCCCAACTCGCTTAAAGATAGGGGAACTGTTTCGACAGCTCCTTTTATTAGTAGGTTCAACAGTTCGGTGCGAAGGACGTGAGCCACGCTGCTTTTCACCGATGTCTTGACTACTGCGCGAAAGCGCAGGGGTCTGCGAGCAAACTGGAGTGAGTAGCCTCGCTTATAGTTTTCATTTCCCAGTCTGATACCTCGGGGATGGCCTGCCAGGCCTCGGCCCGTGTAGCTAGGGGTTGAATGGAATCTGTGGGCGGGCCGCCGTGCAGCGGGGACCCGGCCGTCCTGGTTGTGTGCGCTAGAAAAACATTATTTTTGAGTGTGCTTGAGATTGCTGTTGAAACAGCATTCATTGCCAGAGGTGCGTGCTTTGTAACGGGCCTGGTGAATGATTTTGGGTGGTGGTGGTGGTGTGGCACAATGGATAAGACACATGCCTTTGGTGTGAGAGACCCGGGTGAGAGACCCGGGTTCGAATCCACTGTGAGACACCAATGAGACACCAATGTGTCCCTGAGCAAGACACTTAACCCCTAGTTGCTCCAGAGGCGTGCGACCTCTGACATATATAGCAATTGTAAGTCGCTTTGGATAAAAGCGTCAGCTAAATGAATAAATGTAAAATGTAATGTAAATGATTTTGAATACTCATTTGCTGCTCTGTTTGAGCTGTTGCTAAGACAGTGACTATCTGCGGCGGCGCGCGCTGCAGCGGGCCCGTTGTCTGAAGTAATAACAAGTGTTTTCAGTAGCATGTGCTTTGTAGCGGGCCTGGAGACTGATTTTAGAACATTTCCAGCCACCTGTATGAGGGGGACTGTTGGGGAAACATTCATTTCTCGCTCTGTTTGAGCCGCTGTTAAAACAGCGTTCATCTGCAGCAGTGTGCGCCTTACAGCAGACCCGTTGACTGCTTGAGTCACCTTTGAGGCAGTGCTTGATATCAGTGATGCGCGTTTTGAAACGGGCTTGGTGACTGATGTTTGAGTATATCTAGCCGTCTGAGCTGTAAAGGGGGCTGATAGAAAGACACTCGTTTGTGGCTCTGTTAGAGTCACTGTTAAGGCATTGTTTGATGACAACGTTTATCTGCAGTGGTGGGCGCTTACAGCGGGCACACTTTTGATGTCAGTGGCGCGTGTTTTTTAACGTGCCTGGTGACTAATGTTTGAAAATTTCCAGCCACCTGAGTTGTAATGGGGGCTGCTAGAAAAACACCAACATAAATTAGAAATCTTTTTAAACTACTCATAAGCACTTTTATAGAATGTATCATGTTTTATTGTAAGCCTATTTACGGTGATAAATTTTGACTCATTTGTCGAATTTATAATAGATCATCTGTTAAGGTAATAGATTTTATAACAACTGTAACATATAGTTTCTAAATAGTGGTCGACCAATATTGTTCTTTTGATTGCCGATGCCGATGCCGTTATCTTAGAGAGCAGGGTGACCGATGGCCGATATAAAGCCGATATTTTTTATACTTTATATTTATTTTAATCAATATTTAATAAATAATAAATCAATTAGAAAACAAATCAGTAAAATAAACATGCTTATACTTTAGATGGCAACTTCTTGAATCTGCAGTCCTATTACAGTATTTTTCACAATAAAGTAATTGTTTAAAAATATATGAATATGTGACTAAAAAGGAAGTAAACACTGTAACAGGGCACTCAGTAATCTGGTAATTTCATGTGCAATGGTAATTATATATTTTTTTCAAATAAAGACAAGGTAACGCTAATATTACATACAGCACACAGTGGAAACGATATGAATATGACACAGACATTATAACTGGATATAGCACAGCATATTTTAAAATGAAGGATTTAAAGTTTTTCGATCTCGAGTTATAGTGTCTCTTGTGAAGCTGATCTTCTGTTTGCATTCACTCACTTCGCATGGGCCGACCGTCACTCGCAATCACACATTTATGCAGGCTACAAATGCACACTTCACAAGATATCACAGTTTGATTCGATTACATCTGCAAGGTTTGTGAAATTAAATCTTTATTTAGATATGCAGAGATTTGTTTAAATGATGTAGATGCGAATTTGCTGAATGTTGACGGTAAATGATAAAGTACTTTAGCCTGATTGTTTGCCTTTTCTGGTAAATAATATAAAAGCAAACGCTTTACTTTTTTGCATATTATTTACTTTCTTTGTTTACCAGTTCTGTCTAACAAAGTATTAGATATGACTGACAGAGATTGTAAACTAAAGACGGAGAACGTGAGTGAGTGCAGTGTGATCAGGCGCTGCCGTTCTCTTCTCAGGCGCTGGTGTTCTCAGCACCGACCGTCAAAATATAAGTCCGGAGCACCATCAAAATAAAAGTCCCGCTTCCAACACATCGGCCAATCAGAAAAACTTATCGGTCGATGCCGATATTTTAAAAATGCCAAATATCGGCCGATATATCGGCCTTGGCGATATATTGGTCGACCACTATTTCTAAATGTGTAGGCTTAAGCATGGTAATGAGGTAATTAATTATAGCCTTATTGTAATTACAGCCTTACAGTTAAACAATTACAGTAACTATGGTTCATTTTCATAAGGCCAAGTGCAAGTTGTTATTGAGCTTTAAAGTCGGGACCTACTCGAATTATTGACCAAACAAAATGTGTTTTGTGTAAATTGTGTTCCAATGACGGCTGATTGGAAAAACCTGGCCTTCAGATATTCCAAGAGATGACAGTCAAAATCCTAAAGCTGATGAACTTTTAAGGAGCAGGAAATAAACAATTTCAATATAAGAAAATGTTAAGTAAAGGTTAAGTTAGTCTAAGTTAGTTTGACTACCCATGACACTTTGAAGTAAAACATTGTCAAATTCCAGGGGCTTAAAAAAATACATCATATAAATCTATCCTATGTAAAAAATGTATTGTTAACTAGGTTATTATTTTATTGCAGTTATGTTATCAATTAACTTTGCATGTGTGGATGATACCACAAAAGACAATTTTGCAAACAAAATTAACAAACAATCAAATAAATAAACCTTATGAGGGAGCATGTCCCAGGACCCTGCTAAAACGGTTCACACGTCAAACCCCACCACCGGGAATGTTCAAACCAAAACTATGCCATTGTGTGTGTGTGTGTGTGTGTGTGTGTGTGTAACAGCAGAGGCTAAACAGCTGCCACTGTGCAAAGCTTGTGGGCATGACAAACATGAGCACATGTGTGAACGCTGGCCTCTGACTGTCTGCCTGTCTCTCTCGCTCTTTATAATGTCAGTCGTCCATTTCCTGATGAACCGCTTCCACTTTTTCATCAGAGTATTTTTAAATCTTACTATAATCAGAAAACAGAAAGTCATTTGGCCAGAAGCTTTTAGAGATCATTAACATGAATGTGAAAAGAAAAACAAAAAAACACTTCAGATTGAAACTAAATGTAAAGTTTCTAAAGAGAGAGAAAAAGCAAAAACTGGGGTTGGTGATTTAGAAAATCTGTATCTTAATCTATACTATATTATTATGTGTAACTGTGTAATTTATATAATTTAATTATAATTAACACATTTTTAAGAATGATAACTATATTCAAAATCTAATCAAAGTTATTCAAAAAGTACTTAAGATTCTTCTGACCAATGGCAAAATCACAAATTTAAATTAAATGTAGCCTAAATTTGATTTATGTTTAGTTGATTTGTTATCATTGCTCTTCTCTTTTTATTTGACAATAGATGTTTATTTTGATCCTGAAGTGAACCATTAAGTTTTGGATGGCACACTGGAGGCCTCTCTGCCGACTACATATGATTACTGAAATGTGTATTAGTTTAGATATAAGTTAATAATTAATGCAAAAAATATGGAAAAAAAGGACACAATAATAATAATAAAAACAATACTTGAACATTTATACTATTCTAAAGTTTATGTGGAACTCATTGCCATTTTGACAACTTCCTTGATTTTATTTAAACTGATTCGCATACATTTGTTAATCATATACAAGACATCCTCTGCTAAGGTGACCTGAACCTGACAATGTTTTTTTTTATTTTTTATTTTTTTTTATGTTGTTATAAAAAATATATATAAAATTAGACCATCTTCATAAAAAGACTTGTGAACATACAGTACCAGTCAAAAGTTTGGAAACACTACTATTTTTAATGCTTTTGCAAGTCTCTTATGCTCATCAAGCCTGCAGTTAAAAAAAAAAAAAAAAAAAAAAAAAAACAGTAATATTATGAAATATTATTACAATTTAAAATAATGGTTCTCTTTTTTAATATACTTTAAAATGTAATTTATTTTTGTGATGCAAAGCTGAATTTTCATCAGCAAGTACTCCAGTCTTTGGCGTCTTATGATCCTTCAGAAATCATTCTAATATGATAATTTGATACTCAGTTATTATCAATGATGGAAACAGTTGTGCTGTTTAATATATGTTTTTGGAATACTTTTTTCAGGATTCATTGATGAGTAAAACGTTAACAGCATTTATTCATAAAAACAGCATTTATTCAAAATAAAAACATTTCTAACAATATAAATCGTTACCATCACCTTTTATCAATTTAACACATTCTTGTTGAATTAAAGTACTAATTTCTTTAAAAAAAAAAAGTTATTGTTCCCAAACTTTTGAACGGTAGTGTTACAAAAGATTTCTATTCTAAATAAATACAGTTCTTTTTAACTTTTTATTCATCAAATAATCCTGAAAAAAGTATCTCAGGTTATAAAAAAATATTAAGCAGCACAACTGTTTCCAACATTGATCATAAATCAGCATATTAGAATGATTTCTGAAGGATCATAAGACACCAAAGACTGGAGTACTTGCTGATGAAAATTCAGCTTTGCATCACAAAAATAAATTACATTTTAAAGTATATTAAAAAAGAGAACCATTATTTTAAATTGTAATAATATTTCATAATATTACTGTTTTTTTTTTGTTTTTGTTTTTTGTTTTTTTAACTGCAGGCTTGATGAGCATAAGAGACTTCTTTCAAAAGCATTAAAAATAGTAGTGTTTCCAAACTTTTGACTGGTACTGTACATGAACACACACACACACACACACACACACACACACTAGAGTCCATACATATCTTTGGTTATTTGTTGTTGTTTGAAGAACAACAATTAGTGGCAGTACTTCGAGTTCAGAAGTTTGTCCCCACTTTCACAAGCTACAAAATGAGCAAAAGTTTCACTAGCCAAGATGTTCTGGAAATTCTGTTGGAGAACGACAGTGGTGGAGAACGTGACATCGGAAACAGAGAACCACACTGAAACTGCTATAGATCAAAGTTTTTGATGGTACATGCAGTTAATATTACTCTGTGCAAAAAAATCAAAAAAAATTTGGGAGTGTTTATTATAAATGATTTATCCGTGCACATCATTATTTTCTTAAATTCATGTGCCTCGTAATCTTTAATCAAAATAACTTCCTCCCTCATGCAGCGACTTCTCTTCTCTGATGACGTGCCTGTCACTCACATGAGATCCACCAATAGCAAACCACAGCCATCCCATAAATTCCCCATGATCAAAATCAAGTCCTGCCCTACAATTGTTCTTGCACAGTTTCACTCACATATACGTCACAATAGGGAGGAAAACACGATCACAACTTCCATTTCATCCCGACTTTAAATGTAAGGGAAACCTTTTTAATTTGCGTAAAAAAAATAGATGTTTATATTTGGCCTTTTTGGACTGTTTGACTTGCTGAACAAAAAAAAAACAAAAAAAATGAAAGAAAAATTAACTAGGAAATTAGTAATTAGAAGCTTAATGATTTATTATCAACTGTTAAGTGATAATTTGTAGGGGTGTGAACCGACACTGGTCTCACGGTTCGGTTCGATTACGATTATCATGTCATCGATTCAGTTCAATTCGATATCACGATGCATCGCGATGCACCGCATCCTCAATTTAAAATTTTACTTCAAAAGTGATATGTGCGCGCGTGTCTGTACGTGTGCTCGCCTGTTCGGGAAGTCGCACTGACAGAAAGTGACAGTTTAAGTTTCAAGGGAGTAAAGCTTGTTTATGCCATTAAGAAAAGGAAAATCTGTCAAATAAATTTTGTTTTAAAGAAATGTTTAAAGCAGCGCTCATTAATCAGTGTATTACGTTACCATTAAAGATGCGTGCATCAACCGTCGCCGAGTCCGCTGTTGATGACGATCATCCATTTATAATCACGCGTAACACAGAATAATTGTAATTTGACCATCGGGTGCGGATACTTAAATCAGAAAATTATTGGGGCGGGTGGATGATTTATTTTTGGCTGCGGATTCGGCGTTGGAGCTCATCCACGCATCTCTAAAGCAGTCAGACTCTGCCAGGCGTTAACAGCTCGGGGTGAAAACGGCTAACGTGGTTTATCAAGTTTGTGGTATTACCTCCTGCTTATTCTATTTGTGCGTGACATGAGCGCACGCAGCGTGTCTTCTGCAGGTCGTGCTTACCAGGTTGTTCATAAAAGCCGAAATGCATTTTTAAGCATTTTTCATTTTCTCGCACTCGCGTCTCACCTCCCTCTGCCATTGTATGCTACTGCAACAATGCACATACGCGACAAATGACGTCAGAAAAGTGTCAGTACATTATAATCGGTTATGGTCTATTACTGAACCGATACCGAATCGTCCTCGTCTGCAACGCGATGCATCATAGAAACGATTAATTTTTACACCCCTAATAATTTGGTAAATTCAGACTTTTTAGCCTTAATTAATCTTGATGACAACAGTGGGACAATTTAACTGGTTAATTTCAGTCAGTTGTTTTAAGATGCTGCTGTGTTTATCTGAACAGAGTTTGCATGTTTTTCTTAAAGCGGTAATACTTTAGAATTATGTTCCATCATTAATTAATAACTAGACAGGAACATATGAGTAATGCAATGTTAACATTCTAACTACTACTAACTAACAAGAAACTCCGATTAACAAATTAGTAAGTAATAGCGCTTAGTCAAATGTGGTGGTTCACTATTAGTTAATCAATAACTGCTATTTTTTTTCGCACCTCCCAGAGAAATACTAAGAACTACTATATAGTTCTATACTATATAGTATAGTATTATATTCATAATTAATGTGAATAATGCATAATGTATAATTCATTCTAAAGTGAAGATCATGGTAACCCACTAGTAATGACTGGAGTATTACCACTTTAAAATTAAATGACCACTTTTAAAATGAATCAGTTACTATAGTGTTAATATTGCCTTACTCATTTGTTCCTGTGAAGTTATTCATTAATGACGAAACAGTATTCCAAATTGTTACAGACAAAGCTTCCCATCTATTTCCACAGCAGACAGAAACTCAACATCCTCCACTGCCGCCTACATAGACAGTCCCTCACTGAACTGAAACCTCGAACCTCAATTTTTTCACCGAGCTCACTGCATTGCATTTTGAGACTGCCTTCTCTATGAGGGATACATGCAATGCTGTTTTAGTAGTTTGCTGTCATTTGAAGAATCGTCATAATGTATTGTCGCCTTCTTTGTCTACGTACTGTAGGTCGATCACTTGCTTTGGGAAGCTCTAAACTTTCTTTCTCTCTCTCTCTCTGTGTGATGGTTCCTGATTATTCCTGTCATTTTCCCATCCGCTTCAGAACGGCGCAGCACTAATTAAAGCCTGAAGCTGCAAACGAGCTGACAAGATTTTACTACCACAGCAAAACTCACAGACAAACTAAAATTAAACACCATCCCACATGTGACCACATACATATCCTGAACACATATAGACTCCTGCTTATGATCACAGCTCACACACTGAACACTTGATGGGCGGCTCTTCATTTAAATGAAATTACCATACAAGCAAATTAGACGCAAAGATGCCTGCACAAAATGCTAATTCCAACCTGCCTGGCAGTCATATGCAAATACTGATCTAACGATCATCTTTATAACACGAAACAAATTAAACATCAAAAATCACAACAGATGCACAATGACCAGATAAAAGAACACGCCACAGGACAAATAATGTGATAAATCACATTTATTTGTGTGTAACGTCTTCTCTGCCCTTGTGAAAAAGACATGCACTTAACTGTACTTCAGATAATATTATATTAATGAAGTAAAAGGCCATGTAAGTGTACTTAAAGAAAGCACACTTTCAATACAATGTTTCTTAATACACTTAAGTTCGCTTTTAAAAATAAATAATAAATCAAAATAATAATTTGTTGGTAACACTTTTTTTTTTTTTTTTTTTTTTTTTACAGTGTCCTTGTTACCTTTAATTTAGTTACTGTAGTCATTACTATAAACTAACCCTAAACTAAACCAAACCAAACTGAACCCAATTACACTGTAACACGAGCACCTTAAAATGAAAAGTATAACCATAAAGTTCTACCAAAGTTTTAGGCCTACTTTAAAGTACATTTTAAAGGTACACTATGTAACTTTTTTGTTTTAAAACAAAATTTAAATAATGAGTGAATACATCATCAGTCTTCTTCCAAAATGTGTTTTTGTCTTAATGTCCTTGCAAACGGAGTCCAAAATTCCTGTCTGAAATTTTCGCACGTTAAAAAATAAATACAACCTCATGTTGTGTCAATCACGTTTACACACTGCCTCCAGAACTTTCATCTGTCATAGAACAATTTGAATCGAGTTCGATTTTTAGCGTTTTTCGCATCCGTAGCAAGCATTTTGAGAGTGTTCAAGATTTCGGGTTTCTTTTTTAAAGGTTAAATTAAAAATTTAATGAAACTTATACAATTTAACAGCATTTTGTAACAAATGTAGCAAAAATTACATTTGTATGGCCCTATGAAATAGCCTACATTTTATGTTTTCTCAAATTCCATTTTATTTTTACCAAATTCTGTGGTTTCCCATTTTTATTTTTTCTGGATTCCATTTTAATGGTTTAATTAAATTGTAATAAATAAAAGCATGTCTAATTAATAGAATTCATGAAAACAACTTATTGTATGTTATTTTATTTTTTTTACAATAACTTAAGGCCGTAAGGCTATATTCTCTGCAACGCTTTAACGTATTCAGACCAAACTTGGTACATGTCATCACATGCATGACCCAACTACTGGTCAGGATTTATGAAAAATAGCTTTTTTTTTGCTTAAAACTTCTGAATGGTTTGCCCAAAAATCATAAAACTGGTCTCTTATAATTCAGTGCAGCATACTTAGGCGAACGATACCACATTTTTCCATATTGGCCATTTTGGGCGTCAATTCTGTCATAAAATGCTATATTTTATGAACGCATTAACATATTGCTACGAAACTCGGTATGGGTCATCAATCAGGACCATGCCCTATTTAAAAAGTTTATAATAAAAAAAAAAAAAAAAATCCTAATAGCTTTTGATTAATTTTGCCTATTTTACTGAAACTGATCTTGATAGATTCCTTGAGTCAGAGATCAGCGATAACAATGATGCCATATTTGGTCGAATTTGCTGTCCACCATTTTGAATTTCTTTGAAAACCTACTTTTTCTAACTCCTCCTAGACCCAAAGGTCCGATTTTCACCAAAATCAGCTCAGATCAATTTCAGACCATGCCAGCAAAAAGTTATTAAAAGCTTTGTGTTTGGCCAAACCATTCTGGAATAACGCATCAACAACTTTGATGACATGATAGCAAGCTGATTTTAAGGGTTTAACTCTACAATGCTTTGGCATATTGACATCAAACTTTGTATGTGTCATTGTCTCCACCCATTGACCACACAACATAGATTTGGTAATAGCACCACCAATTGGTCAAATGCCATAAGCAATTAAATCATATTACATGTAATCGAATTTATGATTTATGATCAAAACTTGGGTTTGACAACTGCCAGACATCAGGGCACATTCAGGAGGCCGAGGGCCCTGCGTCACAATCAGCAGTGTTAGATTCAAACTATCAAACACACAACACCTCACTCTATGTGGTCTGAACTTTTATGGCACCGCTAGTTTGAAGTCTTCTGTGATGTTTGAGTCAAACAGTAAAGAGAAAGAGGGCAAAGAAGATGATAGTATAAATAGGCAGTTAAAGGTGAGACTTACACTCGCCGTTGGTGAGCAGGACGGAGGCGGTGAGCAGCAGGAGACAGTGTCGGACGGAGGGTAACGCTACAAGGACGCTTGGCACAGGCATGATGTTACAACTCACCCGCTGAGTGTGCCAGCTCACAACGCTCCTGCAACACTCTCACAACCTACAGACAGAGAAACGCACAAGAAATTAATAAATCAAAAGATATTTTCTATGTCATGACTCTGAAATAAACCAAATGAAAACTTTTTTATATTTTAAGGCAAAACACTACAAGCAAAACCATTGTTTTGTTTTTTTTATTTCCATGCACTGGTCTGTCTTGAGTTCTAATTTGCTTCCATAACATGTCCTCTTTCAGACTAGTGGGGAAAAAAAACGTTCAAAACACATTCAGTGTCTATTACACTATCTGTTTGCATCTGTAGATTTCAATTTCAATACAATTCTTTTAAGGCTATTTTCTCAAAATTAGTTCTCCAGTTCAGTAGCACTTACACCAAACGTTACAGTTTTATTCCCATCTGTATTATAAAGGTTTTTTTTTTTACAGAGGGGTTTGTCAATATAACATTCAGCATGATTTCTATAACATTATTCCTAAAAACATGGTGAAAAAAATGTTTCTGTTGTTGACAGTATTTTCTTAGAGTGTGTTCACACTTGTAGTTCGGTTTGTTTGGTCTGAATCAAATAGTCCTGGTCTGCTTAGCATTCAGATTGGCATTTTAACACCGAACCTAAAGGCATAGGGATACGTTTAGCCTACAACCTGATTGGTCGGCTTATATGACATATTGCCTATTTTGAGACGGAACTTACCAAACATCCAAAACAACGCTGTGTGCTGAGCTAAATGCGCTGATATGATGGTATTTTGACCAGCTGAGAACTCGTGAAGAGCTTATAAAATGTGTAGAGTCAAAACAGTGGCAGGAATCCCTCCGTTACACACACAAACGAAGATCTGCTGCGGGGAGATGTGGTTCTGATCCCTGTACCAAACTTTTATAAGCAAGAAAAAAACAGGTATGCTTGAGCATTCTGTCCTTTCTAGGGTCTCATCTTCCCGTTTTTGGTTCGTTTACATGTCTTTGGTCCGTGTTGCTTTCATATAACATTCGAACCGCACCAGAGTTCATTTGGAAGCGGAATGAGACCCATCTTTTCAGCGGTCTCGGTCTGCTTGTTTGATGCCAAGTGTTCGGATGACATGTTCAATAACACTTGTTCAAATGAAACACACTAACAGAGCCATCGCACCAGGGTTTGTTTTAATCGAACCAAACATGCCAAGTGTGAACACAGTCTTATTTATGGAGTGATAAAAAGAGATATCAAAAAATCCCCTCAGTAAAAACCTTTAACTCTAATATGTTAACAAAACGAAACAAGAATCTTTAACCTGGCTTTATCCAGTGTTCATATTTACTGTATGTTCTGAAAATGTAAGCAAATAAGTGCATATTTAATTAGATAGCCTAATGCTAGTTTTGCATTTCAGAAAACTTGTAAAACAAAACATTTGTCTTGATGTACTTGTGATTAATCACCTGGGGAAAGTATCTATTAGTTACAAATTTTACCCTATTCACCTATAGTGATTTGCTTTAACAAGCTTTTGCCTTGGAAATCAGATTGCAGAGCTCAATGTTAAACACACACATGCTCACCACAAACTCACCATTCAAATGAGTGAGTTTACAAGCTTCAAACAACTAAAGTCTCTTTACACCTTTAACAACTAGATGATGTCCTTAACTGTTTGTAATAATCACTTTGTCATTGAAGAGATGTAAATGCAAATGTAATCCAAAGTAAAACACACTCATTTATATAAATGATTTATACACAGAGTTGCCATTCAGCAGTAAAACCTCTTCATCTCTACGGTACAAACACAGACGACGCAGACTTCTGTTCCCACCGTACGCGCTCACACACGGAAGTCAGAGTTGGCATGCACTCGCCGCCTGCTGACCAATGTCACACGCACTGCCACGCTTGCTATTTCCGTTCACGATACCATCACTGGCTCTGGCTGTTACTTTATGAGCTCATTTCGACTCCGAGCGCAAGTATTCATGAATGCAAGATGACAGTCTGTGTAATATTTGTGTGATTAATTAATAGTTCAGATATCAGCTGCTCCCGTCTTGTGTATTGTGGCACTTTTATTCCAAGCTTTTGTTGGGAGAGTGAGACAGACAGTGAGACAGACACATCCATTATGTGTGTTTTGTATCTGTTCCTGATGAGCCGATTCTTTGTTGAATACGAATTTCCATCACGCTCACACACAGAGCAAACACTCTCTCTAGAAATCTGACAGATAAGTAATACCGCACGTCGCCCACGTTGGCAGGCGATTTGTAAATAAACGAGAAAATGGCCGTGTTTTTTTTTCCTCTTCTTGTTACTCATCTGTCTGACATTGATCCAGAGAGAGAGAGAGAGAGAGAGAGAGAGAGAGACGGACTCAATTGAAAATCACATCAATTCATTCACATGAGGGAACGTCTTTAGTGAATGGCTCTGGATCTCCTGATAGACAGAATGAACTTCAGGGTTCTTCACGCCGTTCTTCTGCCATGGATGGCGTTATTGTTCCTCATTAACATGCACACAAATAATGCCTTTAACAATCAAAACATGCTGCTATGTTTTTTTACCAAGATAATACCAACACTGGGATGAATATTGCAGATCTGTTTCCAACATGTTGTAGCAAAAATATAATTAAAGATTATGCATTTAGTACATTTAGCAAAATCAGATATTCCTGTGAACTGCCCATAGTAAACAACTTAATAATCATTTTAAGCACCTTGGGCTGCATCTGTCAGCTGATTCAACTGACTCTCCTGAATCTGTAGCATGTTCAGAACATTTCTGCATTCAGAATGAAACACTTATAAAGACATTGAACATCTGTAATAACCCCTAAAAGCCCAGAATAAATCTGATAAGACAATGCAGTGTTATCAAAACAATCTGACACACTGTTTAACAGAAATGTGCCATAATGACATGCTCAGCAGCAATGCTGAACACATGGAGGACATTAGAAACATGGTTGTGTCTCAAAAATGTGTCTTCCTCAGTGAGACCTCCAGACAACATCTAAAACAGCACCCAGAGGTCAGCATATGGCCACCAAAGTCCGCCTCATCTTGTAATAGCGTGTGTGTGTGTGTGTGTGTGTAATTTGTAGATTTTGTGCTCTAACATTTCTCAGCAAATGATCTGAACTATTTATATTCATTTTACAGCTCTACATTTGTGAAGTAGTAGTACACATTAGCATACTTTTAAAAGAGTACTTATTATGGAAAAAAAGAATACATGCTGCAAATTACTCAATCTACAGTTTACAAATAAAAAATAAAAATACAGAAATGTACACCTAAAATATAAAGGAAAATAAAGGAAATAATACATTTAAGTGCAAAATGAATGTAATGTTTATATTAAATGCAATTAGTGGAACTTTAGAGTGTTTTGACCCACTTAAGTAGGACTTAAGTACATATTTATATGTAATTTCATAATTACTTCTATTGCATTTGAAAACTTTAAATGTTTTATCGAATAACACACTACAGTTAAAATTCTAATCAAGAACTTTACATGTACTTTAGTATGTTAGACAACAAAAGTTGTACAAAAACTCGGAGTAATTTCAAATTTCAAAAGTGACATCGGAATTTCATTTATGAGAACAAAGACACAATGCCAAAACATTCAGCGTTGGATCATAAATCTAAACCTACGCAATCGCATGCACATGACTGGCCGTACTGGACGTGTCATGATATTGTGTAATCCCGTTGCCACAGGCGCTATGTACCGTGACCTTTACTCAGTCTCTAGCCATGAGCGCTTCATCAAATGTATCTCCGTCCCTTCGGACACGTTCTGCTCTGGAAACACTTCTTCCCACACTGCTGTTGAGTTTCAAGTAAAGCTCATAGTGCTCATGCTACGCTCAAAGGCCATCCGTAATTAAAATGCCAAGTGTTTGCTATTATCTAAATGCTAATTATGTGTGATAAAGTCGTGGCTAAATGACATTACAGAGAACAGCAGGCGTTTCTGCGGATGATTTGAAACACAGCACTTTAGCGCAAGAATAACCGCTGTTGTAAGGATGACAATGTTAGCGGCACTAAACCTGTTATCTGCAGGAGAAAAGGAGAATAATGGCTGCTGTGGTTAAAGAGCTGGACTGGTAACTCAAAGGTCAATATCAAACCTAGTCTCTCGTATAGTCCAGTTAACTTAGAATTACACAAATCAAATGCTAATTTGGTGCAATCTGATTGGAACAAAACGTGTCAACAAACAAAATAAATTGGAAAATTGGAACAAAACAAAAATGTCTCTGAATTAAAACATTGGCAACGAAAAAGTTGCTATTTAGTACATTTAAAATATGTGACTCGTGCAAGCAAAATGAGACGAAATGCACACAGGCTACTTACGAGTTGCAGACAAAACAAGTGAAAAACATACATTTTGGTCCCTCATCTAGAGATCCCACTGCTCCAAATAGTAATTAAACATCTAAAATTATCTTTATTTTTATGTTTTCAGAGAGTACCTTCTTCCTTAATCTTTCCTTTGTTTTAATAATCCATGAAAATTTTTATTTTTTCTCTGCTGGCTTCTTGACGAATGGTGCGTCCCCTCAGCACAAGTTTGGTATTGTTGTCAAGTTTGGTAACTGTAGCATTCCAACGTTGTGAATATTCAAAGTGAATTCTCGATGGCATGAGTCTGAACCAATGAAATGAAATGCTTATGTAAACAAAACGATACTCGCGCTGACTGGCACATCCAAAGTACTCTCAGTCAGCGTGTGATCCCGATATAGCCTACACCTACACATATATAGTATTTCAAAATATCTGTCTTGGCGAGTATTCACGCAAACATTATTTGTTATGTTTTAAATTAATGTTTGGCTAATTGTTGGGGAAAAATACCTGATATGTAACATTATATTAGATCAGTGCATTAAAATTGGTCCTAAAGTCGGCATGAAACGGAATATGTACTAATATATACTAATATTGTAAAGGGTAAACCGAGTAAAGGGCTTCTGAAATGAGAAAACCTGTAGGCGGGGCTTGATTTCATCCTGGAGGACTTGATTGGATCGTTGAGAGATGATCGAGGGCGTTGCAAACAAAATGAAGGCAGAATTAAGACAGGCCTTGTCATAAATGGCACCCTAAGCACTCGTGGTCTTCCTACGAGTCTGCACTTTCGTGACGTAACGCCGCTTTGACATTTCAACCGTTTGACATTTGACATTTCAACCGCAAAGGGGGCGTTCGTGAGCACCCTTCTAAAACCTAAAATGACAAATGGGCACACCATGGACTTAACGGACACGCGCACACGGCAGCCACTGTAAGTCCGTCCACAAGACTGAAAGTTCATATGAATTGTGCCAGACCACAATAGCCCTGCCCTCGCACCACAGCACATGACAGGAAGAGAAGTCGTTTCGAGGGGGGAGGGAAGGTTAATGTTTTGGATTAAAGATTATGAAGGCAAATTAATAAAAAAAAAATTATGAAGTGCACAGATAAATAATTTATACTAAACACTAGTTTGGCGTCCTCATACTCAGATTCAAGTCACAATATGGCTTGATCGACAAATGCCTTGATCGTGGTTCTCTGTCGACATCTTCTATAACAGACGCGATGGCGGAATCTACACATCTCAATTTTCCAGTGGCAGCCATCTTTGTTGTTAAACAAATTCACAATTCTTGAATACTAATGACACTCAATAAAGCTACTTTTAGATTATTAGGACTAGGTAAAAACAGTTCCCTTTCGAAAAGGAACTCGCACTGCATTCTCTAGAGGACACTATGGAGAACACCTTCAGCGCAACCGGTGTCTGAAGCATGTGTTTAACCACGGCAATGTCATTGGCCCACGGCAGTCTGTGACGTGACTACCGGTGGGAGTATAAAAGGGCACCTGTATTAGACGTTATCAACTTTCTTTGTCTTCGGGATCCATTAGTTTGCGTACGTGTGAACGTGAATATCATGAAGAAACACTGCCAAGCGTTTCAGGTAGCGTGTACGTCTGGTGCGCATTGTGCATGAGTGAGGAGTATGTACGTTTAGTTTTCGAGGGAGCTGTATGCACATTTTGTGAGAATTTCTCAATGGAATCCGTTCGTATCGTATTTACAGATGTGGGAATTGCGTTTGGGTGGAATTCCTTCAACTCGAAGAGGCTGGATGTGCTGGGTAGGATGCATTCGCAAAACTATCTAAAAAGACAGGTTAAGAGCTTTGTCTTTTTTCTGTTCTCTCCTGAGGGATAGTAGTTTGCATTTACATTCAGTTTGCAAGCACTGGAGTTGAAGGCACTCAAAGCATTCGTGGCTGTTCTCGTATGATTCTTTGAGAGTGACCTAATCTGGCACTTGAACTTAGCACCCTTAACTCTGGAAGGGGTTAAATGCATGTTGTGTGATGTGGTCACTGTAATTTGTCCCACCCAGGCTTGAAGAACAACTTTCCAGGCTCTTACATGAGAGTTTAGAGTTAAGCGCCATCCCTCTGCAGCTCGGGGTTCCCTAAGTAGGCTGCCCCCCACTTAAGTGGGCTCACTTATGAAGTAGTAACTGCCTCTCCCATTGCATGGGGTTTTATTAAATAGGCATTTCCTTTGTAAGTATTCTTTTGATATAGGCCTAAGGTGAAGCTGCCTTACCCTGATGGTCCACGTCTTAAGCAGGCGGCTCCTTCATGAGCATTGCAATGTATTAAGTTTGAAGCTGCCTCCTCCTAATGGCAGGTTCTTGAGGTAGGCAGCTCCCTTATCTTTAGTGAAGTTGTGGCTGCCTACCAAACCCAGATGTTGGGTCCCTAAGCAGGCCCCTTCACTTGTCATTTCAATGTACTAAGGTTGAAGCTGCCTCCCCCTGATAGCAGGTTCCTCAAGCAGGCAGCTCTCTTAGGTCTTGAAGTAGTAGCTTCCTCCCCCATTCACAAGTCATTGCAATATACCCCCTTAGATTTCATTAATTAGGACATGGGCATTTAATGGAGTATCCTTGCCCCTGATGGGGTTCCTTTTAAGTATGAATTAGAATCAAACTGAATCAGGGAATCTGTATCAGTACACCGCT
This sequence comes from Rutilus rutilus, assembly GCF_951802725.1. Lineage (NCBI taxonomy): Eukaryota > Metazoa > Chordata > Actinopteri > Cypriniformes > Leuciscidae > Rutilus > Rutilus rutilus. Next base: position 46,644,720 of record NC_140211.1, on the reverse strand, counting down.
CTATAGATCATGATGTACAATTGATAAAATCTTAAAAAATTCATGACCTTTCTGATTTTCAAACTGAGGCAGAGACAAGCTCTCCTGTCACTTCTCATATCCATCACATTAAAGCTCAAAGTTCTGACTCTGAGTGAGGGGCGAGCCCGAAATAGAGCCCAAAACACTCTTAAAAATGAAGAAAAAAGTTAAAAGCTTCTATAATATGTATCTTCATTTCTATACAGTGATATTTTAAAGGACTTTGTCAAAAACCAAAAACAAATAGAAGATTCACATTAATCCTGCTGAAAAGTTTGCAGTCAGCTGATAGTCTTTTCCACTCACCAAGGCTTTTATTTGATCATAAATACACAAAAAAAAGTAATAAAAGAAAATATATATTTTTAATATATTTAGCCTATTAATGTTTGAACCATGCATATAATGTATTGGTATGGAGTGTATTCTCTGAAGTGCTGTCAGGGACTTTTGTATTTATTTCAACTTTCTGTATTTTTTATTTAATTTTTTTTTAATTAGTGCTGCACGATTAATCATATCGCAATCGCGATGTCAAGCCTATGCGATTATATGACGCAAAATGCTGCGATTTTATGAAATAAATAAATGCATGTCTGGACATGACAACCCATTCTCTCTGAGAGCTGTTTGCCCATTTTCTACACCGCTAATAAAAAGAAGACCAGTCAGTTTCAGTTTAGGCAGTGGCGCGTATGGTCGCGTCGTGACTTTTTCCGGTGCGCAGCGCGGAGAACAGGTGAAGATGATGCCGAGCAGACGGACACTGAACTGGTGGCCAAAAAAAGATTCTACCTCTGTTATATGGCGATATTTTGATATTTGATATTTGAGATAACCGACACAGAGCAGAGAGAGCAGGGCTACCAACTCTCACTCAATCAGTGTGAGACTCACTCAATTGACACTTTTCACACGCTCTCACACCACACATCCATTTTCTCACGCACAGAAAAATCGCAAAGCAAAGAGGAGGACACTGACACCGACAGACTAGACAGAGCAGGTTACTTTTGGTAGGAACAAATTCTCAGCTCTCAGATTCTGTCAATTTTATTACGAAATTCAAACAATAGCAATTTGGGGATTGTAAATGTGACGTGACAGATCGTGGTCGTGAACCGAACATCTCTCTTTACTAGTTAATAGTAAATAAACACAAATGAACAATAGGTGTTTTGAAAGAAACAGTATAGCTTACCGAAATGTTTATGCCTCATACATCATATCGATCAATCAGTGTTTTTTTCAACCGAGGAAAGAGGTCAATAAAACAGCTGGAGAACAATGTCACTAAACGCTGTATTTACCTCAAGAAAGCCATATGATAGCACGTTAGTTGGTTAGTTACTATGAATTTTATTATATTTTAACTTATCAAAATAGTGTAGCATTGTTATTATAGCCTAGTAAAAACCACATTATATTTAATTTGAGTTGTTTTTTTTTAACCTTTAATAATAATACCAGCTAACAGGGTCTCTGTATGTTTACAGCATTAGATGAGATTTTTTATTTTTATTTTATTGAGAAAAATTAACATGTATCTAGTCTACTGTTAGGCTACCTAATATTTATCCAAATTAAATCAAGACCGGAATCAAATCACAAGATTTGAATTGAAATCATGAAATTTGTGTCAAGCAGTAATAAAAACAGTAGCCAACAAGTCATTGTACCATGTAAACATTGTAACATGCTGTCACTAAACTTAACAAAATTCTGTTTAGTTACCAAATGTTTTGACAATCACAATACACTTACACCAAAAATGATCCACAGACTGAGTTTATACAAAGCATAGCCTAGGCTATATGTTACATCCTGTTTAAATGTCCCCGCTTGTCTGGACAGAATGTTCATAATATATTATTTTCATGAGCGTACAAATGTTCTTATTTATTGTTCTATTTATTTTATACTATTGTACTATTGAGACATTACAAGTTTGCAGTAATGCAAAGATGTCATTATTTAATTTTGTAAAAAATATTATTTTAATTTTGAAAACACTTTGCATTTAGTTGTTGCATTTTCATTGAGAACCAAGCAAGTTGACTCATGAAACCATTTGTTTATTATATCACAATCGCATATCGCAATCGTAATATTGACCTCAATAATCGCAATATGACATTTTCCCCAAATCGTGCAGCCCTATTTTGAATGCATTTAATTTTGTGTATTTATTCATTCATTCACTTTTCATTATTAAAATTGTAAGTAATGTTATGTAACAGGGTCATTCCGTGTCAACTCATCCAGAGTTCGAGACTAGCCAAAATTTAGATTTTGATCATTTTTGTCCGGTGAAACAAATACATAAATTAAGAAGAAAGCCAAAATATTAAATGTCATGGATGTATATTTACTGAGTAAACCACTAAAATGACCATTTTCACCTGAGATTTGGAGCCAAATTACAGGGGGTTAAATTGACTTCAGAAAGATGGCAGCATCATTATTTTAATGAGTAGGTCTATTAGTAAAATCTGTTGACTTCAACCATCTTTGTTGCATTAGCCTATATGCCAACAGTGAAAGTTCAAAAATGGGAAACAGCACTTCTTGTGTTTTTTTTTGCCCCCAAGTTTGCAAGCCTGTAAACTCAAAAAGTATTAAAGATATATTAATATTCTTTTTTATATTTTGGTTTTTCATAAACATTTATTTTGGTATCTTAATTTTAAAGGCCCCATATGGTTCAATCCCAGAGATATGGAGATCTTAATGCGGCTCCATGAGTAAATTGGTTAATTGTACACAAATTTTCGGTAGTCAAAAACCAAATGTGGGAGACTTTGTATACGGTTGATTTTTTTTTTTTTTTTTAAAGAGGAATATCAAACAAATAATGATGAAACTAGAAATGCATCTTTATTTTGTTTTCTAATAAAAAATGAATGTCATAATTATTATTTTTCTGAAGTTTAGGCTACATGTATGTACTCTATAACTCAAGAAGTAGCCTATTAAAGATAAACTATTTTAGATTCTTGTTCCTATGAAAACTTTCTTTTGGAATCTTAATTTATAATATTTTACACACTTTGTACAGCAAAATCTTATTGCATATCGCATTTTTCTTCAATATCATGCAGCCCTAATAGAAGGTTCAAAATAATAGCGGTTGTTTCAAATAGAAATCTTTTGTAACATTATAACTGTATTCACTGCCACTTTTGATCAATGTAATAAAAATATAATAATAAATAAATAAATTATAATAAATAAATAAATAAAAATAAATGAAAATAATCAGTAAAACTTTCAAGTAATGTCCCATTAGTACTAGTTAGTGCATTAACTAACATTAACAATAAGCAATATATTTGTTACAGTGTTTATTAATCTTTGTCAACATACAATTTTTACGATTAATGATAATGTTAGCTCAGGTCCATTATTTTAAAAATGTATTTGTAAATGTTGTAAAAGATTAATAATTGCTTTAGAAGTACTTTCCATTGTTAGTTCACTGTTAACTAATGGAAACTTATTGTAAAGTGTAACCTAAAATTTGACTGACCATACCTAGTAGTGTATAAAGTTTGAATTACAGTTAGAATTTAAAATACAGTTTAGTGTATTTATTTGAATCAATCTGAATCAATCAATTTCTCTACTGAAATATGAGGAAAAGAGATAACAAGGGGAAAAGAGTGAGCAGATGATCAGTGCAGGAGATTCTTACTGAATGAACCCTGAAAACAAACCACAACTAACAAGAGATTGAAAAGATGTCGCCTGTGCATCCAGTAAAAAGATACAGTCAAACATCCATCACGCACGCGCACACACACACACACACACAGGTTGAGCTTTGTAAATCTCTCTCGGTCTGATAAGGTGGCAGCGAGCGATGAAATGGAGTCTGCCAAAGCCGATTCTCTAGGGTAAGATTAGCCGAGCGTGTTTCCACTGGTCCATCCGCCGCTGAGGGACAGAGATTTGTTCGGATTTCCTTTCATACAGGTCTGTAATGCAGCAGAGTTTTGAAGAGAACAACGTCTGTTTAATGTCGTGTGTCTGAGGTTGGAAATGAGCTGCAGAGACTCATCAATAAAACTGATTAGAAACAGTCAACAACTAATGATCATTTAGTCTGAATACCTCCACTTTACAAATGAAAAGTATAGTAAATCCTAAATTATATTTAACTCCATTTAGTTTGGAGAAAATACAGTAAAATAAATGTAGGCTTTTTTATCACATTAAATTGTATGTGTCAGGGGACGAATATATATATAGTAGCCTATGTCTTCAGCATAAATATTTATATTTGATTAATATCCTTCATTTATTTCTAAAGAAAATAAATAAATAAAAATGTTGCAGAGCTATAAACCAGTAACTTGAGCATCATTGAGCAGCGTTCAGCTCAGCTCTGGTGACATGCATGTGGGCAATTTCACAGTCAAAGCAGAAACACATTTGTGTGCATACAACCCGTATGCGCTCACAGGTGCACAAACACACACACACACACACACACACACACACACACACACACACACACACACAGGGTTTTCATGTTTTATGGGGACATTCTAGGGGTGTGCAATATAATCTACTGACAATATCGAGTATGTCCCCCACTTTACAAAAACACACCTAGAGAGCATGCATAGGCTACACTATTGATTTTAAAACAGTTCAATAAACAAGTTGATATTAAGTGACTTACATTTTAGAGAGTATTGGCTGTTTTTTTCTCTCTCTCTATTTCACCAAAAAAAGATAGTTCAAACATCTGAGCAACACAAGGAGGTGTTTCATTACTGAATGAATGAATCGTTTGAATGAATGATTCAATGACTCACTCATAATGCTTCATTCCTGAATGAATCAGCCATTTGAATGAATCTGTTGAAACTCAATGACTCACTCAATAACAGTGACTTGCTACCACCTACTGGCAGTTTAAATTTCACATTTAAAGTATTTGTTCCTTTTTTATTTGTAACTGCAGGATAAATGCATTCATGTTTCCTCTGATCTGCATTAAACAGTATGTGCAGTGCATCTAAATGAAAATTCAGATGCAGCTTCTGTGTTTCCTCTGCATTGCAAAGATGAGTTCTGTTCATAATGATTTAATTTGATTGGTAACAGCCCTATTGTGTCTTATTCTAATTGAATGTATTGATTAAATGTAAGAATTTGACACAAAAGATGATGCATACATTTAATTAGGTAAAAAAAAAAAAAAAAAAGCCATTATAAAAGGTAAAAATCAATTAAAACTTATTGGAAAAGATGATTTCTGTCACTGCTGCGAACTGACCATCGCACAGAATATGAAGAATATTAAAAGCTTTGGGAGTCAGCTGTCCACAGCAGTCCTAAATCTGCCAAGGTACCAACACAATAAACACACTCAGCAAAATAACGTCTAATTATCATTATCAATGAAATCTCCCCCCAAAAAATGAGATATTTTTGCCAATATCGCACACACCTAGGACATTTCATAGACACAATGATTTTTAAATTTGTACAAACTATATTCTATTTGCTAACCATAAACCTAAACAACTCTCACAGAAAACTTTCTGCATTTTTACATTACCAAAAAACATAATTCTGTATGATTTATAAGCAGTTTTCCTCACAGGGACCAAATATGTCCCCACAATGATAATGATTTCATATATTGCCATCTTTGTGGGAGCATTTTGTCCCCATAAAGTAGGTTATACGTGAACCACACACACACACACACACACACACACAGAGTGAACGATTACACAGATGATGCAGTGAGATTGCTGTTGTTCCCCTTTAGAAATGCTAAGGGTTTTTTTTTTTTTTCGTTTTTTATTATATTGCGTCTTATTACTAGTCGCACTGGAAGTCATCCATTCAAATTATATGAATTACAAAAGTATCGTGACAAGAATGAAATGCAGCGCTTTGGGTTTGGTAAATATCTTTCAAATGTATTTTTCATCTTGTCTTTTAGCATCAGGATTATTTGAAAGAGGAAAGGAACGTTGAGCGAGTCGAGCTGAAACTTTTGATTCACTAGCAGCACAGCAGCACTACGTCTTTCCTGTCAGCAAGAGTGAACACGCTAAATTAATGAACTGTGTTTTGTTTGGAAATGCTCTGTACGGCGTATGATATATTGCCTTTCAGGTTCTCTTTTGTCTCTCACAGAAGAGCCATTGTTGCCGCTTCTGTTCGGCTTTACATTTCCTGAGCAAATGAGTCTGAAACGCAGGCTTGCTCTATTGACGCCATGCAAATCTTGCCCCAATTCTGTAAACAAAAGCCAAACGGCTCGTTTGGTTTCAAGCGTCTGACCCTCGTCACGCTTGTACGGATCTCATTCGGACCTTATTCTTTTATTAAAGCACTTCAGAGACTCTCAGAGAGACTTCATCACGTTTACCTGAAACGCTCGGCCTCGTATGTTTGTGTTTAACTCCATATTTGGGCCGTTTTCTCCAAGCAGAGACTGACGTCAGAAAGACCAGCAGCCCGTTTGAAACTGGAAACATTTACTGAGGAGAAATAGCAGCTAATTCTGGATGTGTTATTCTCTCGTCTGCTTCACATTGTTTTTGGAGAGAGGACGTCCACAGACCGCAGACTGGTGAAGAAACTGACCTCATTTACCCCTCATTTACCACACACACACACACACACACACACACAGTATGTACTTTGCACACTGCATGAGTGATTGTCTGTGCACTGATGCTCAGATGACTATACTGCATTTGTCAGAATGTGCCAGAGACATCAGAGCGCGACGTACTGTATCCCACAATGCAATGTGCTCAATCTTTCTGACAAAAGTTCAGACATTTAACTGAAAATGCAAACAACCATTTTTATCTTATTTATATTTCATACTGTAGCCTAAATGTGACTCTCACAAAGCTGCCAAGAACATGAAGTATTTTCTTTAAAAATGAAAATGGTTCCCAACCCTGGTCCTGGAGTCTTTACTACTGAGCTTATGAGTAAATCAGGTGTGTTTGATTAGGGAGACATCTCAAATATTCAGTAAGGATAGTTAAAAAAACTCAAATCATCGTTTCCAGCTAAAGCATCAAACAGCCCTTCGGCACTAGCAGTGGTCAAACAAAAAATGCAAATGTCCAATGGAAAGGGAATTAAATGCCACATGAGTCTGATGAATGTCAAACAACAGCAGGTGAATTCAGCGGCATGATGCGAGATAATCGAATGTCTGATTTGTGAACAGCCTGTAAATCACTGGATCTTCACTGAACACGGCAGTTCATCTAGGCTACTGGATGCATAAGTCTGACCTCAAAGCAGTCTCTCTCTCTCTCTCTAACACACACACAGACAGAGAGAGAGAGAGAGAGAGAGAGAGTAAAGTACCAGCAAATGTGACAGACGGAGAGAGTTTGATCTGTTGTTGTTGTCTGATTTTACAGCAGTTCATTGTGGCCTTGAGTTAATTAGCGAACAATAATAAACAAACAGATTTAACAAGAGCTGAAGAACCTACTGACAGCACAGCGCTGACCTCTGAACTCAGAGACTGTGCGTTTGGTTTATATTACATTGTGGGAACCAAATGTCCCCACAAGGATAGTAAAACCTGAGATCACCTCCATTGTGGGGACCAGCCAGCTGTCCCCATGAGGGAAATGGGTTAATAAACATACTAAATTATATTTTTTTGAAAATGTAAAAATGCAGAAAGTTTTCTGTGATGGGTAGGTTTAGGGGTAGGGTTAGTGTAAGGAGATAGAATATACAGTTTGTACAGTATAAAAACCATTACGTCTATGGAGAGTCCCCACAAAGTGAACCAGACGTGTGTGTGTGTGTGTGTGTGTCAAACATGCTCAAACAGCTCAGTGTCCTAAAGCACAACTCACTCATGATTACTACTGTATAATGTTATCAATGCTATTTAACAGCATAAAAAAATAAAATAAATAAACTGTAATTTGGACCTTCAACCCATTGGTTCCCGTTGAAGTCCACTATATGGAGAAAAATCCTGGAATGTTTTCCTCAAAAACCTTAATTTCTTTTCGATTGAAGAAAGAAAGACATGACCATCTTGGATGACGTGGGGGTAAATGAAAGTAAATTATCAGGAAATTTTAATTCTGAAGTGAACTAATCCTTTAATGCTTAACAGATTAGGCTACATTCTTAAGTATATTATTTTAGAGTAGAGTAGCCTATATTATGACCATAAGTACCTATTTTAAAAGTGTGCTAAACTGTAGGCCCTACTTCTATTTCACCAGGGACGGACAACAGCAATAAATCATACACACTTTTACTGGAAACGGATGATATTCATTCATCATTGTAACGGATGTGCAAAAGACCATCACACATCATTCACACACTTCACACTAAATATCATCTGTGTAAACCAGCTGGAAAATATGAACTTCACATATAAAATCAGCAGAATACACAATAATCGCGTTCAAGTACTTCTGTCAACAAAACTAGACAACAGCTGGTATTACTTTAACTAGAAAATTCACTGAGTGTGTGAGACAGTTAATGTGCCACTTGAGCCACTCATCTATTTCTGTAGTCCTGCCGATAACACACACACACACACCATCTCATCTATTTAGGGGTCTTCCCACAGGTTTCTATAATTACTCAATTGAACTTCAAAATGATAGCTTTTGCAGTATGGAGAAAATAAAAAAGGCATTTTTCACAACTTTTTGCATGACAAAATAAAACATGCAAACATGGAACCACAAGAAAGATTGTGAGGAAACATAAAATATGCACACTTTTGTCCCACAAATCACATGACCCAGTGTTCCCCGCAATGAGACGTGAGTTTGCGGTCTCAACTATGAAATAACACAATCATCACGTCTACAAACATACAGCGCCACCAGTACAGAATCATGGAGAAATTACTCTTGAGCTGCTCCATGTAATGCTTTTTTTTTTTTTTTAAGAATCATATGTTTTCATAAGGACTGAATCAGTCTGATGAATCTTTAAATGAATCCGTCTGGAGTCAACAGCTGGCTCACTCACTGAACCACGAGTCTTGATTTTCAGGGACATTTAACTGCTCATGATGTAGCTGTTCTGACAGTGTTAAGTCTATAAAACTAATATCAGACAGCATCATCATTGACTTATTGACTCTTCACAAGTGTGTCACTTATGTGTCAACAGAGTCACAGAACGACAAAAATAATCACTGTTTTCATACATTTTCCCTACTGTTGTCTGCCTTTGGCCGTGACTAAACCATCACAACCAAGCTATGGACTGATCAAATAATTTCAAAATTAAACTTTGACACCTCACAGAAAGAAAAGGAAAACAAATGGAAAGTGGAAAAATGTAATTCAAATTGAACTCTACTTAATCTATAATAGATCAGTGAACGGATTCAGTTCAAGCATTCAGTAAACACAAACACACACTCACACACACACTGGTGTCTAGAACTGTTTGTGATGTTTGACTGGCTGACTGACTGTCATGTAAAAATGTTAGATTCTGATGTCATGAGTTAGCTGATTGCCTGGCTGCTCTCTGATTGGTTCTTGCACAGTAATTGACATGTTGTCTTATTGTAGACATGCCTCTCTTCAGAGTGCCATTATGTCTGAGAGGACGTCAAAAGTTACACATCACACACACTGGTGTCTAGAACTGTTTGTGATGACACACACACACACACACACACGTACAAAAGCACATCATAGTCTGCAGTACATATGGTTTAAATACGGTCTGCATAATACAGCCACCCTAAAGACAATCAAAAAAATACAAAAATATAGTTTTATTGATCAAACTATGTTCTAAACATATGTTTTGTCATACTTCTGGAGATATGCTTCTAAAGTTAAACACAAACACGCACATTTTCCTTTAAAATATGATCATTTAGAAAGTGACCTTGTGCATTTCAGCGTGGGTGGGTGTGTGTGTGTGTGTGTGTGTGTGTGTGTCTATTTGTGGCTTGAGTTCAAGTATCAGTGTCACAAAAACATCTGAAACATTTACAATGGCTTAATACACATATACACACACACACACATGCTTTTGCCCGGCGGCAGCTAATTTTGCGTATCCACAGCGGGCGACCTGTAGGACATGTTGAACTGAATTATTTGGTGCGCTGTATTTGTTTCAAGTGTTTTCAAAAATAAGCAGGACAAGAAACCTCATCAAACGACACCAAAGAGGCCTTTAACAGTGAAAAGACTGAACTGACCAAAAACAGATCCATGGTAAAAGTTGAGTTTTAGTCCCTGATAGAGATCTGTATACAAATAAACGCAACAAGTATATGTACAAAACCGTTCAAAATTTGTGCTTTTTAATAAAATATTAGGTTATTTTTATTCAGCGAGGATGCATTAAACTGATCACAAGTAACATAAATCTCTCAGAAATCAAAACATAATGTTAAAAATGTATTTACTATTTCAAATGTTGTTCTTTGAACTTTCTATTTAAAAAAGCATCCTGAAAATCAGTTTCCACAAAAATATGAAGCAGCACAACTGTTTTCACATTAAAGGGGTGGTTCAGGATTTTCAACATCGGACCTCATTTTCAAGTGAGCCTGTTTGTCATTCATCAGTGGAGACCGTTTTCAAAAAAATTCATCCAGTCCTTACTTTTGGATAGTTCGCTGGTGCTAGGCTAGCGCGAGTCAACGGTAGATGCGTTAGCCTGCCATTAAAAACAGTTTTACCCACTCCACAGTACATCAAAAGCAAATCAATTATAACGCCAGACTACCGATATAAATGTCTGTTGAGAGAATAATGTTAGAAATCAAACTACCCTTTCATCGCATTGCAATAGTTATACTTTGTTCCCTGTGTTTATTAGCACAGTCTACAGCAGCGGCGGAGTGATATTAAGTTACCTAGGCAACCGAGACTACTACTAGCTAGCTAGACGTCCCGACTGTAGTGCGCTTCTTTTCTGTGTTTACTTTTCGGCGCAGTACTAACCGGAGCAAAGTAAAATTCCGCCACTGCTGAGAAACTAGTTCCTGTAAATGTAATGCGATCATTGAGATGCAAGTGTAGTTTGAATTCTAACATTATTCTCTCAACAGACATTTACATCGATAGTCTGGCGTTATATAATTTATTTGCTTTTGGTGTACTGTGGAGTGGGTAAAACTGTTTTTAATGGCAGGCTAACGCATCTACCGTTGACTCGCGCTAGCCTAGCACCAGCGAACTATCCAAAAGTAAGGACTGGATGAATTTTTTTGAAAACTGTCTCCACTGATGAATGACAAACAGGCTCACTTGAAAATGAGGTCCGATGTTGAAAATCCTGAACCACCCCTTTAATAAGATATGTTTATCGTGCAGCAAATCAGCATATCAGAATGATTTCTTAAGGATCATGTGACACTGAAGACTGAAGAAAGTATGCTGAAAATTCAACTGCATCACAGGAATAAATAGCATTTTACAATTGTACACTATTCATATAGAAAACAGTTATTTTAAATTGTAATATTTCACAATATTACTGTATTTGTATTATATAAATGCAGCATTGGTGAGCTGAAGAGACTTCTAACCAGCCCTTAACTTTTGAACAGTAGTGCAAGTTAGTAAAAGCGCTTCATCCGTGTCAGTGAGATTTTCAAAATCGAACTTCATAAAACAAATTTACAAAAAGGCTGAAACGATCTACAAAAAAAGTGTTGATGAAGTCTGTTGAAGGTTCCAGCTGAATTTGCATGAATGACAGTCCGAGATCATGTGATCACTGGCACACGGCCCAGCAGCCAATCAGATGCCAGGGTCTTTTCCAACCTGATTTCCGCTGGCAACAGTGATGTGCAGAATGAGGGAAATATTGAGTAGCCATGAAAACACACACTGTACACACAAAATTACAGACTGTCAAAGGAAAGTCTTGCAGAGTTTCACAGCATGTGACGATGCCAAGGACATTAATGATCTCAAGCACATCCCTTGTCCGTTTGCTCATTCATTCTCGCATTGATCCGGTTGTGATGCGGTCTGGGTCGTGAGCTCGCGTCCACTGCAGAAAAGAGTCCTGCGGTTCTGTGGACTTGAGCCCAGAGAGTGAAAGACTGACAGGAACTCAACTGAGTTTCTCGCCCTGCATCTACATCTCCAAAAAACTCCAAACTGCTTGTTTCTCTCACATTTCTCCCAGTCAAAGGTCAAGGCAGGTCACCATATCACATAATGTGGATGTGATGAGAAATACTTGAGCTCATGCTGAAATTTCAGATTTTCCGAGCAAATGCGAGCACAATTTGAGATACTGTTTAGGTCTCATCTGGAACTCTAGAGGAGAAACATCAGGAGACTCAAGTAAATGGGAGAATCGATTGAGATCACAGGATTTCCTTTTGTTTCATTAGACTGAACGCTTAGAGTTGAACAAGGGAAACTCCCAAGGTAGTCTGGGATATAATGCTTCAGAGGATTGTGGGAAATGCTTTCTTGGTACTCACCACAAGAGTGTGAGAGTGTGTGTGTGTGTGTGTGTGTGTGTGTTTCATATGGAACTCTGCTGTTGTGTTGCTATAGTGCTGGTGTCAGTGTGTCAGTCCAGATTGTCGAGAAAGAGACTTTCTGAGCAGTAAGATTAGAAATTAACAGTATGAAAATGTTATATTATGATTACAGTGACCACAATAATCACGGTTCTCAATATTATCTTATATTTTAAATTACAATCAACATGCAATTAAGGATCTGAAATCATTACATTCAGTTCACACGCATGTATATTATTTTAAAGTATATTATTTCTGTTTTAAGCACTCTTTTTAAAAGATTGCTAAAATGTCTTTTTAACCAGGGATTTCAGCTCATACTGAGAGAGACGGCACTGAACATTTACCAGTAGAAGCGTCTAAAAATATTCACTTCCCCTTATTCATATACATTTTAAGCTAAATTCACGATGATATAAAGTCTGTCATCTCCCTCGATCCGAACACTAAACTGGCCCTATAAACACTGCGAGCAGGTGAATGAAGTGAAGTCAGTGCGTGTGTGTCGTGATGAATCGAGCTCAAAATGACGCTTTCTGGAATGTTGGAGATTTCTGGAATATTCCCGCAGGCTATTCCATCTGTTGGGAGAATGACTCTGCTGGGACGCGTTCCGGCTGCTGATTACAGCCCAGATATTTCACTCTCATCCCTGTCTGAATATGAATGTTCAGTGGCTCTGATTCCATGCAGTTATGATCACTCAACACACTGCTAATGAAACACAGACAAGCTCATCCAGCTCTGAGCATGCTGAATCATCTGAGGTCAAAGACACTTACAGAACCACAAAACACAAAATGCCACTGGTATTAAATGTGCGAGTTTCATACAAGACAAAAATGTGCACAAGAACTGATTAACTAACATCAGCCCTCTCATGTCTGATGATTTTTACAGGTTTCTTGTCAACTGAATCTGATTTGCAAGAATGGTTTTTTTTTTGTACATAATTTGCAGTGCTTAATGGGATTGTAGTCTATTAACTCAAAGGATAAGTTCAAAATTCACAGTGTCGTAAATAATCACTTACTGTATATTAGCAAATAGCTATATAGTCACCGTACACCCTAAATATGTCACAGATGAGACACAAACTAATGAATGTCACACTGCACACACACACACACACACACACACAATGCACAATCTCTTTCTGTCTTTTCCACTCGCCAGAGTTTGATGCTTTGACGTTTCGTCTGGATTACAGTTCCTGTATCCTCATTCCCTCCATAATCCCACAATAATCCATCAAATAAACTGCTGCAGAGATTACAAGAAAAATGTGTGTGTGTGTGTGTGTTTTACAATCCCTCGAGAGACTCCAATCACCGTTAAACTATCATGTTACACATGATTATACATAAGATTTGTTTTAAAACACATATGACCACAAAACATCATTCTGTATGATTTTCAGTATAAGCTGTTTTCCTCATGCGGACCAAAAAAATGTCCCCACAAGGTATTGCCATCCTTGATGGGACATTTTGTCCCCACAACATAGGGTTTACCAGGACCAAACACACACACACACACAAACAAACACCTTTCTTTGTGATGACATTGACACAATGCAATCTCTAGCTCCTTACCCTGACTTTACCCACCACAACTTAACCTACCCGAGTACCCGAACCCTTAACCTAAGCCTACCGGACAAAATGTCCACACTTATATAATATAGACTGTGTGCAGACTAGTTCTGAATCTGATTGTGAAACTAGTCTTTGACATGACCTTTGCAAACTTAATGTCAAAATAAAGTAAAGTGATAAAGTGACATTGTTGCCAGCAGAAACATCGCAAGTCATAGAATATTCACAATCACATAGGCTAGACCTTTTAATAATTACATGCACGTGTGATATCATGTGTTGCAATGTATGTGTATTACAAGGCATTATGAATGTTTATGATGCATTAAAGGGATAGTTCACCCAAAAATGTTCTCTCTGTCATCATTTACTCATCTTCATATCATTCCAAACATTGCACAATAAATCCCACTGAATTTAACTTCGGTTTAGTTGCTGCCTTATTTTATTTATCCATTTGTTTTAAATCAAATTGGCTGTACAAGTCATTTCAACAATTTTGAGCTAATCTTCATAATCGTTTATAACTTATAAAAGTTGAAATTGGTTAAAATATTTTGATGAGTACAAATAATTTCATATTGATAAACGTTATAGTTATTGGACTGAATTGAGCTGAATAATGACACCATTGTCTTTTTAGAGCTGCATTACATCAGAATGTGTCTCATATTTGATTGCATTCAATATTTGAAGCTTGCATCAATAATTCTGTAATTTACTGACGATATGTTACAGTGAACCTGTATGACTTTTTTTCACAAAAGAAAATCTGTTGAAAAATGTTGGGAATTAAAGAATGTTCTCAATGACCCCATTGACTTTCAATGCATAAAAAAAAAAAACCTTTCCCAGGATAACTTCTTTTGTGTTGCATGGAAGAAATAAAGTCATACAAGCTTTCAATGACATGAGTGCAAGTAAATAGACTTAGACTTCCTTTATAATGATGATAAATGATGACAAATGATCATCTTTTGGGTGAACTATCCCTTTAAGATGACCACTACATACACATACAGGTCTGCAGTGAAGATTTCGTGAAAGATCAATTGACTGTCCACACTCAGTAAAACTACACATTTCTTTATGAGCGCCATAAAACTCACCCTTTACTAACTGCTGTCTTTTTTTCTGTGTTTTTCTGCCTGTCTCTCTCTGCAAAACTATAATCTTCTTACAGCAGCTCAGCATCCATCGCTCATGATGAAGAGAGACAGAAACATGCAAATGCTCAAACTGTGTGTGTGATGCACATTGAATATTACATGGATATTTGAGGTCATAGCTGATGCATGCATTTGTGTGCGGTTTATGCACATGTGCAGCGTTCATGCATGTATCTGTGTGCAAGTGTTCATGTGTGTGAGTCGGCATGGTGTTGGTGTGTAAGGTGTTCAAGCGTTTGCTAATGGAACTCATTCCTCATTTCACAGCGAGACGTGATTCCCATGAGAAACATAAATCACAGTCAAGCGCTCTGACTTCAGCTGTGTGTGCTCTGCAGTATTTCCTCTGATATCAGAGGCCGCTCTTGTGGACTTTGACAGCTTTGAGGTTCTGCTTCCTCTGGACACTTTCACTAATTTACAGCTCACCAAATCTAAACCAGCGTCTCAGTCTCTCCCAGTTCATGGACAGTGTTACAGCATTCAGCACTGTATGACCTAAGCTGTTCACTGGGATAGTCAACCATCTCATTCCCATGTATTTTTCATGCAGCTCAGTTAAATAACTACTCATATATAATGCATCCACATATAACTCAAGTCATTTAAGTCCAGCAGTATAACCCTAACCCTTATAAATACACTGATTAACTAAATTATATAAATAAATATATATATATATATATATATTTATATTTATATTAGGGGTGTAACGATTCGTTTTAACAACGTTTCGATTCGATTCGCGATTCATGGTTGTCGATACGATTCAAGGACGATATTGGTTCATTTAGAACGATCCGATCCGAAACGATTCAGTGACCTGAAATCGATTCAGTAACTTTTTTGCCAAAAATTCTTGAAAGGGAATCAGGTATCAATTAATTATAGATATAAACAAACAAGTAAACAACAATTAATGTAAAATGCATTCACATTTTATTTTAATAAGTAGGACTGAACGATTATGACAAAAATTATAATTGTTGATTATTCCCTTGAAATTGTAATTCTGATTATTAATTACGATTATCACAACATTGAATGATGTTTTGAATAGTTTGGCCATGGGACCCACATTTCCCCATGGTCATCAAGCCGCGACCCACCTTTTTAGGAATTATATAAGCCTATTATAATACATTTGTTTACACAAAAATTGTTGACACACAAGTTCTGTCCCCCTTTACTTAACAATTTTTTTTTAAGAATATGACAAATACTGATAGACAGTAGGCACTGCGAGGTTAAGCTATTAAATAGCAGTCCCAAACTGTTTTTGTTCCAAAAAACCAAAAGTTTTTGTTAATACAATCTTGGTATGAGCCACCACAGTCATATAAAAATATACAAAACCAGTAAGTGGCATTTTGTTATGGAAACAAACAACAATTAGGCTACCATGGTGATACACAATACTTAGAAGAACTGGTAAAGAAACATGGAAACTGCTCCTGATAAATAGCAACACACATGACGTACCAATAACGTAATTTATTGG
This sequence comes from Rutilus rutilus, assembly GCF_951802725.1. Classification (NCBI taxonomy): domain Eukaryota; kingdom Metazoa; phylum Chordata; class Actinopteri; order Cypriniformes; family Leuciscidae; genus Rutilus; species Rutilus rutilus. The sequence goes on along the minus strand of NC_140211.1, from coordinate 46,627,920 downwards.
TATTTTACTTTTATTTCTTAAAGCAGCACTAGGTAACTTTTCAACCTTCATAATATATTTCCAAGACTCTTGTGATGGTACATCGACTTACAATAGGTTGAATGACATGTCTGCCATAGCCTGACGGGGTCTGTATCGTTTTTAATCGTACTTTTAAACTTCGGGGTTCGGGTAGTAACCCCCGCGCACACAAAAGAACTACAAAATTCGACTGCTTTACGGCATAGGCTACCTCACTTCCCACAACACGTCCTCACATGCTGTTGGACTTGTAAGTATATTGCTTATATTGTATATCACTCGGACAAGCTTTCACTCGTTGGTGTGAGCTAAAAAGCACCTGGCGTTCTTGTTGATGGATTAGTAACTTAGACATCTTCGGAGGCTAGCTGTGCTTGTTCGATGTCCGACGATTTGTAACGCGTTGTGTTTATTCCCCAATCGAACTCGTGTAACTTAACTGTCTGTCACACGTTCTACCGTCCACAGCATTACTTGATAGACAAAAATAGGACAAGAATGAGCATCAAATAGAAACAACCAGCTTACGGTGTGTTCGAGGCACACATACAATACAGACTGCCGACAGTTAAACAGGGCGCGCGCAGCTCTTAAAGGGGCCACACCTTATTTCCACTCGTTACAGCTTCCATCCGACTGAACAGGGACCGGTATACAGGGGGGAGGGGATCAGGCCGTGAGTGAAGAGACTGCTCTGCGTGAGTGGTATTTACGACAGTAACGTTAAATACAAGTAGTCCACAGCGACTCTAGGGGTCGTTGTTTGACCAAAACGGAAATCTTACCTAGTGGGGCTTTAACTTACTAATTTACGACGTTGCATGCTCGTATTTCTTTTGCGCTTTAGTGTAGTGATACAGCGCGCTCCGGCGCATTTGCGCGTGCAATTGAAGAGTGCGCGTTACTGCAGTATAGCGGCTGAGAGACAGGACAGTCCGTTTTTCTGAGGCGAGAGACTTTGCGCTGCTTGTTGTCTTTGCGCTGCTGCTGGCGCGTCACACATGGCGACGACGACACAGATAGGCAGACTGAATCGAGTAACGTTTAACGCCTTTATCATTAAAAGTGCAAAGAAAAAACATCCATATAAAGTCTAACGTGCTTAAATCCAATGCGCTATTTCCTAGAATCGATACAATCGATTCATTACCTTTTAAAACGATATTAGATCGATATATGTCGTCCGGAAGGCCAACTTGCCGAGCACAGATCGATCCAGTTGGATCGTAGGAATATAAATCGATACATCGATGTAGTTGATGAATCGTTACACCCCTAATTTATATATATTTATATATATATTTATATTATATTAGGCTATATATATGTCATACATGTCATACATAACAAATGTCCGAAAACCAGTCAGTATCTAGTGTGACCACCATTTGCCTCATGCAATCTTGATTGTATTGGTAGTAGACTGGCTTACTACAGCTGACTTTTTTTCCAATACCTCCCCTCATGTATACAGTAAACAATTTTTTTAGGAAATTTCTGTAATATAATAAAAGTTTTTTTTTTTTTTTACTTACAACAGGTGAGATTGTGCAAATAGCTCCTATTGCACAATACACAATTTGTTTTTTATAAAAACATTAGGCCTACTGTAAATTACCTAAAGGTTATTTTATAATAAATTATACGTTTTAACGACTATTTTTAAATTATACGTTTTTACGTACACATTCCCTTAGGGATCATGCGCTGTGATCCCTTGTTATGAACACAACGAACGTTGTGTTCGTTGTGTTTGCTTTTTAAAGCCGTTGTGTTGTGCACTACTGGGCCACCGTAGAGATGTGATAGAAATGACATTGGCTTGGAAATAGTGTGAAATATTATTACAATTTCAAATAACTGTTTTCTATGGGAATATTTTGTAATTTATTCCTCTGATGTCAAAGCTGAATATTCACCACCATTACTCCAGTCTTCAGCATCACATGACTCAGAAATAATTCTAATATACTGATTTGCTGTTCAAGTAATATTTCTTATTACTATCAATGCTGGAAATGTTTTTTGCTGTTTTTTTTTTTTATTGCAATGATTTTTTTATTTTTATTTTTTGATTATTTGATGAATATAATGTTCAAAAGAAAAGCATTTATTTGAAAAATAAATCTTTTGGAACATTATAAATGCTTTTACTGTCACTTTTGATCAATTTAGGCCTAATGTGTCCTTGCTGAATAAAAGTATTATATATTTGTTGTTTCTTTAATAATAGCCATTGAAATGTAACACTGACGATGATGCTCTCATCTCTCATCTTCACCCAACCAACCATTTAACACCAGTAAGATAGATGACAGATCAATAGAGGAAGACTATCTGTCCATCCTGACCTGACCAGGACGAATAAGAGAGGAATATTTAGCAGTAAATGAAAAACCAAGATACACCAAAATAGAGAGCAAGAGTCACAAGTGAAAAGCTGCTTATTTTCATCACAGAGAAATGGATTTTTTACAACAATATTTAAACCTCCCAGATACTGTTCATGGACCATATACAGCTTAAGAACTACACTACCTATAATCCTCAAGAAAGTCCCACCAATCAGAGAAGTCGTTGTTACCATGGAAATTGAAACTGCAGCAAATGAGCTCAGGACCCTCCACCCACTTCATAAAACATCATGAATAACAGTCGAACAGTCACAAAAATAAGTCAATAGTTTCATACTGTGCCACATTTCTTTTTGGTCTTTTTTTCTGCCTGGATGTCTAAGCCGAAGCGATATGAGATGTTAAATGTTTATCATGTCAAAGTCCCAATCCCAATTTTTAACATAAAAATCCCAATTAGATTCTTCCCCAAATCATTGAGCATTAAAAGAATGGCTTTGCACTCCAAAAATGACATTTTTCAGTCTTTTTCAAATGTATATTTAATATCCTATGCAAGTTATTTTTTTGTAAATATTATGTAGCCCTGGCCCCATTTTTTATTGTATTTTTTTTATTACATCATTCACAATGCTTCATGGGACTGTATAGTTTATACAAATAAATAAATACATTCAAAATCTTTTTGTTTCTGATTTGTTTTTTTGAAATGTTGTGACTTTTTTGGATGAAATGTTTTGTGATATCTATCGAGAGACTGTGCTGTAAAATTGGGCGTTCACAGTTGTTGTGCTCTTTAACCAGTGTAGTGAGAGTGGTTCGTTCTTCATTGTCCTCCGCTTTCTCCTACGTCACACCATGTCTCTTACATCGGCTCTCTTCCCAATAAACAGGATTTATAGGAGCCATAATAACCGTGCATACACCCTTCTCTCCTGATGCATTTATCTGGAGTTTCACTGAGAATGAGCAATTATAAACTGGCCGTTTATAATCATGGTATTCGTATGTGGAATAAACGCCTCATTTTTTATACAGACAGACACTGAAAAGAAGTGCAAAACGGTGAGAACTGGAATTGCTAAAGCCTTTGTGAGGGAACCGTTGCGATAATTCACACACAATTCCACACAGAAACTTGCATTTTTCTTCTACACAAGGAATACAAGAAAACAGCTGTTTGTATGACTGAAAGTCTGAAATGTGTAAAACTGTTCATGTTGTTCTCTCATTTACTGAATTGTGTTTGTCACATCCCACAGAACAAAAACCTTGCATTAAACTTGCGTGAAGGAGCTAACTGAGATAAATAATTCTGATTGTGACATTGTGTCAAACTATTTTATTCGCTCTCAATGAACACAATTTATGAATACAATATGAAAACAATAAAATTAACTCATGAGTTACTTTCATAAATATTTGTTTGCCTCTAATATTGTTCATACGTAAAACTAATTATTATAAAAATAGTGTTTTAATTGTTTTTTTATTTAAATGAATCCCGTTATTGTTAGATTTGCTAGATAAACTTCTCCAAAATAACAAAATAACCATGAGGTGTAGCTAGTTTTAAACACATCTATATCCCCTGCCCCTCTGTTTTAATAAGTCAACATCTGCTCTCAAATTAACTAACCCGTACTGAGTGATGGATTCATTTAAAATAAACCGCAGTCCTGTGTCTAGCAACATTGTCACTCATTCTGGATTTTATTTCATGTTTACTGCATTTTCCACAATATATATATATATATATATATATATATATATATATATATTTTTTTTTTTTTTTTTATTTTTTTTCACATTTTGGTAACAAGGTCACAAAAAATGCAAACCTTTGAAGAAAATAAAAAGTCTCATATTTTGTGTGCTTAAGGTTTAATGCCTCCTGTCACTGAGCATTTGACGACGAGAAAACAGCATTTCTTGCTCTGTTATGATTATTATATTATACTTCACTGTACACCCCATAGAAAGTGCTGAATTCTAATTCGATCACATTGGATCTTTCTCAGGGTCGTGCGGATCTGAAGTCGGAAGTGAGCGGTCGGTTTTTGGCTGTGATCGTTTGGCAGATTACAGGCCCGATCATTCCCAGAAGTTCTGGCACTCTGTTCATTTTCTCAAACAAGTCGGCGCCCCATAATTGTAGACTTGTTTTTTTATATAGATTTCGTTCTCTCAGTCTCTCTCATGTGGATTTTTTTTTTTTTTTTTTTTTTTTTTTAAACCTTGACATTCCAGAAGATCTAGTCATGGATTCTGAAAACATTCCTCTTTCCCCCCCACTTCATTCTTTCATTGCCTTTCTGTTTTTCCATCATGTTTGGAATGTCATAGAGGGACTCACAGCAATCAGGAACCTGAGGAAAATTTCCTTCTCAGCCAAATTCATTCTTCCCGCAGAGGTCACGGAGAGTCTGTGGGAAAAATAACCTGGACAAGAGACTGACGGACTAAAAAAAAAAAAAAAACAAGCACGATCTGCTATATCTGTGCTCTGGAAGAAATTAGTCTTCAACTCAAGATGTTCCTTATAATTTCCAATGGCAAACGTTTCCTCGTTTCAATGCCACAAGCGACACACACACCAGCCGTCTAACGTGTGTGTGTGTGAGAAAGAGATGGGGGCTCGACTGTATCGCATTTCAGCCAAATATGCAGTGCTCGGGCGTCATATCTGCTCCGGAGCTTCACCCCAGCGCACACAGGCGCAAACTCTGCTCCAACCAGCAAATTATTTTGTCTTCAGTCGCAAACGTTTTTTTGCCTGGTTGCTGCAGCGGGATTGGAAATCGAAGGCGTTTCCACAGCGTTAATTGTGGGATGTCGGACTGCAGTGGCAAGCACTGATTGTTTGGGCATGTGTGCATGAAACACACACACACACACACAAGCGATATCTGGAGCCAATGGACTGTAAGTGCTGATCGACTGCAGAACACACACACACACACACACACACACACACAGGGCACTTTGGGCTCATTTTCATCACCTCACTGACTCGCCCCTTTATCGGCCCATTTTAACCCTTTTACAGACGGGCGGCACTCGCTCCTGATGACATTAACGCTCAATTCATTTCCTCAGTTCAGGGGCCCCTAGTGGCCACACACGAGCGCAGTGAGAAAACTCACAGAGAGACAGACAGTTAGGCGTTTATTATAACCATGTCAAACGTTATCTCAGAGTTCACAGGTTTTAGCTGCTTCCTTTGTCGATGTATGGTAGAAAGTTCATGTAAAGTTTGGATGTTTTGAGGCAAAACCAAAATAGAAAAAGAAAGAAAGAGAACATGGGGGGGGGGAATGAAATATGATTAAGACTGATAAAGCAGAGCTTAGTCTGAATATAAAATAACATTCTAAAACTATAAAGGAAAAGCCTCACAACCATCAGCAACAACATGATGATGATGAAGAAGAAAAACCTGACAAATAACCAAAGTCGCTTCAGTCTGTATTCTGGTCAAAGTGCTCAAACCTTTGTGATTTGTGTAATCTGACATGAGAAACATGATGAGCATTTAATCCAGCAGCAACAGGAGGCTTTACAATATATATATATATATATATATATATATATATATATATATATATATATATATATATATATATATATATATATATATATATATATATATATATGGCAAAAAAAGATCATACTCACAGACATGCTTAATATAATGCCATATGTACTGTCCTACAGTATTTAAGAGCACAGAAAATCATCTCATTCACTACTTATATGTGACATCAACCTCTTATATGCCTCATATATACTCTCACACTGTCATTAACACTTTATGTACTGTTATATCATTATATACTGTTATACGCACATGTAGCCTAGTCTCACACACACACACACACACTTCTGTTGTGATTTGTAATGTTGCAAAAAGCCCCAAATCAGTTGAGAACGCGTTAAATGTCTTACCTGCTCACCATCATCTTCCTCATCATGGTGTTGTGGGAGTTCAGTTGAAAAGAGTTTACTCACATCCAGTGATAATCCAAACGACGCTGCGCATTTGAACAGAGCGCGAACGTTTCTCTTTTCGGTCTTTTCTGTCAGTTCTTCCGCGCGCCACGGAGTTTATCACACAATACAAGTATATGGTTCTCCTGTACGAGCTCCTCACAGCGCTTGTGACGCGCGTCGGCTGTGATCGGAGCAGTGCGAGCGGATCATCGCGGAGCGCGCGGGGAGAAGGGGAGAGCGCGTGCCGTCCGAAAGGCGCGTGCGGCGAGACTGCGCGCTCGAGCCCGAGCAGCACTGGAGAGGGACGGAGCAGGGAGTGACGTCACCCGCCCGCACCGAATCCAGGCGCACGAGCGAAGCTTTAAAGTCACCATGAAATCATATTGAAGACAATACTTGATTTTAAAAAAAAGAAGTATTTTATTATTTTTTATTTGATACCGCAGTGTTTATTATAAATAATTTATCCGTGTAGGGTACATCATTATTTCACAAATATATAAATAAACTATAAATAAATAAAAAGCATGTGCCTCATAAACTTTAATCAAAATAACTTCCCCTCCATCTTGTAGAAACATCTCTTCTCTGATGAACTGGACAAGGGCGGTTAAATAATATCATTTATGGCTGTAATATTTGGGCAACGAAATTGACTTTTTTCGTGCATCAAGCACACTTTTTTTAAACAATTAGCCAAAGTTTTGTGTGTGTATATATATATCAGAACATATAAATATTTAAATAATATATATTTTTAAGTATGTGCAGTATAATGTATTTTGCCAAAACTAATCGTAACGGAAAATTCTGGAACAGTCTGCTATTGCTATGTTTACCTCCTGTGTTTATTTGCTTCTGGGTTAAAAGAAAAAGTGTTGGTACTAAGCATATGATATAATTAGACTGTTCGGCATACTTTAAGACACCCAAACTTTTTTTTATTATTATTTGTTTTACTTTCTCTGCATTATAAGCAGTGATTGATTGATTGACTGATTGATTGATTGATTTATTTATTTTTTTTAAGAAAAACTGCTTAAGTTAAATAAAGGAATTTATTAAATTAATACTGCTTATTTATTCATTCATTCATTCATTTAACAAAGTTAAATAAATGAATTTCTAAAAGAAACACTGCTAATCAATTTAGTTAGTTCAGTTTTTAAAGGAGGTTAAATAAAGAATTGCAAATGGTTTTTCCTCGCCCCATGCAACAACAAAAAAACGTCATCTTCATCTGCAATCCTTCTTAAAGACTTATTTCTGTGATATGTAAATCCATTAAAAAAGAGAGAGAGATAATGATAGTTCTTATGTTGTGTCAATACGTTCAATACAGATCGTAATTGAAAGCAATGGAGCCTTCTACTGTTGCTATGGTTACTGTACCTCCTCAGGTGGACACAATAGGGGCCATTTATGGGGGTCAGACCCTCTCAAACACCCATAAACTCAAACTGAGTAAAAAGGATAAGACAACTGCTCTTTATAAAACTATACAAATCAGTTATAAGAACAAAATACCTACTATAAATCATTAATCATATTTCAGATCATGTTTACTGGAATTGTAAAAAAAAAAAAACAGATTGTCATTAACTAATGAAGCTCTAAATGAACTGACTCTCAAAGCTCCACACAATAATCATCATTATAATGAATCTGTAACAGTTGGACGGCTGTAACAGGACAAGAGTGATTCCAAACACAGTATAAGCTGTGGCTTAAAGAGCAAAGAGTTTAACACTGCAGTGTTAGAATGTCAGTACCACTGGTGGCCTGTTGGGCGCAGCAGAGTTAATTTGTGGCTTTATTGAACAAGACTTTTATGAGTTCTGATAGCTGACAAGTGGTAGTCCTGACCCAGTTAATACGAAGATTCTAATCCAAGAAAAATACTGCTATCAAATCACACATTCAAGAGCTCGACAGGCAGCGGTGTGTGTGTGTGTGTTAGAGAGAGTGTTTCCAATGCATCATTAACAGATTGAAGGACTTCTCATTCCAACAGCTGAAGCTCTGCCCCGCAGGCACCAGCACACAGCGAAGGTGTTCTGCAAAAACTCGCCCGCCTGGCAGCGTCCAAAAACAATCTGTGCAGCCCACCGCTTCGGGACACAAGAACTCGCAGCGAAAACAACAGACTATCTGTGGGTGCAGCTCGGTGGGAAGATGTGCTTTCAGCCTCACCTGTCCTACTGCCAGATCACGGACGCATCTCATTCATATCGGCTGCATCAGGTTACTGCCATTAACAACTACCGACAATATGATATGCGTCCGTTATTATACCACTAGAAAATGTTGGTTTAATTACTGCTTCAAAAAGTCACAACCTGCAGAAATACAGTACATCCATTGCACTTTTTCCACTTATAAAAATATAATGAAATGGTACCCCTAAAGAACACTACAAACTTTATTTTGTATAATCTGTATCTTACTCAAGAAGCAAACTTGTGTATAATAAGAATAGGAGTATTTTCTGAATTATTATTATGGAAGAATTCAGGATCCAAATGAATGGTATCACAGTATCTCCTAATATTTTTGTATGGACACAGCCCTAGTCGTGTTTTCATGGAAACCTTGTTTTGAGAAAAAAAATCTCAAGAGACGCACATTTTTATTGGAAGTCCAAGAGCAAATCCTATCCTTTCATAAGTGCTATTTGGACTAGTTTTCCATGAGGTGGTCAGGTAATGCAAGAATCCGAAATGACTCACCATAGCCTGTAAACTGTAGGTAGCGGGACACTTGGCAGGCTTCTTTATTGTCTTTTTCCTCCATCACATATTCCCTAGCACATCATTAGAAAATGTAAACACTGAAAATTGATCCTGTAAAACCTTTTTGAAAATGGACATTGTATGACCATGAAAACTGTACTAGTACAAACTATTTTGTCAACAATTTAAATGTTTAATTCAGAATATCTGCTTTACAGTAAACTTCTATAACACGTTTACACTTTTATTATCGCTTCTTTAAAAAGAGACCAACCTTAGGTCTGTAGTCCAACAGATTCATGAATTACAGCCTTTTAAGTCCAGATCTATGATCAAAAAGCAGGTGACGGTTAACGTGATAATTCCATTGCCTAAAGTTGTGTCATTGTAATCACATATACAGGACTTATTTCAAAGTGACTTCTGTAGTGCCCTTATCCACTTATAACTATACAGAGATCCTGATCCCAACTCAAACACCAACTGAAATGGCATTTGTTTAGAAAATGAATTCCGTCTGAAAACAGCAACTCTCAGACACACAGAGAGCAACACATAAACCTCATGAATCACTTAGTGACTGAAAGAGATCAAGCTGGATTTGGTCTTTAGGCGTCTGCCGGCGGACCCTCCATCTGAGAGCGACTGCGCACGAGTGGGGTTTCTCTGCCGTCCTCTCCTCTGACTGTAATCGAATGCGGGACGTGACTGGATTTACAGTGGGAATCTGGGACTAACCACGTATCTGGCTTGGTGAAGCGCTCGACTAATACAGCAGGGCCTTTCTGATGAATGAGAGCTGGCTGGAATCTATCAGCCGGTGATATTATCTATCAGGAATGGACTCTGTCATTCAGTGGCTCTCTGAGGTCAATAAAGGAGCCGTCTGTTGGGGTGATGGATGGAGGTGAGGCATCAATACGAAAACTTGGCTTTGAGTCCAAGGAGAGAAGCTCCAGTGTGGCACAGTTTGTTTTTATTTACTGCGATGTTTACCGAAGGTTGAGGTTGTGCTGTAAAACTGCCGGCTGCTCAATCAACAGCTGAGCCGGTGAATTTGAATCTGTGGGAATTCATTTTATCCTGAAAGAAATAGATGGATGGTTGCACGAACACCTGCAAATTCGCCAGTACGACGGTGTGGACGAAACAGTCGGTATGGTGCTGGGTCAGCGCGGGCGTACAGCCGTATTTCTGACTCTGCCCATTGGATCCCAAGAGCTCCAAGGTTGATGTGTGGCCATGAAGTATCGGCTCCTCCGGGAGACTAATAGCTCCAGTAATGAAGCGTTGTTTGACTGCGTGATTCATTCAAACACCCAGATCTTTATTGCCGTGTTTGTAAAGGCAGGCCGTATATCAGCACGGTCCTCGGGTACGGTTGGTCAGCGTGACCTTGTTCTGTCGTGCTGTTCGCAACTGGTGCTGGTGTGAACTTACGCACAAGAGAACCCACTTTTTTTCTTTCTTTTTTTACAAAATAATGTATAACGTTCTCAGAACTTTGGATAACGTTCTGGCAAGGTTCTCTCAAAGTTAAGAACAAACATTTTTCCATTAACATTTACAAAACCTTCTTTCAAAGTTATCTGGTATTTAGCAATGTTCTCAAAACATTAGCACAAAAACATTATTTACACATTGTGCATGGATTATTTTTCCTGAAACTTTTTAGTTGGACAGTAGTTCATCTAGTTTTTCTGAAACGTTCCTTGAATGTTCCCTTAACTTTTGAAACCATGAAAAAATTTGGAGGTTTTAAACGTTCAGCGAACATTAAGAAATAAAGTTTTTATAACTTGTTATAGCAAAACAATGTTATTTTTGTAAGTGGGGATATGGTTAAAGAATATCGCAAGAGCAGGTGTGCTGTTTTTCCTGAATATCAACATGATTGCAAATGTGATACTAACTTTATAGTTCAATAAACAGTTCAATAAACAAAAAGTTACTATTGTGAGTAACATTTTAGACATAACATTTTAATTTTGTCAATAGTGTCCGTTTTTGCGCTAAACGGAAATAGTTCCAAACGAAGCCGCAACAGAATGTTGTGCGTCTCCAAGTGACACATAGGTGTTTCGTTCCTGTTTTTTCTCGGATAATGATTCAATGAGCTATTCATAAAGACTGTCACTTGCTTTGTTCCTGAATGAATCAGCCGTTTTCAACAAATTGGTAGAATTTAATAGAACTTTATAACGTAAAACAGTGATCTACTCGTGGATTTAGTTTCAAATAAAGCAGTAATTTATTTGTATTTTTTCATATTTCAATATTCAAAATATTATTTTAAAACATTAATCTAATCGCATTATTTATGCAATTGTAACTTCAGTGTAAATACATCTAAACGCTGATTTTGTGCTGCGTCTGCATTGCAAAAATGGATTATGTTGATACTGATTTAATTTGATTAGTAACAGAGTGACTATAGTGTCCTAATTAAATTTATTGATTAACTGGAAGAAATTGACAAAGATGATGCATGCATCCAATAAGGTTAAAAAAAAAAAATCCTAATAAAGGTAAATATCATTTGAAAGTGGCAAATATCTGTCATTGCTATGAACTGACCACCTCACAGAATATAAAGAATATGAAAAGCTTTAGGAGTCAGCAGTCTGCGGCAGGCCTAAACCAGTCAAGATACCAGCAACAAAACAAAAACAAGAAATCCCAGATTTCCCCAGAAATTATAGAGATTTAAAGTTTTTGTCAATTTCGCACACCCCTACTTTAAGCCACGATTCAACGGCTGAATGTGGATCAGTTAAAACAGGTATTATGACCCAGACACACTGGCACCAAGACGAGTCTCTGATTACTCACCATCAGCGCAGAGGAACGCATCACATTACTGTGTTTCTTCGAAAAAGGGAACTAATTAGTGGTGTTTGCTAAGACAGGAATCACTATTATTATTGCTTTTAGCTGAATTCATGTGTCTCGTTGAGGAGAGGCGTGCTGTTACTTAAAGTGATTATGTGCACCATTTTCACCTGCTGGACGATAAAACTCCCACAGATTTATGTTGTAGGAGGGACCCAAGTTATATCTAGAGAGCTCAAGATCACAGAGATTCAAAGATGTAGGACTCTTTTCACCCAGAATCCACATACAAAGCCCAAATAACTTACGAGAATGTTGCTAAAATATGAAACAATATAGAGTGCAACAGTCGGTTCTGGAAGTAAAAACTCCATTCATGTTTTCCATAGGGAAATTGACTTTTAATGATAACTTTTAAAACATTAAAGACAGACCTGCTTTGAGCAATGAGGTTGTTAATCGATGCCTCATCAAGTCATCAAAGATGAGGATTTTGGGCCCCTATAGCCAAAGCAGTGATGTCTAAGAATTTTTACCAATATTTACCAAAAAAGTAAATATTTTTCCCAACTGGATATGATTATAAAAAGCTAAGAGCAGATGTTTTATCAGGCTATTATAATTGATTTGGCTCTAGATAAAAATATTGTAATAATACGCACTTTTGGCATGTACCGCTCTGTTGTTTTGACGCACTACTCACTTTATCAGCAGAATTCGTGATTAAAAACTACATTATCCATGATTCTGTTTAGAAAATTCCACCAATTAGAGAGTCTGAAATTGTGCCAAAAGAGCTATTTGGCTCCGCCCACTCACATGAAGCACTGCAAATGACATTCAATTCAGTTTCACTATGCTCTCAAAATACTTAAATATTAATTAGTATATTAATCATATATATATATATGAAGAGTTCAGATGCAAAAGCCTCTAAGTGCCATCTGAAATTTTCTTCTAGAATGAGAATTTTTATCAAGCTCGTATATTTAAGTTCAGTAATTTCACTTATATGAGAATTGCCATTTAAGTGAAATTACTGAACTTAAATATACAAGCTTGATAAAAATGATCATTCTAGAAGAAAATTTCAGATGGCACTTAGAGGCTTTTGCATCTGAACTCTTCATATATATATATATATACAGTGCAATGCATAAGTTAATACACCCATGCTAAAGTTGACTAAAAAGAGGAATAAAAAATCATATTTTGGAAATTGAACTTAATGCCTTAATTTAAAAAATTAGGAAAAATCCAACCTTTAAGGACACCAATTTTCTTTGTGAATGAATAATGTATCGTAAATAAATAAATGTTCTTCCTTAAAATACATGGTGCATAAGTTAGTACACCCCTATGCTAAATTCCCATAGAGGCAGGCATTAAAATAGCCCCACATCATCACATAGCATTCACCATACCTAGAGATTGGCATGGTTTTATTTCAGTTAGCCTAAAAGCTAGTTTGATTAGCATTGAGAGCAATGCAAATCAAACTAGCTTTTAGGCTAACTGAAATAAAACCATGCCAATCTCTAGGTATGGTGAATGCTATGTGATGATGTGGGGCTATTTTAATTCCAAAGGCCAAGGGAACTTTATCAGGATGCAAAGTATCCTGGATCCATGAAGTAACTGGCCTTTAAAAATAAAAATCTGCCTGCCTCTATGGGAATTTAACATAGGGGTGTACTAACTTATGCACCATGTATTTTAAGGAAGAACATTTATTTATTTACGATACATTATTCATTCACAAAGAAAATTGGTGTCCTTAAAGGTTGGATTTTTCCTAATTTTTTAAATTAAGGCATTAAGTTCAATTTCCAAAATATGATTTTTTATTCCTCTTTTTAGTCAACTTTAGCATGGGTGTATTAACTTATGCATTGCACTGTATATATATATACACTTGTGTGTGTGTGTGGGCATGGTAAATCGTTATTTGTTATTTTTTTAACCATTTTATATAATCTTTTTTTTTTTTTATTAAATTGTGGTGTACTTTCGGCAACAAATTTGTTTTTAAATGTGCTATATAAATAAGTTAAAAGTTTAACTTTACATGATTAGTTTTATATTTCCCAATCGTGTCATTCACAATGTTTCATGGGATTGTAGTTCTTTCATAAGGTCATTAATTTCATAGTCTTACTGTATATTTTTGTCTTTTTGTCCGATTTTCATTATTTTTTGCATGAAATCAAAGTTAGTAATGTTGTGATTCACCTTGTTGCTGGTTGTCTTGGTTCATTACTTATAATACTTTAAAAAAACCTCTTTTTTATAATCCATATGAGGAAAATTAATAGGCTCCCAGAAACACTGCTGAAAAAGAGGGCGGCACTAATGCACTCTATTCTCAATAAGGCATGTTTTTAAGGCTTAAAGGAATGACCCATCTAGCATCACTTCCAGCACCTTTAATACTGATTTTCCGTTTCTTCAAGCGCACCGCTTCAAGCTGTTCGTAGGGTGTCATAAAGCCTCACGGATGTGCTCACGAAGGGTCATTAATTTCTCTGGTTGTGCATGATTCATAAACGCCTTCGTCCGCAGGCTCTAGTGTGCAACCTTATAAAAGAAAATCTGACCTGAGATCAGAAAGCTGGCACTCTATAGATCTAAACTTCATTTTCAAAACGTGACTTCATATGGAATTAGATATCAATATGATGGCAGACATTACTGTCAGATTAAGCCCCACCTGGATCCACGTCTCAGGATGAGTGGCGTGTTGGTGCTGGTGACGGTTGGCTTGTTGCCTCAGTCGGGGAAAAGCCTTCGGCGACAAGCGTGAGCACCGCCATTGGATTTTTCAAGAAACTGACACCTTAATGGACAGAAGTCTCACGCTTGATCCTGCACCGTGATATCAAATGTCCTTTCCCACGATGCAGCATGACATTTTACATGATACACTGGCATTGAAGAGTCAAGACATGATGTTTTATGTAATTAATAAAACATTAATGAATTAATATATGTTTAACTCTAACCCCGTCAGCGTTTTTTTTAAAAGTTGCCAGCCACCGCAAGCATTTTTGATCATTTTCACTAAATTTTAATTTCCCCCAGAATATTTTGTTATATGAATATCTGAACATGCAATATATCAAAAGAAAGAACAGAACCTGTTTTTAATGAACAAAAATCCCATATTATTCCAGCTTAATGTATTCTTTTTTATCAACATTTAAGTGTGGGTAAGTTTCATAAAAACAGCAAAATTTTGAGCAAAAAGCTGAGAAAATTACATTTTTATCAAAGACTACATCCAGATCGGATTCAGAAAGATGATCAAAACATAGCTGGAGTAGATCGAGTCCATCAGCTTTTGCTAAAGCCCTATTCGGACGGGACTAGTTTAACATGAAGAGGTGGGGTAATGTAATTTTACCACAGGACGTCTGTAATAATAATGGCCAATTCGCACAGGATAAGAAATCTCAGTTAAACTAGAAGAAGTGGGAGGGGTAACTCGATTTACGCACCGCCGTCACCTTCCTGTCGTCATGTGTGTATTACGTTGCTTCCTGATATCATGTGCGCAAACACATATATATAACCTTTATTTGTATAAAACAGTTAGGTCCGGTCGGATGTATTAAATAAATTCAGATTGTATTATGTTGGTAATATGCACTTATCTAACGCTAAAAGAAGTTTTGTGCCTCTAAAAAGTGCTTTCGACTTTCTTTTTATCTGAATGGTATGTGGAAAACACTTGAGTTTTGCCACAGACTTGTCCCACCTCCTAGAACGCAACTGAATGCTTTATCAAGTGCCTCCATACTTAAAAACTGAAAACTACAGAAAACTACTTTTAAACAGGAAATGACGGAATATTTACGTCCATATTTACAGCGGGTCTATTCGCACGGGATTAGCATTATCTGAGGTCATTTTTCCAGACCTTTTTACTGAAGGTAAAAGTCACCGTAATCTTTACCGTAATTTGTCCGTAATGATTACTGAGATGGCAGATTCGGACGGGACTAAAATCACTGAGAAGCTCTGGTAATAATTACTTTACCCCACTAATCCCATCCGAATAGGGCTTAAGGTTGCAAAGTCCTCATCCTGGATCGACATTTCATTCGGTAACATAAGGCAGTTTTGATTTATATGCTGTTTAATGTTGATGATCTCATTATTTTAAATATGCATCTGCTTACATATGAGATTGCTTGTTTCTGCTTCTTTTTCGACTGTTTTGATAAGGAGATTATAAATCCGTATATAAAAATGAAAACACGGAAAGCCAGAAATTTCCATCAATGGCGGGGAAGTGTTGTCTCATAAATGGAGGAAATGTCCTCAATGGCGGGGAAAGAGTTAAAATGTATATTTGGTTGTTTCTTAATCTATGAGCATTTCTGACTTTGTCTAACTGCGAACATACATGATACACACAACACTCCTGTAGCCGCTCAGTCTATTACTGACAGCTACTGAGGTGGTTTAACCCAGGTATGCCCTGGCTGACGCGCTGTGCCCTTGTTATTCTGTTACCATACTGATTTGGTCTTAAGAGTCTGCAAGCTTTGTTGTGTTGCTGATTATTCCGTTTATTTGTTTCACCGTGCAGAGGTAAATGTCCATTTATCCAGTTTCTACGGCAAACCATATCCGTATACATACACATACAATAGACTTGTAAACAATCAGTTTCTAGCGCCACAGCGGTCAAAAACCTTTTGCCCTTCCGGGTCAAACCCCCCTGCTCTTTGGCACTTTGGATACTTCCTTTATAACTTTGACCTCAGGTAACATTAGAGCGACACCCACTGTACAAACAAGAAACAACACCCAGTATCTAAATACACAAACATCACAACTCCTATATTTCATGTCAAGTTCTTTACTGACACTGTTGTCTTACTGGTAAACAAGTACACTAATATTTGTGGACTTTTTGACTTCGGTGAGCATTGAGAGAAGCTGTCCATGAGGACGCTCTGCTCCCGCTGGGCATTCTTCGAGGAGGACAGTTCAGTGCGTGCTCCCCAGGGTGCGGGTCCCGCTGCTGCCAAGGCACAGTGGCGACACACATCTTGGGGTTCGCAAATGGATCTGACAGCGGGGTTTGAGACGGGCCCAGCCCTATCTCAGCCTTCACCTGACAGATCCAGTGCCTTATCTCAGGGAGAAGCACGTGCTGTGGTTTCTACTCCCCGGGATGAGGCACCAGTGCTGCGATTGTCCAGTTCTGAGGAATTGGATGTCGTCAGCATTGATGCAGAGGATTATGATAATTCACCATCTCATACCCCTGTTGATGAGGAGCTTATTGAGGTTGTGACTCATGCTGTGGCTAAATTAAATATAGATTGGCCAGCCGAGAAACATGATGATTATAAAAAGAAAAGATACCTACCATCTAGATCACAGCCTCCTCGTCGGGGCTTGCCGTTTTTTCCTGACCTCGACACCTCAGTGGAAGAAACTGATCTCATATCATGTTTTTAATCCACAAACATCGAATTACAGCAATGCTATTGGTATTAAAGATGAAGGTTATGTGACGATGCCTCAGGCTGAAGACACGCTCCCGAGCTATCTCTCTCCCGATTCAGCATTGTCATTAAGCCCTGACACTACCCACCAAGCCACTAAAATCCACATCAGCGCTGGTGGGTAAAGCGGATTCGGCAGCGGGTCGGGCTGCGGCATGCTTGCATACCATGTCAATTTTGCAGGCATACCAGGCTGATCTGCTTAGGGACATGGATGATTGTGAGGATTGTGTTTCTCCTCAGCACCTTCTGGGGGGTGACTCTCTGAGGAGGGTCGCAGTGCTGCCAGTTCGGTTGTTCCCCGCCGGTTCGCCGCTTCAGGGCACCGAGGTGCCTGCACATCTCAACGATCCTCCGAGGAGGGTCGTAGAACAGTCAGTTCGGTTGTTCCTTGCCGGTTCAACGCTTCAGGGCACCGAAGTGACTTTTCGACCAAATCCAGCGGCCAGTCTCGAGAGACTGTTTCCCTTTGTAGATTTTCTGGCAGCGTGGAAGCTACTGCCAATATATCTCATTGGGTCCTGCATAAAATAGAAAAGGGTTACAGTATTCAGTTCGGTTCTCGTCCGCCCAGATTTCTAGGGGTCCTCCCAACGGTGGTGGACCCCGAACAGGCTCTGGTTATGGAGCAGGAAGTACAGACTCTTCTACAAATAAGAGCTATAGAAAGGGTTCCTTCTCTCAGCAGGGAGTCAGGGTTTTACAACCGGTACTTCATTGTTCCAAAAAAGGATGGGGGGTTGTGTCCTATTCTAGATCTGTGCCAACTAAACCGCATGGTTCAGAAACTCAAGTTCAAGATGCCTACACTCAAACAGATTGTGTCACAGATTCAGTCCGAGGACTGGTTTGTCACGATAGACTTGAATGACGCTTACTTCCATGTTTCCATCCATCCTGTATCCACAGGAAGTTCCTGAGGTTCACTTTTGGGGCAAAACGTTCCAATATCGGGTTCTTCCGTTCGGCCTAGGTTTATCATCCCGCACTTTCACAAATTGCGTGGATGCAGCTCTGGCTCCCCTGATACTACAGGTCATCTGCGTGTTGAATTATATCGACGGTTGGTTGATTTTAGCTCAGTTCGAGCAGATGGCGGTTTGGCATCGAGATGTCGTTCTGTCGGTACAGTACTTGATTATCTGTAAGAACGTTTCTCTGCAGGGTTATCTCCTTCCACCTTAAAGGTGTATGTGGCGGCTATATCTGCTTACCACACTCCTCTGGGTGGTGCATCATTGGGGAAATATCTTCGTTTTCTTCGTGGCACCCTGACTGTGCGTTCACACAAAACGCGAATAGCGCGTTAAATTTGCGTCTACCGCGTCTAGTTGGATGCTTGAACATTTTGAATCCATTCGCGCGTCAATTTCGCTCTGGACGCGCGAATGGATTCAAAATGTTCAAGCATCCAACTAGACGCGGTAGACGCGAATTTAACGCGCTATTCGCGTTTGGTGTGAACGCACAGTCAGGGTGCCACGAAGTAAAAAGCAAAAGTTTGAAGCAAAATCATCTGAGGAGAAATCCGCTTCTTGTGGGCGGGGCAAGTGCTAGGGCGCTTGTCTGTTTGCAAAATGGCTGATGTTGGTCAAGCATTCCTCGAGAGAGTTACTGCTCAGTATTTGCTTTGGAAAGCAGAACAGCGGCATAGGGGTCATCGTCGCCGTACTTGGGTCCACCGAGACCCTCCGGAGGCGTACCCAGTTTGGCGAGTTTCACCATTTGCTCCAGGAGCTGCGCCTGGATGACGCCCACTATCAGCGGTGCTTCCGCCTGTCCCGCGCCCAGTTTGATGACCTGTTGTCCCGCATCGGAGCGAGGATCACCCACATAATCTGTAATTTATTTTTGTATTGATGATAAATGGAGCCAGCCTCCAAAAATAAGTAACCTGTCCTGTGATTTTTTTCTTCTCACACAACACTGTCCAGACACGAACTATGTTCTTATACACTAAAGTATATTGGTTGTCTTTACATTAGAATAATAATGTTTAATATAATCTGGTTTTTATGTGATAAAAGATTTACTTTGTTTTTACTTCACCACGTAACAGCAGCAAGCAGGCTCCAGATTGGTTAACGTGGCGCGAACTGACGCCAAAATTCAGATTTTTCAACTCGAGCGTCAGACGCGAATTCGCGTCAAACGCGTGAATGCACAAAAAGCACCAAATAAAATCATTTGCGCGTAACGCGCCAGATGCTCAATTCGCGTCATTCGCACGAACTGGACACGCGGAATGAGGCGAATTCGCATCTACCACGCCGCGCTAAACGCACCATTCGCGCCGCAGGACCTCCAGACGCGCGTAAACACGTCTTTGCATTGACTTAACACTGAAATCACTCGCGCCAGACGCTCTATTCGCGTTTGGTGTGAACGCAGCATGAGGCTGAGGCCTGCACTGTGCACTAGAGCACAGGCTTGGGATTTGGCCGTTGTATTGGAAGGGTTGGCTTTTGCTCCCTTCAAGCCCATTGAAGAAGTTTCAGAAAAGTTCCTTACACTAAAAACTTTGTTTCTTCTTGCTATTTCTTCTATTAAGAGAATTGGAGATTTGCGAGCCTTGTCGGTTGCTCCATCATGTCTAGAATTTGCACCTGGTATGGTTAAAGCCTTTCTTCACCCTAGGCCGGGTTATATTCCTAAGGTCCCTACTAATGTTGTGGGCCCGATAGTGCTGCAGGCCTTCTGTCCTCCACCTTTTAATACACCAGATCAGGAAAAGCTTAATTTGGATGCCTACGTACACAGAGCTGCCCTATGGCATAAATCGGATCAACTATTCGTCTGTTTCAGGTAAGACCAAGAAAACCAAGAAAAGGTTACCCTGCATTTAAGCAGAGGATGAGCAAGTGGGTAGTCAAGGCTATCTCACTTGCTTATGAAGCAGCTGGTTAGCCTTCACCTTTGGCTGTCCAGGCCCATTCTACCATGAGTATGGCTGCCTCAAAGGCTTTATTATCAGGGGTTTCACTTCATGACATCTGTGATGCATTAGGCTGGTCCTCACCGCATACATTTGTTAGATTTTATGACTTGGATCTAGGCTCCACTCCAGGGTCTAGGGTGCTTGCTTCTTAGTGTGCGCAATGATTTCACACAGAACAGGCATTTGCTACTATGGCATCGTGGGTATAGTGTTCCCACAGCATCTCGACGCAGCTCGAGTTCCCTTGAGAGGGAACGTCTCAGGTTACGTATGTAGCCCTGGTTCCCTGAAGAGGGAACGATACGTTGTGTCGCCCTGCTATACTCCCTGCATGCCTGTGATCGACTTGCTTCGGCCTATCAGAAGCTAGTCTGTTTTCAGGTGTGCTTTATAGTTTCCTGGTCTATGACGTCCCCTGTCTATGATGTCTCGTCACACCATTGGACTGATTATACACGTGCTTCACAACGCAATCACGCAGGGGCGTTCCCACAGCGTCTCAACACAGCGTCTCGTTCCCTCTTCAGGGAACCAGGGTTACATACGTAACCTGAGACGTTTTCCTTTTTATTTCATAAGTGAGAAAAAGTCTCATTTGTCAGTTCTTATAATGTTCTAAAAACACTCAAACCACTGATAAGAATAAAATAAAGTAGATCTGACCTTGAAAGTGTTACCAACAGAGGAGGACACACAGAGGTAACTTCCAACACAGTAGTTTTTTTTTTTTTTTTGCAGAAACAAGTTTTTCACGTAACTTGAATAATAATTGCCCTTTCCTTTTACAGGTGCTGGCTAGTGCAACTGAGAAAGATGAAGACAAAAGATGACTGGAAAACGGGATAATCAACAGGTAAGTATCACAGAGGAGTCAGGTAAATTTACAGGTAGGGTTAGGTAGTGGTCATTGAGATCAGACAATGATATGTGACAGAGTGAGTGCTAATATAGGGTGCGGTAATTAGCGTTGCAGGTTCAGATGATTAGAATTCGGGTGATTGGCAACGAGTGGGTGGAGCTGGAAGATCTGGTGCTGAGGTGACAGACTCCGTGACAGAAAGTAATGTTCAACAACTGTATTTTCCAAATGTTAGCTCTTTTCTTAAAATAATTCATATAACAGCAGTGGGTCAATCATAATTTGTGTCAAAAATAATTAGGTATTACATCATTTTAGGTCTGATTTAGGGTCCTTTATAAAACTATTACATCTATACACAAAATAGCAAAGTTTACTTAAAGTTGAGTAAAAATTTTCCAGGACAGACCATTTTACGATTTAAAAATCTATTTTTGAAGTTTAAATAAGCATTTTGTCATTATATGCAAGATATATATATATATATATATATTTTATATAGAAACAGAGAGTCAACAATACTGCAAAATCTGATATAAATCAGCTTAAGCAAATGTCTCATTTAAAGACTGTCACTGATGGATTCAGAAAACAATTGCTATTTTTTACGGACAATACATGTTTGACGATAACAAATATGTTGACAATAAATCTGCACAGTGACTTGTATTCATGCAGCTTTCCAATTAACTCTTCTGAGAAGCAGTTTGGTCTAAATCATAAAGATTAATCAACTGAACCAAACGCAAATCATTCTGAAGATTTAATCTAATGAAAGAGAATATTAATATACACGTGCGACAGCATAGCTAAGAAATAAACTCTCTCTGCCACACTAATGCTAATTAGCCATTTCTGGATTAAGCTAATGCTAATGACATTTACAAAATATTAGTGATGCTAAATGTGACTAACTGGGAAAAAAAAATGGTTGTTCTTTGATTGTAATCTAGTTTTGCTTCTGGGCCTCCAGAAGTACATTGGACAAGTGGTAACCCAACACTGTATCAAAACTATTTATCATACAAAAGTAACAAATGTCCAAAAATCAATAATGATTTACAATATGCAACAAATCAATGCTAAAACAATTTAGGCAACATAATAATTTTTTTTCCTGTTTTTTGAGGACGAGTTCATGATGTCACTCAACATGTCCATGTTGACATTTGTCTAATTTGACTAGATTTTTACCAAGAATCACATACATTTGCAGCAAAACAAAACAGGTTAATCATAATGTTGATAAAAGTAAAATGATTTGATGTGTTACATCAACTATCCTTAAACAGATTTGAAAATAGTGGGAAAGCTTCAGGTGTTTATGATTGTTGAGGATTTTTAGTGATGTCATAGACCTTATGTAGCCTCTCCTCTTTTTAGCGCTGCGCTCGTTGTATTCTGTCTTCCGGTTTGTATTTCCACAGCATGAAGTAAGATCTTACGAATTCATGAATGAACCGCTCATTACAATTTCAGACAGAAAGCCTCTTCACCAGCTAATTACTGTTCGACAGCAATGCTACAGAAATATACAGAGCTACCGCAAAAAACGGAAGTTCAAAGACAAAATTCTAAAGATGGCTGTGCTCTTGTTTCTCTGTGAAAGAACTCATTAAACTAGTAAAACACTTATCTGAGCTCAAATATCTAGAGTATCTGTACTGCAGAAAATATCTTTGGGTTTTTGTCATTATTGTATCTTGCTCTTTCCAGCTGTAGATGCGATTGATTGACAGTTTGTACAGTGACAGCAGCAGTGGTTGAGGAGACAGGATCACCATGCATAACGAGAGACAGTCACTTTTCGTCGTGAAGAAAGAAATGGAAAAAAGAGACAGTCTCCCAGCACTAGACAGCCCGCCACTGACAGCTTTCAGACCCACAATGACACATGATCGAAACCCAAAGATGATGGAAAGATAGAGAAATGTATTCTAATGCTGGGGAAGGAACTGGTTGTGAGTGCCGGATAGACTCTGGACATCAGTATAAGAGAGAAATTCAACAAAGAAGCTACAGTACAACAAACAGACGAGCCGATTCTTAACAATAAACAGTTTCCAAAACCAGAAGGAATTGAGATATTTACCTCAGCTCTAACGTCATGTCTACCTTTGACTCATCAATTCAAACGTACTTCAGAAATAGCCTTGTTAAAAAGGGGTGCACTTAATTGCATTGAATGTGCTCTAGTAGTGTACTTCAAATCTTAAAAGTAAATAAAAAACTGTACTTGCAGATAATATACTATTATTGAAATAAAAGGTGCAGGAACTGAGCAGATCGAACAGAGATGATTCCGTTCAAACAAAATTCCACAGAAATCCCAAATCAACAGCCCCACCAAGATAACGGCAGACGTTGTTTGATCCCACGACATAGATTCAAAACACACACACACACACACACATATATATATATATATAGAGAGAGAGAGAGAGAGAGAGAGAGAGAGAGAGAGAGAGAGAGAGAGATAGAGAGAATAGTAATTGTTGCAATGTAAGTCGCTTTGATAAAAGCATCTACCAAATTCATAAATGTAAATACCATGCAGCAAAATAGAAAGCAAGTGCACACACACACACACACGCACACGCACACGCACACGCACACTCTGTTAATTGCACTGAGAGTTATGGGCGGTATTGATGAGGTCTAATCACGGCTGTCAATGATATTTATGAGCACAGCATCACAAACGTGCTGGTCAGATTAAAGCCTCATTAATAAAGTCCGTCTGGCAGGTATTAAACAGCTCATCTCACTCCAACAGGAAGAATGCTTAGACCACATTATAATTAATTAATACAGCAACAACCAGTGTGTGTGTGTTTGTGTTTGTGTGCGTGTGTAAGTGTAAGTGTGAGTGTGAGTGTGAGTGTGAACTCCGGCTGGGTGAATCCCAGTAATTAAAACATAAATTGGGCCTATTGAGGGAGAAGCTGAACTCACAGACCCAAACACACAACACCCCAAACAATCACTCGATTTCTGCTTTGCAAACACAGATGAAATCAAAATCAGTGAGCGTCCAAAAGGAAAATGACCTGATCTGAATCATAATGACATGAATGTAGCACTGAATCTGAGACACACATGAAACTCATTTAACAGATCTTCAGAGACACTCAACAAGCTGCAGGGTCAAAGGTCAGAGAGGACAGTAAAGGCTCGGGTATACTTCATTTTCTGCTTTTTGCTCCATCTAGTGCACATCTGGGTATGCAAGCCTTTCAAAGTGTTCTCCTTTGGCTGTGAGCATTGAAAGACACATTCAACGCATTAGCATCTAGTGGACTTTGTTTTCAAGCGCTCAAGTCACTCGTACATGCGCTGTTGTATGTGACCGTCTACATGGACACAGACATTGGGCTGTACACATATGATGTATGCGGACATCCGCGGACCCTCCTGGTGATGAAAACTGACAAAAATGATGTCACGTGGAGTGCGCAGACTGTCGTGGAACGTGGGCGGCAGAAGCATACTTTGGGCTTAAAGAGATAGTTAACCCCAAAATTTTTATTAACTCACCTTCAAGCCATCCAAGGCGTATATGACTATCTTCTTGCAGACGAACACAATTGGAGTTATATTTAAAAATACCCTGCTTCCAAGCTTTACAATGGTAGTGAATGAGGGGCGAGATTTTAAATCCTAAAAACAATGCATCCATCAATCATAAAAAATGGTCCATGCGGCTCCAGGGGGTTAATAAAGGCCTTCTGAAATGAAGCGATGGAATTTTGTAAAAAAAAAAAAAAAAATCCATATTTAAACCTTTATTCTATAATATATAATAATGGCAGTCGGCCGTACGCAGCAATTTGCGGCGGAAGAGTAACCCCTGACTAGACGCATGGCGCAATGACGAATGCGGAAGCGCAGAGGAAAGAGCAAAACAAAAAAACGGTCAGGAATTAGAAGTCTAAAACTAGAATTTTTAAAGAGAAATGTCGGAGGAGCTTGAGTTTGTTGCACAGCCCTATAAGCTTACGATACTCCTACATCCTGCGTCTTGCATTGCGTCAGGGGTTACTCTTGTGGGCCAAGTTGACTTGCGCATTGTGCGTATGGTCATCTGCTGGAAGCTAGTTATTATAGCTAATAAAGTTTTAAATATGTTTTTTTTTCTTACACAAATGCATCACTTCGCTTCAGAAGGCCTTTATTATATACCCTAGAGACGTATGGATTACTTTTATGATGGATGGGTGCATTTTTCTGGGCTTCAAAATCTCACCCTATTCACTCCCATTTGAAATATAATTTTCATTTTTGGGTGAACTATCCCTTTAAGAGGTCAATGCAGTGGATGCTGTAACTACACCAACTGTTTTGATAAAACAATTACACCCTGTGACCTCTATTCGCAGGACAGATTTCTGAGCAGCTTGTGATGGTGTCTCGTCATGAGCGTGACTGAAACATGAAGCGCACTGTGATCTTATATGGAATACAACCCATGTGTGTCTCCAGCATGAGCTGATGTACTAGAAAATCTACTAATTATTCCTGCATGGAGTCCTCAAAACACACACACACACATACTGTTTTCCACGTTTTATGGGGACTTACCATAGACGTAATGATCTGTATACTGTACAAACTGTATATCCCCTACACCAACCCTACCTCTAAACCTACCCATCACAGAAACCTTTCTGAATTTTTTTTATTTATTTTTTAAACACTTTGATTTATACGCTGTTGTTTATTTATTTGTTTTCCTCATGGGGACCACAAAATGTCCCCAATAGGTCAAAATTTACTGGTACTACTATCCTTATGGTCACATTTGCTCCCCATAACGTAGGGAATACCAAGTACACCCACACACACTGTAAGCTGTGTGAAGAATGAGCTGATCTTTCTCTGAGTTAATGGATCGTGCTGTAGGTGTATAAAACAGTTCAGTTTGTCTTTGTTTGTTTCCTCAGAGTTTGTATTAATGAAGTGCCGGCGTATTTGTCGAGATGCTCCCAGCATGCTCTGCTCGTGCTAACAGAGCTGACGGGAGTGGGCGGGCATTCATCACTGTCAGTCACAGCTCAGTGACGGTTCTGATTGGATGGTCAAGATTTAGAGAGAACAAAAGCTCAGCACAATGATTTCACAATCGGCAAAGTAGACAACGTGTGTGTGTGTAAGAAGGTTTTGCTGCTGAAGTGCTACACCTGCACACTGTCAGCAGATCAGCCCGTAGTAGAACACACTTACACTTGCACACATGCATAGAAGAGACTGCTTTACCTCTGAAAGTCCTGGTGAAGATCCTGAGGACTCAGGAGCTGAAAAACAAAAGCACACAAATGTGAGGCTTGTGAAATCGGTTTCCCCTTCGCTCATCCTATCAGTTTAATCTCAGGAATCAGTCAGTGGAGGGAATGAGGAAATACGCCTCCGTAAAGTTCATCATGCCATCAACGTGCGAACCATTCGTTTGGCGAGTAATTGAACTGCTGGCATCTGAAAGGTCAGAGATTATTGGACAGCTGACAATCTGGGAAAAGACATATATTCATTTAGAGAGAGAAAGAAGGATATTTCTTAGAGTTTATATAAGACTGTGATCGTTCCCTGATGCATAACGTGTGTGTGATCTGCAGTTTTTTCGTCTGCCACTTTAAATGCTCACAATTGGCTGTCAATGTTTTTATGGTCCATCAGCTGGAAAGAAAATCGTTATGAAAGTGATTCCAATGATATCCCTCTGTGCCACTATTTTTATAGTTGTGGTGTGGACTCTGCTATTCTTTTACATTTAGAATGAAGAAAAATTAAAGTCATTTTTACAAAAGATTCATTCTAAATATGTCTATTTCAAATAAATGCTGTTCTTTTGAACTTTCTATTTATCAAAGAATCCTGAAAATGATCACGGTTTCCACAAAAATATGAATTAGCACAACTGTTTTCAACATTGATAATAATAAGAAATATTTCTTGAGCAGCAAATCAGCATATTAGAATGATTTCTGAAGGATCACGTGACACTGACTGGAGTAATAATGCAGAAAATTCAGCTTTGATCACAGGAATAAATTAGGGTAAGTGTACCCATTAAGCCCATGTACCCTATAAACCCACTTTCAACTCTGAAGTCTAAATTAAAAAAAGAGAAAATAATATTTTATGCTGCTCATTATTTTAACCAATCCAGTAATTTGTTACTTCCCTGGCATTTTTTTATTGCATACCAATCACATTTGGCAATGTTGAGTTAGCCCCACCCATGTGCATGCTGTATCAGGGGACCTCACACAAAGTCACCCCAAAACTTTGGTGTTTCAGGACCCTTCAGAAATCAACACATTGCTGCAATTTTCAGCCATTTATTTGGCAACTACATTGATATTATGTCAAATAAGAGATAAATGTATTGTTTTTTTGTATATGAACAAATAGTACTTTATAATTTTATATCATTTTCCTTTAAATGGAAAGATGAGTTTTATTAGCTTGCGTTCAAAGCTAATCTCTAGGTCAGGGGTCTCCTTTTTTCATTTGAGAGCTACTTTTTAAAAATGAAAGTCTCTTAAATAATGTCTCATAACTCTCATATTAACAACTATCCAAACTGTTTTAGACCTAAAAGAGTATTTGTAGACCAAGACAGATATATGTCACCCTTAAATGTCAGAGAAAAGAACAGAATCAGAGATGATTTTTTTTTTATAGAAAATTGCACTTTGCATAGTATACTGTAAAAACACATAATTATAGTTGATTTTAGTTGATCATAGTTGATCAGAATGTCAATCAATGGATTGAAGATAATGAAATGACATGAAAATTTCATCTGTTTCATCTTTTTCTGTTTACTAACACAACACAATGACATCAATTCACCAAGTTTTATGTCGAAAACCAGCTAATAACAAATAAAATTAGCATCAATATGCTATTTTTGTTTACATACACATTAAAACAATAACATTAAAAATGATGGCCAGATTTTAAAGGAGTGTCTTGCAACATGTTATCTACTAACATGTACAGGTTCAAATAAAGTTTTGACAAAAAAAAGTTTTATAAAAAGATAAACCTCACATATTTCAGCCTTTAAATCTTTTTTTTTTTTTTTTATAAAAAGAATGAGTAAAAAAAAAAGATAAATTACTGACATTTACAATGCACATTAGCTTATCTTTTATTATTAATAGTAAAATTTGGTCCGATTTTCCCGTGGCGTCTGTCGTTGCTATGCAACCATGCACTGCGCTCTCCGCAACGACAAAAAAGTTTTAGTAGCTAATGGATTTCCACCACCGAAAAACGCTTGCTGTAGCTGATTGGTTGGTTCTTGTCACATGACCTGCGGTGCGCTTGCGGCATTCTGAAAAGTTGAGATCTTTTCATCTCGGCTCGCTGCGCCTAGAAAAAATGAGTGTGTCGCATCAATAATGAAATAACGAACTTGAGCGCGCAAAAGACGCGATATGTGAACGGCTACCTCCAATCAGGCAACGAGCTCACGAGCGACGTGTTGGAGACCCCTGCTCTAGGTCAAACCATTAGCCGTACAGAAAGGCTAGACTGGCAAAGAATTAAGCAGTGACCTGCAACCAATAAATGTTTTTTGATTAATTTTTAATTAATTTACAAATAAATACATCATAAATAGTTTTGTAGAGAAGATTATGAATTAACTTTTTTTTAAGATGGGCTTAAATGGTACAGTGCCACAAAACGCATGCAAACTATAGCTAACACAAGCTAACCTTAAATAAAAAAAATACTTAACACAATTCCTCAATGTGGGCACAATGAAGTATATTTAAGCTCCATGCATGTATTTGTAAACATATCTTACATTTTTAAAGGAAAACGGCTCTGAGAAACCGCCACTCTCTGTCCAGCTTTGACCAGGCATAACCCGGGACCCAAGCCGAGTTGGGGCTCCGGACTCCGGGCATGGAGGGGTCACCCAGCGGGCCCCCTATGCCGGGAGTATTGAGCCCTAACTCGGCTTTCTTCCCGGGTTATGCCTGGTCAAAGCTGGCCTTCCCATCCCATCCCCATTCCACCCAGGGCTCTAACATTAGCAAAAGGATTTTTTCTTATTCTTCCCTGTCATTGAATAAATATATTGATGTTTTACTTCTTTATAATCAATTCATTTTTATATTTTGTGAATCAAAGATGATGTTGGCTAATTTGGAACACATGTGTGCTTAAATGGTGCCAAAGTACCAATTAAGCCCATCCCAGACTTCTGACTTTATTCCTAAAATATCTTAATTTTATATTCTAAAATTTACATAAACTAATTAATACATTTTAAAATGAGAGATAAATCTTGCATTTTAACAAATAAAACTTTTGCAATTCAAAATGGCACTTTTTACAGTTTTTCTCAATTGTTTACACACAAATACTGGTACTTGAGACACAATGACCACAACATGTAACTCATTCACCAACCCCCTGAACCAATTCTGCTAAACTACAAGCACAATTCCTGCTTTACACTCAAATTGCAGTTCTAAAACACACTTTTTTCAAAACACTACACACAATTCTCTGCTTTTGGCACAATTTTCATGCAGAAAATCTCGTTTTCACAAGGAACACACTGCCATTCAAATATGCACACTGACTCATCACATGGGCAAACACCCGTCACACAGTTTTACAATTAGCAATCAGAGCTTTAGCATAAAAGAGCAACAGGTGAGCTCTTCAATTTTTTTTTTTTTTTTTACTGTAACTGTATACAGTCAATTCTTCTGTTGTTTTGTATGTAGACCACTGTATGTACAACTTTGTGTTAGTTGGGATGTACACTGTGTACATTGTTTTTGTGGGAAAAATAAAATATATTTGTTACCATGTATTTGTGTGTTCTGAGTATAAAAACAATATTCTCAAATATTTTACAACACACTTATGTATGTACTGTCTGTAGTGTGTAACATTGAACAAAAAAAAGGCCTAAGTCATTATGATGAATGGAGAAGAAGTGTTTTACATTCATCATAGTGTTTTACATTGAGCACATCAGTGTTCAACTGGTTCTTATAAATGTCTATTCATATGATGGTTTGTGTGTGTCATTTGAAACCAAAATACCATTTTGAGAAGAAATAACATTGGTTTGAATGTAAAGTTTCATTTTGCAGGAGAATTGAGGGGTTTTGCCCATTGTGTGTGTGTTTTTGATGTGTGTAGAGTTCTGACAATATGAGGCATGCTTTCAGAAAATGCGTGTAAACAATCGAGAAAAACTGTAAATGCACTGAACACGGTTCTCTGCATAAGACACAACAATATGACATAAAGTCACATGCCATTTCAAAACACTGCCATTCAAAATGACACTACATGAGCTAATTGGCCAATACATGTGCCACCTGGCCAAACACCTCAATGGTTAATTGGTGACACTTCAATCTTTTTCAGTGTACTGATTTTTTGTGAGCATATTTTTGTTCAGTCCAATGTAAATATATCTGACTTGTTTGGTAAAAAAAAAAAAAAAAAAAAAAAAACTTGTTTCACCAGCATGTGTGTGTATCTGCAAATATTTCTGTGCATGTGTAGCCTGGCTAACCAGACCTCTTTCTCGAATCTCTTTGAGACGTGGTCTGGGAACCACATGTGCATTTTCTCGTATTTGAGGCGTGGTTTACGAATGCCCAGAGCCGTTTATTGGGCGCTACAAATGTCTATCAAATGCGCCTGTACATAGCTCATAGCCAATCGTTTCAATTATACCAGATGACGTATACAGAGCGACAGATATCCAACGAAGAAGACGACGATGGGTCAGAGATTTATTTACACCAGAGTAAATCCGCACCCGACCCGTTTTCCGACAGCAGCACTAATTAAAATCTGCACCCGACCCGCTTAAAATAGAACCGACACCCGACATAAAATCAGTTTAGACTATCACATTATAGACACACTTACAAAAATGTTTATTGCCAGGTCATACAGAAGTTATTACACGACAATTAACACAAGGACAACTTCAGCCGAAGCTGTCAAAAGGCCGATACATGAAGAACAGGGCTAACGTTACCACAAAACTGAGTAGCCTTATAACATTTTACCAGTCGAACAGACGCGGCCAAAGAGTATAGAAGCCCAAGAGGCGAAACTCAATAGAACGCTCCATAGCAACAGTTGCCCCCATGACGTGATGGCGCGGCCGCCATTATGGACTGAAAACTGAAGGAAAACGCCGAAAAATAATGGGAGTCAATGGCACTGAAAAACTTAACATAACAAAAACTTAACATAACTTAATTTTTTCTGGCCGTCATATCTAAATATGAAAACAATTTAAAATACATTAATGAGGATGACCGACGTTAAATGACAGAAAATATACGTCTATGTGTTGGTTATGCATGGCCTAATTACCCTTAGGAAAATAGTATTTTGGGACAAAATATTACTAAGTACTATAAGACTACTATAGAAATACTATAGCGGCTCTAGGATATTATAGAGGTATTACAGAACATAACATACTTCTGTGATTTTCTGTAATACCTCTATAATATTTTAAAGCTGCTATAGTATTTATATAGTAGTCTTATCGTACTTCTATGTCCCAAATTACTATAGTATTCCTATAAGATTACTATAATATTTTGTCCCAAAATACTAAAAGATTCCTATAGTACTTTTTAGTAAGGGTATGTCCCCCACCGAATCGGCTTCATTAGCCTACCACTTACGGTTTGCAAAGATACAATTATAAAATTACTGCAAAACTTTAATCTATCAATATTTATCTTCTATTATGCATTTTCCTTGTTATATAACTAACAGAAATTCATGAAATAATATAGGCTATAGGCAGACACACAGTAATAAGATATAAGTAATAAGATATTTATTCAAATGTTGATTTTGAAATTAGTGAACATCACCATATATATGATTTGGAAAAATAAATAAATAAATAAAATTATAAATGAACATTTCTAAAGACAGTTAATATTTTACATAGAATATCACAAAAATATTAACAACTTGTTTTTTCAACATCTTCAGTGAAGTGCACACAGTGAACGTTTCAATGGGAAGAACAAAAACAATCTGTTAATGTCCTATTACAGGCGGAAAGGTACAAAAAAGTATGGAATGCCAAAGCTGCCAATATTAAAAATGAATAAATACATAAATAAATATACAAATAAATGTAAAAAATAAAAAATAAAAATATAAAAATATAAATAAATATACATAGAAAAGCAAAAAAACGAAAATAAAAAATTATTTATACATTTATTTCCTTATTTATGTATATATTTATTTTTTTCCATATTTATTTATTTATTCTTTTATTTATTTCTACATTTATTTATTTCTACATTTATTTATTTCTACATTTATTTATTTTTACATTTATTTATTTCTACATTTATGTATTTCTACATTTATTTATTTCTTCATTTATTTCTTCCTACATTTCTTCCTGCGTAGGGTAATGAGGAGGGGGTGGTTTACCTCAGACATAGCAATCGAGCTCAGAGTAAGCGAAGGCGAAGGGTTGAGGCCACAGTGACACCCTGTGGCGAAATACAATAAGTATAGCTCACTGATGTTGATGCGGTCTGTTCCTTTTTGTATTCATGGTTACAAATGAAATGTTTAACCTTTTGAGCGCTATATGGAATTTTTATTTCAGTGCTGAGAGTACGGTCCCACATATGGGATTTAGAATGTTCAGTGACGACATAACTGCCAGATTCAAACTGTGCTTTCCATAGACAGTAAAGAAGGCTTTTGCACGTTGGCTGGCGCTGAGCCAGAGACGGACGCGCGCAGCGCTGTCATATATCACAATGCAGTGTTTTCAACCTCACAATGTTTATTTTAGGTTTCAGACATTTAAATACACATAAGCACTAGTAAAACAATACATTTGGAGTTTGTAAAATACATACACTGATGTCTGTGGAAGCAGCAATAATAATCTATTCAAATATAATTTGCCGACGTGTGTTATTCATATCAGACAAACACAGTGGAAGTAACTATAAAGTTTACTCTTCTCACAGTTCACCGACCACTTTCTTTTTTCGGGAGAAACTGATGACTCACAGCCACAGGATTCTCTGAACTGCGGCGCAAAGATCTCACGTTATAGTAACTATTAGTTATAAAGGTTTTTAAATGACCAAACACACTCACATACACATTTTTGAGAATCGGAATATCAGATAGTTGATGACATGGTAAGCAAGTTTGTGAATATTTTGAATAAAAAAGGGAAAAGGAAATAAAAGCGATACATCAGAGTTATTGTGGCTGCGGTGTGTCACGTGACAAATATGACGCGTCGCCATGGAAACATTAAGGGGGAACGTTCTAAAATAACAGTCGCCTTGAAAAAACTCACAATGGGAGTCAGTTAGAATATTAAAATTAAGCGTGAAAGGGTTACTATATGCATAATAAATGACGCTGGCTTATCTTTTTTACTAAGCAAGTTATCAGTGTGTATTGTTCATTGATGGTATAAAGTTAAGCCCCCTTAACAATTCCACATGCCCCCTCAGTCATTTCATCCTGCAGCCGGACCTGCCCAGGACATTTTACAAATTCAGACAAACGATGTTCTACGGCCATGTCCGGAATAAAGAGTAGCCTATCCATGTCACACAGTAAGATTTAGGATTTATATACCTCGCAGTCACAGACCGCATCAACATCAGTGAGCTATACTTATTGTATTTCGCCACAGGGTGTCACTGTGGCCTCAACCCTTCGCCTTCGCTTACTCTGAGCTCGATTGCTATGTCTGAGGTAAACCACGCCCTCCTCATTACCCTACGCAGGAAGAAATGTAGGAAGAAATAAATGAAGAAATAAATAAATGTAGAAATACATAAATGTAGAAATAAATAAATGTAAAAATAAATAAATGTATAAATAAATAAATGTATAAATGAATAAATGTATAAATAAATAAAAGAATAAATAAATAAATATGGAAAAAATAAATATATACATAAATAAGGAAATAAATGTATAAATAATTATTTATTTTCGTTTTTTTGCTTTTCTATGTATATTTATTTATATATATATTTATTTATTTTTTCTTTTTTACATTTATTTGTATATTTATTTATGTATTTATTTATTTTTAATATTGGCAGCTTTGGCATTCCATAAAAAAGATGTGCAATCTAGCAAGTGCACACATGAACTATAAACACCTACTAAAATGGATTTTGCCATTGACTGGCGCTAACGATTTCAGCAGCTTTCAGTCCATAATGGCGGACGCGCCTCCGCAGCGCCATCTACAGACTGTTACCCATAACACAACAGAGTTTCGCCTCTTGGGCTTCTATACTCTTTGACGCGGCTACACTATATGCCACGCAATTTCGTCTAGCCTACATCTGACCATTTTGGGTTCAAACCTATGGTTCAAATACGCCCTGCACACCACACATACTGTACTTAACAGTGTTAAATATGAAAAATACCGTTCGATAGATCTGCTTTGTTACCACAGTTTCTGCGTGCTCAGGGATGAAGTTCCACATTTGCGGCTATCCAACACGAAAATGCAGCAAAGCCTTTCGCAATATTTTCTTCAGATAACTCCAAATTTCTCCCACACACTGGACTTGATTTTTGATGACGTATTGTCGACAAATTTACAATCTCCACTAGCTATTCTTTTCTTCAACTCCTCAGCATCTATCTCGACGACTGCAAGCAGATCGCGCGCGCGCGGTTATGAAGAATTTTTAAAAGTGAAAGTAGCCTAGGTAACGTTATAGATCCTGGGAGGGCGTGGAGCGTCGGGCACAAATAAACTGACGTGGATTTTAAATTATTTTATCAACTTGAAATACAGGCATATTTTTGTAGATGTGTTCCTAAAATTATGCATATATTTTTACGTCTGTCATGTTTGATCCATAGATATAAACAAACTGCTTCGGTGTGTCGCATAGATGTCGTCATCGTCTTGCTGCTCCCTCCCCGTTCTGTGATTGGTTCCCTAGCTGAGGCGAAAATCTTGTCCATGGTATCCAGGCCATAGACATCATATAGAATCTATATTATAGATAGACGCCCTACTGCCTACTGGCGCGGTCGAGCCGTGGGGCCGCCATCCTAGACCGGTCACCCGCTCTACTCAGTGTAATCTGAATGGCAGGTGCAATGAGCTATCAGCGCATTTAATTAATCATACCTCACTAAATACCGAACTGATTTTCACGCGGGTTTTTTTGCTGCAAAGGTCATTCATGTAGCTATGATACAGGACACATGGTTCGGCGTATTTTAATATTCATAGTAGGCTTAACAGTAATATAATATTCAGATATAAGATATAAAGTGGCCAGACGTCCAAAATCAAATATGTGATGTAGGATGTAAGGTATTTTATAAATCACACACTATAAATATGATAAAGAAGCAGAAACAGATAGTTGCAGTAAAGTAAGATATTTTAATAAGTTGAGGAAACGTGTGTGTATTACATTGCTTCCTGATATCACGTGTCACATATACACACACACACACACACACACACACACACACACACACACACACACACACACATATATATATATATATATATATATATATATATATATACACATATATATATATATATATATATATATATGATATTTGTGTAAAACAGTTATGTCCGGTAGAACAATGTTTAACTTCAGATGATTGGATTGTGTTGGTAATCGGCACTTAAATTACCTAACCTAACGCACTTCTCCCAGTGTCTAGAACGCAACTGAATGCCTTTTCAAGCGTCTCAATAAGTTACTTGAAAAACCACAGGAAACTACTTTTAAACACAAAATTACTTGATTTACAGTGGGTCTATTCGCACCTCTATTAAAACGTTACCTGAGGTAATTTTCCAGGACCTTTTTATACAAGGTAAAAGTCGCCGTAATCTTTACTGACTTTGTCCGTAATGATTACTGATGGCACATTCGGACGGGACTAAAATAACCGAGAAGCTCTTGTAATTATTACTTTACCCCACCTCTCCATGCCGGGTGAACACCAGCTCAGTAGCAGTTTTAACATTAAGTGGCATGGCATCTGACGCACAGTTAGCTAGCTACGTACGATTTCAGTACAGTAATATCAAAGATCCTTGCTCCTTCTCAATTATCTGGTAATATTCTATTCACAAAATACAACCAATAGTACGGTAATGTTAAAACTAATCCCCCGGGCACTATTTGCGATGGTCCGCCGATTAAAACAGGAAAATAGTCCACAGTGCTCTGGCATCTTTAACTGCTGCCACGCAACGAAACTAGGAGTACGACCGGTTTAAGGTGGCGGCCGCATTTCTCAGTGCCCAGCGGCCAATAGGGCATCTAGTCTCTATATAATATCTATGATCCAGGCTGCCTAGCAGCGTGAATAAAATCGCGCTGCGCTCAAGCCAGCATGGGGAAACCCAGGCTAGTGCATGTGAGGAATTTTCTACAATTTGACCTATTTTAGAATTATGGCAAAGCATACTAAAGATGAGAGTGCTTTTCATTATGCCCAACAGTGTGTAGTTGGTTTGACAAAAATCTGGTAATATGAATGAAGTGTATGCCATTTCGTGCAAAAGTTTGATTTTGATAATGCTATGTAGTTTTGATTGCAGTGCTTCATTTTGCAGGATATATTAGGTATTTTGCAGTTTGGGTGTGTGGTTTTGTGAATTGTGTTAAGTATTTTGATAAAACCAGCCTAGTTTGCAAAATTGTGTGTTAGCAATTGGAAAAAAAACGTCTCGGGTTACGTATGTAACCCTCGTTCCCTGAGTAGGGAACGAGACGCTGCATCGATACTCGATACTTTGGGGAATGCCTTCGGCATGAAGCGTCTGAAGTCAACTATGGAACTATTCCAATCTTGATTGGTGCAACGTCACCCGTGACGTCGCATGTGACGGTGATCCGGAAGCTACAAAAGGGTCACAGGAACCAGGAAATGTTAGCTTCTAATTGGTCAAAGCAAGTCGTTCTCAGGGGCGCGAAAAGTGTGGCCGAGGGATGCAGCGTCTCGTTCCCTACTCAGGGAACGAGGGTTACATACGTAACCCGAGACGTTCCCTTTCGTAAAGGGAACTCCCGCTGCATCGATACTCGATACTTTGGGGAATGAATACCCACGCCGCCACACTGAGAGAAAACGCCCTGGTGTAAAGCATCTGGCACACTCACGGACGATAGAATGAGTAGAGGGCAGATCCAAACTAGCTTGTCATAAGATTTGGTGCAAGAAGGGGAGGTCTGGAGCCGGAGGCTCGACTGACCTCATGGATGGGAGCCCCAGACCGTAGAAAATATTAGATGAGAGGTGAAGGCAAAAGCGCACCTTGTACTTCAAATATAAGTGGTTTTAGATAACCAACTGTACTCTTAATAAAGGGAATAGCTCCTAACCCTTGATGCATAACTAGATGGACTGACTCCTCTCAGCCTAAGGCCTAATGTAGGAACCTCAAAGGCTACGACCTTGACCATCCGACACATGCGATGGAGGATGGAATACCCAAAGAATCTTAACATTGCCTACAGGTACCTCAGTACCGGGCAAAAATAACGTTGAGTGGCTCCCATGTTAGCAAGTAAGAGGGGGCAGCACCACCACTCTTCCAGGGAGTAAGACGAGCAGGAAGCAGACTCAATAGATTCTCCTATATATACTTATATATCTCAAATATATATTCGTATACCTCACCCACAGGACATGATGGGTGCCAGGGATAACCCATCAGCCTGATGCCAATAGGCTGGATGAAAAGGATTCATCCTCCAATCTACAGGAACATGGAGTTTCAGTGGGAACGTCCTTTCGAGAACACCCTTAGAGGCTTGCGGAGGGCACTGAGGCCGCCACAGAGGCCCTAAGCATGAACAGGAGATCCCGTTAGAGAGCGGGATGGAACACCAGTACTGAAGCCAGTGGGCAGTAATAAACTGGGTTCAATGCCCTCCCTAACTTAATTGTTTAGTTCCTAGTAGAGTGGGGTTCTAGTATGGATGTCCTGACCACCTCGGTGGAAAGGGCAACCTAATTATGGGTGGGACCCCCTCAGGGGCCAGACCCATAGTCTCCATTACTCTGGTCGGGGATGAAATAATGTACCATCAGCCTGAGACAGAAGATCTCTCCTAATAGGAATTTTCCATGGAGAACTCTCCAAGAGACTAATAAGGTCCGAAAACCAAATTCGGGCCTGCCAGTACGGAGCTACAAGGAGTAGTCTCACTCCGTACCTCCTGACCCTTTCTAGAACCCCAGGGAGCAGAGCGATCGGGGGAAAAGTGTACAGATGTGACCTCGGCCACATCTGTACCATGGCATCCAAGCCCAAAGGAGCTGGATGTGAGAGAGAGTACCAGAGCGGGCAATGAGAGTTCTCATGATAAGCGAAACAGGTCAACCTCCGCCCGGCCAAACTCTCTCCATATAAGCTCAACCACTTCAGGGTGGAGCCGCCATTCCCCGGGCCTCAGCCCCTGCCTCGACAGGATGTCTGCTCCCATATTATCAACCCCAGGAATATAAATAGATCTGATGGAGAGAAATTTGTCCTGGGACCAAAGAAGATTTTGATGCGCCAGTCTACAAAGAGGGCGAGATCTCAATCCTCCCTTGGCAGTTGATATAAGAGACCACCGACATATTGTCTGTCCTAACAAGAACATGATGGCCTCTGAGGTCTACAAGGAAGTGCCTCAGGGCAAAAATACGGCCAACATCTCCAAGCGATTAATATGCAATGTGAGATGATGGTCTTTCCAAGTACCTCGGGTGTAACGGCCCTCCATAACCGTACCCCAGCCCGTTAGGGACGCATCCGTGGTCAGAGTCTTTCTCTCACATGGTGCTCCCAAAACCGGACCCTGAGACAGGAACCATGGTTTCTTCCATACGACAAGAGAACGAAGGCATCTGCGCGTAACTCTGATCGTACGAAAAGGGTTTCCCAGAGGACAAAAACCCTTGTTCCTGAGCCACCACTGCAAGGCCCTCATATGGAGCAGACCAAAGGGTACTACCGTGGAAGCTGCAGCCATAAGACCCAAAACTCCTTGAAAGTGTTTGACAGTGATAGCCTGGCCTAACCTAATACTCTTCAATGTGTT
Source organism: Rutilus rutilus (assembly GCF_951802725.1). Taxonomy (NCBI): domain Eukaryota; kingdom Metazoa; phylum Chordata; class Actinopteri; order Cypriniformes; family Leuciscidae; genus Rutilus; species Rutilus rutilus. The sequence goes on along the minus strand of NC_140211.1, from coordinate 46,588,544 downwards.
TAAGATAGTATTTATACGAGCAGGAGACAATTGTGCCCGCATCGTGACTAAGTCCCACTCTACTCCCAGGGACGTAGTCCTCTGAAGAGGAGTTAAGGAACTTTCCTTCACATTGAGTCTCAACCCCACACACCTCAGATGACGCAAAACAACATCTCGATGTTGAATTGCTAGTTCTTTTCGACTGAGCCAAAATGAGCCAGTCATCTATAAGATACGGACCCCCTGAAGTCTCAATGGAGCAAGGGCCGTGTCCATACATTTAGTGAAGGTGCGAGGGGATAAGGCTAGGCCGACTGGAAGAGTCCAGAACTGATGCGCTTTTCCCCCCAAAAGCGGATCTCGGAAACTTCCTGTGATAGGGTTAGAAGGGAAAGAGGAGTTAAGGAGCTTGTGGATCTATCAAGACAGACCAGTCCTCGGAGCTGGTCTGACTGACAGTCGGTAACTTGAATCTGAACCCCCTCGGAGGTTGATCCAGTACCATGAGATCCAAAATAAGGCCTAACTCCCCCCCTCATAGGAACTATGAAGTGCCAGCTGTAGAACCCAGGCTCCCGTAACCAAGGAAGAGCCCACTTTGAGGTTTCCTGTGTTAAGAGGGACTAGACTTCCTGTTCCAAGAACCGACCCTGCTCGGGGCTGGCCGACATGTGAACCACCCTTAGTAGATAATATTTGTATATTAGCTCCACTGTAAGCAGGACCCCCTAGGATATATTTTGAAGACCCCTCGGGGTGTCTACATATGCCATTATGGGGACCAGTCCCTCGAGACTGGCCTCGGCTATAAATTTCCAAATGGCTTCGGTGACCTGAAGCAGCTAACTGGCAGGAACTAACCGAAATATGCTCTCTACAGACCTCCTGAGAGGCGGCGAACTCGACAGGGCCGCAACGTCATCGGGCAGATACTGCGATTTGTGTTCGCTGGAAGCCGATGTGTCCCGAAGCGCCATCGGCGGCGGGAAGCAAACATCGATTTCCTAAGGGCTGCATAAGGGGGCGAGACTCCTGTACTCGCTCTCCTGGGGGAATGCCCATAAGGGTCTGCGTGTTACGACAAGACCTCTTAGTTGAAGCCATCTTAGCCCGAGAGACAGTCCTCAGACCTGTCTTCGGTATGGAGTGCTTCGTGCGAGAATGTTTCTTCTGGCCCCAAGCCTTATACGGGGGGGCACGAGAGGAAACCTTCTCAAAATATGAGGAGCTGGCGGCTGTCCCATGAGGCTGCCCCCTGGCAGCAACCCCATGAGACCTGGACTGAGAACTGGGGATAGCTGATTGTCGCTCTGCCTCCTGAAGCCTCTCGACAACGGATCTTGCCGCGTCGCCAAAGAGGCCGGAAAGTGAAAGGGGAGCATCGAGAAGGAAAGCCCTGTCTTTCTCCCCGATCCACAAGCGATTAAGCCATAAATGTCTCTCTGAGACGACTAGTGCTGCCATAGAACGGCCAATAGCACGGACCGTCTCTTTAATAATACGGAGAGATAAGTCAGCTACTCTATGAAATTCAGTAATACCATTGAGTGAGACCTCCCAGTTATCATCCACCTGCTTGAGGAGGTCAGCCAGATATGCCTGTAATAACCCCATTGTGTGTGGGCATGCACCGGCTCGACCCACCGCCATATATGCTTTCCCTAACAAATTCGATGTACGAGATTTGGAGGGAAGTGTCTGAGCTATCAGGGGTGACGCAATGTCGGGGAGAAAATATTTCGCAAAATATTCCTCAACCCGAGCCATCACCTCATAACCATTTTCATTAGATTCCCTAATGGATGAGTAAATATATACATGGGGGGAAATAATTGAGATGAAAATGGATTTTTCCACGATCTCGATACCTCAGTATGGAGATCAGTGAAAAAAGGGAAGGCTCTGACACGAAGATTGTGACTGGGTCTGCAGGAAGCGCTCATTCATTTTATTTTTCTTAGTCGCTTCCTGCTTATTATATGGCCATTTAACATTTAATTTAACCACTGCCCTGATTACAACCTCCAGCAACTCCTCACTAACGGGAATATGGGGTGGCGAATCCCCATATCCACGTGATTCAGTGTTGATAAATAATATCTAACTCCTCGGAGCCAGATAAATCAAACGCTGTGTCTTTAACACGGTCGGAAGAAGCCGCAGCGCGGGCTTCCGAACCGTGCGCGAGACCAGTGGAGCTGGTTAATAAACACTGAGAAAGGGTCGCAACCGTCTCAGTATTATATGCCAGCCCCACGTGCGAATCCCATGCATACAAGTAGCGCGCTGCCTCAACAGAAGCGGGACCTGATGCACTGGAAACGCGAGCCTGATCTATTTGATCGAATCAAACGCTCTGTCTTTAACACGGTCGGAAGAAGCCGCAGCGCGGGCTTCCGAACCGTGCGCGAGACCAGTGGAGCTGGTTAATAAACACTGAGAAAGGGTCGCAACCGTCTCAGTATCATATGCCAGCCCCACGTGCGAATCCTATGCATACAAGCGGCGCGCTGCCTCAACAGACGCGGGACCTGATGCACTGGAAACGCGAGCCTGATCTAATTGATCGAACAAGCTCAAACGGGAGCGGAGCTTTTTCATTGAAAACAGTTTGCACAGACAGCGCCCTCGAGCACCGCCCGTGCATGCTCCACTCCCAGACAAACTACACAAAGCGAGTGTGTGTCACCCTCGCTTAAATAACGTGGGCAAGGGGACGCACACTGCCTGAATAGCTTCTCTTTTATTCACCATAAATAATACTCTTTTCACGGGACAGACAACACCAAATAGAACAGACAAGATGACATAGAGCGCTTGCTGAAGACCAGAAGCTAACATTTCCTGGTTCCTGTGACCCTTTTGTAGCTTCCGGATCACCGTCACATGCGACGTCACGGGTGACGTTGCACCAATCAAGATTGGAATAGTTCCATAGTTGACTTCAGACGCTTCATGCCGAAGGCATTCCCCAAAGTATCGAGTATCGATGCAGCGGGAGTTCCCTTTACGAAAGGGAACTGTAAATAACCGTTACTACTAGCTAAAATAACTTAAAATAAGTACTACTATTTCTTTCTGTATGTGTAGGCCTACCTGGGCATTTTTCATGATTTAAAAGATCTCTTCAGTTTAGTGTGATTATTATCTAGCATAAAATAAAATCATGAATAACAACACACAGGTCAGCAAATCAGTTAAACCGAATACAATTCAGCTTTGAATATAATTGTACATACATAAATACATAAACTCTATTCACCCCAACATACCAAAAGTCATGAACTTTCTGTTCATATCAAACCAACTCACTTAACTCAAATCAAGATCTCAACCCAGCTTCACCTAACTGAATTCAATACAGCTCAACTCAACCTAACCAACAAAACTCATCTGAATCCAATTAATCCCAACCCATGATTCAGTTCAGTCTGTGATGTGTTTAATGTGTTACTTTCTATGTAAATATTTGTGAAATTTTGTTTTTCTACATGTGAATGTAACATCAGCTGCCTGTCTGTCCAATTTGACACTGATGACTGGCAAACCCATTAGCCAATCAAAGCACAGAATGTTAGGACTGGTTTTGGCTTATCTGAGTTACATGCCAGATCACACTCGTCATACAGTGTAATATTTTTCCTAGCATGCATCTCATATGAGAAGCAGCAGTGAGTGTCATTGTAATGATGAGTTTTCATCACCGTAGCAGCAGGTGAGGTTTACAGCTTCTGATTGGCTGCAGTGCCGCTGTCATCGTCCCCTGGGTCCTCATTAAACGCTAAAGATGGTTCGTTCGCTGGATTCCTCAAAACACTCTCAATTGGTTCTGGTGTCCCATGAGGCTTTGGAACCAGTTAAAGTCCATTATGCTCACAAGCAGGCAAATGTCCAGAAGCAGTTTCACCAGCAGAAGGGCTGAGAGCAAAAGACACTGCAGAAAGAAGGCTTAGGCTACTACGATTGTGTATAATTGCAGAAAATATAGATATAGCCAACAGGGGCTGGACAAAATAATATATAAAATTTGTACAAATAAATAATGTTAAAGGTATAGTGGAGAATTTTCCGGAATTTTAGAAAAGAACCGCCCTCTCCACTTTTTGAAAAAATGCACATGCGCAACACTCTACCTGCTCCCGAGAGGGAATGCCTATTAAACGTGTACACGAGAGAGCATGCATGAGCCTAGTTCTCCTCGTGCACGCTCTGTTTACAAGTTGCTGTCGGCATGGCTCATACAAGCGCGGTGCGCGACTTGTGCCAGGGCTAGCATCGCTAATCATAGCTTACATTAGCTTTTACTAGCAGTGATTTTAAATGGATTTGTCCAAATAGCATGCCAAACTTTACCTGTCGAGTAGAAACTTCGCGACTGAGGCATCAGTGGGAAGGCCAACCTGTGCTTTTAGCGCACGCCAGCATGTGAAATATTTTCCCAAAAACACTCTGGTCTTGTTTCTTTCTTCAGAGGCCTTTGTAAAGGAATTTCCTTTAACCTGACTATCTAAAATAAAACTGTTGCGTCTACGGTCGACAGAGAGCGTCTACTAATCGACACTTAATAAATAATAAAACTGTTGCGTCTACTCATCGACACAGAGCGTCTACAATCGACACTTAATAACCTTTATACTCTAGCTCTTGCGTCTTCAGTCGACAACTGGCCGAGTTTCTAACTAACTTGCTTCCCTAAACTAGCTTCCTGCGCAGGAATAAATCGACAAACAGATCTGCAAATGTCCTTTAAATGCTTTAATCACGGCCAGGAGATCTTCCCGAGCAGTTCTCAGGGAATCTCTCCCAAGAAGCAAGGCCAGAGGATCTCAGACAAATTCCATTGAGAATCCCACCGTAAAACACATATACAACAGTTTTTATAGTATAGAGGTATGACATAAATGTCAGGCTGCATTACATAATTTCCCCACTATTTGATTGGTTCTTCATATGCAAACCCCTATGTTACTAGGTAAAGCAAACTCTGATCTTGCGATGACTTCATCTGTAATCACAAGATTCTAACAGACTGTCTAGTTTCATTTCCCAAAACTAAGTTATTTTTACATACATACGCACATGGTCAAAGACACAAGTTTTCCATTGGTTTCGTACAGTACATCCTGTTCCAATGTTAGATGTTAAATAAGGTTAGATGTTACAAACATGGTTAGTTTAATATACAGTTTATAATTTCCACGACACCTTTCTCTTCTTGTCATACAATTCGCAGACACTTTTTCTCTTGCGACCCTCAGACATTTTGAAAAAACCCGGTGAGAACGGCAAGCTTCAATGAATGGCTGAAACCGTAGCTCACCACACATATACACCTGAAAGTGTGCATGCGCAGAAAGCGAAAACTACCTAGGGACGAGCACGTACGACGGCCTTACGTAAACATATCACCAGAATGATTGACAACTAGGAGGACCAATAGTCTTGATGATCCACCCGGAAAAAGAAAATCCTCCACTATACCTTTAAATCAGAACTAATAAAAGTCACTTGTGGTGTTCCACAAGGTTCGGTGCAAGGCCCCAAATTGTTTGTACTATATATAAATTTTATTTGTAAAGTGTTTAAAGTATTAAAAATTGTCATGTTTGCAGATGACACAAATTTATATTGTTGATGGCACAAATTTATATTGTTCGGGGGAAATTTGGAACAGCTTCTGAATACAGTGGAAATTGAATTGATAGTCTTAAAAAAGTTGTTTGATGATAATAGACTTTCATTGAATTTAAGTAAACCAAAGGTCATAATATTTAGTAATCAGCAAAGTAATAACTGCCACAGTTTCACTCAGTTTGGACTGTTTTCCTGTTTGCACTATTTCCCGCCACTAGTTTGTTGTCATGATTACAGATTTGATTTAGTCATTCAGTTCAGGTGTGTGTAGTAAATCATCATTGTTTTCAGTTGTATATGAGTTCATGTGTGTTCTGCTTGTCTTTGTTGGGTCTCATCTATGGTATGTTGAGTTGCTTTGTTCTCTGTTGGATTTATCAGTGGATGTTATAAAACACTGTTTTGAACTTTAACCTTCTTCTTCGTGCGCTTACAAGTGGTGGGCAGATCGAGGCTTCATGGAACACTGAAACAGTTAAACCAAATGTGCCGTGGCTTCTAAACAATCCGACACCCATCTCCACGGTGATCCCTAGTGGTCAGAACAGTGTAAACGCAAATCCTCATGATTCATGGGTTGACAGAGAAATTGACAATTGAAATTTCAAAGTATTTCGAAACTGTTATGACGTAATGAAGCCTTGTTTACTGAAATCACGTGACTCTGACAGTTTGATACACACTCCGAATCATTGATTGTGAACAAAAGATTCGTAAAGGTTTCGAATGAAGCAGTGTTTCGAAATTGCCATCACTAGCGCTTACTAGTGATAGGAAACCGATGCTTTCTGAAGCATTTGAGACTTTCATAAAATTGTACCGAAAAATAGTTCATTACTCGAAGCTTTTAACACAATGCGCATTAGCTACATTTAGTGGTCCGACTTGTTTTCTCCACCATATCTAACAAATCACCGCAGAGCAGAAAAAGCACGTGACCAAACAAAGCTTTGGAAGTCCGTGACATACAAGAGTGGAATCAATCTGGGATCAATACAGTTCTATCTAATCTCATCTAAATTAATTGGTGTCAATGAGACCACAACTTGTCTCATGTGTAGTCTGGTCAACAGATTCAAATATTGATCAATAATATAAAATATATTACTAATAAAACTAATAATAGAAACATATTTTTTTATATATATAATTTATATTGGGGGGAAGTATAGTGTTAAATCGTTTAAATAAATAATACCTCCTTGATAATCATTTCCCTTTTCATGCATCAGATGAGGACGCGAAGCTCCAATTTTTTCAAAACCAGCTGTCCTGACCTTCCGAAACTGCATGACATTTGAAGCTTCAAATGTCATCAGTCACGTGGTATTGTCATTTCGATACAAGCATCGGTAGAGTGTGTGATACAATAGTGCTTTGAAATCTGCGTCGGAACATCTGAGCCCTGGGGCCTCATGTATCAATCTTGCGTACGCACAAAAACTTTGCGTACGCCAGCTTTCACGCTCACGGTCGGATGTACTAACAGTGAAAATAACGCGAGAATGTGCGTTCCTCCACGCCAATTTCATGTCTGCCGTACGTACATTTCTCATTGTTTTTGTCCGTTGGCGACTCTTACAGGCAATGAAGTGAAGTTGCAAACATTACACAACAAATTTTTCTACAAGTCTATCGCACCACCAACCGTGGGAAGCATTGCTATTAATTTGCAATTTATAAGATAATTGACATATATTGTCACACAAGCCTTATGGGAATATTCTATCAATTATGCAATTAAGTAAGAACATATAAAAGCATATGCAAATTGATACAACGCTTAGTCTATAAATAAAATAAAATATAAAATAAAATAATATAATATTAATAAAAATATTCAATATTAATTAATATAATATATATATATATATATATATATAAAATATATAATATAATATATATATATATATATATATATATATATATATATATATATATATATATTTAATATATAATAATATAATATATATAAAATAATTTATATAATAATAATAATAATAATAATAATAATAATACCGCATTGACGGCATCAGCCAAACTCTCCCGCTCATATTTTTTCCTTTTGTTATTAATTCCGGAGGACAAAGTTTCAAATAAAATATTTTTTTCTCGTTTCTACCTCCGATTGTAGCACCTCCAATTCACTTTCTGTAAAGTTTAGTTTCTTGCCGCTTGCTTTAGCCATTTTCTTACTGCTTTCTTTTGCCAAAGTGGACTCATTACCATATTTAAATTGATTTAATTAAGGGAGGAGACTGGGTGGGGCGTTGTGCTCGTGCATGTGCGCTCAATTTTACGTTAATTGGGATGTACAAAGAGAATATGCGTGGGATCCTTCGTACGCAGAGATTCATACATCTGTTTTTTTTGGTGCGTACGCACATTTACAGCTTTGTACATACGCAATGTTTTAGTATGAATTCAACGCAAGTCTTTGTACATGAGGCCCCTGGTGTTAACCGTCCCATCACTAACGCTTACTACCACACAACCGTGACAGAAGACCAACCGTATATGTGCCAAACGGCAAAGGTATTTTCGTGTTTTTTGACCCTTTCTTTCTTTTTTGGACTTGTTTTTCGTCACCATGGACATTCCTGCTGTTCAACTGCTGTGCCTTGAACAGGGAAATCGCTCCCTCAAAGAACATTTAATGGATTATTTGGAACTCGCCCATGTAACCACCTTCCCGGACAACTGCCTGTGCTCGTTCCTGCTCACCAGCCTCAACACCGCCACGTGAGCAGAGTTGTCCCGGGAGGGGCCTCAAGGGAACTTTGCCGTGTTTGTGGAGTGGGTCCTGGCTTTCTGCAGATTAGCATTCACTGTCGAGGACACCGCCAGCCCCACTCCCAACCCAGTACCCAGACCAGTACCACCCCGCTGCAAGGAACAAGAGTATGTGCCCACCGCAGACAGACAAAATAGCTCGCCTGCGATGTCGAAGCCCGCGCCAGAAGGATCAATCGAGCCTAACATCACACCCGAACCTGAGGGGACCCCATCTGACCTGGGGTCTCATTTATAAAACTGTGCGTAGGAACCTTACTAAAAGTGTACGTGCACCCGAAAGCCAAAAATGGCATACGCAAAAAAATATTCAGACTTATAAAACCGTTCGTACGCCAGAACCTGCGCAGAATTCACTTTATAAATCCCAGTCAGCAGAAGATTGTGCGCACATGAGTCTCCACCCCGAAATAACCATATATGGAGTTTACAACGCCTAGTTTTACTATGCAGATCCTCATCTGCATATCATTTGCATATGATTATTCATCCACGTGATAACGTTTAACGGTACAAGACACATTACATTAATAAAAATCATGTAGTTGCCTATCCTTGCCTTGTTTTTGAATACATAAATCAAATAGTGTAAAATACATTTCAGAGAAAGTTTTTCTCAATTTTTTCCACTGGCCGAATTGTATTTTTAATTGATTTATATTTTTAATGGAAACAGATAGGCCTTGGGCATTATTTGCACGAAACGATTTTCTCAGACAATCTGGTATTATCATGATAAGCAATTATCTCTGTGGTTAAAACATTAAAACACAGCATGCCACAGGAAAAGTGTTCAAAAACATCGCATCCACAACAAATATTTCTATTGACTGAATAGGCTATAAAAAATGTTGTAGCCTAACTTCTCAGTAATGATTTCCTGTTTAAGTGTTTAACTCCATTAATTTGAATGGCATATTTCATCTAAATGTTTATATCAGAAGTATAAAACATAGTTTAAATCATTATTTTATTTATTTAAACTGTTATTTGCGTCAGTTTCACAAAACGGCCCAACGCGCTCGCTGGCGCGGACATTTAAGAAAGGATGGGATATTTGCTTCAAGTGATAGGCTTGGTGAGTGAAATTATATTTTGTATTATCTTTCTGTATGTCTTTAGATTTTCTGTCTAAAAGTGACCAAAAAGACATTTAACTCCAGCTCACCATCGGTGTCGCCAAACTGCTCCATCTCCAAAACGTTCGTACGCATGGGTCAGAGTTTGCGTGCAGGTGCGCAAATTTTCCTGTCAAGTTTGTTTTTATAAATCACAACTTGTGTGTCGGAAGTGGCGTACGCCTCTTTCAGGGCCTGTTTTGTGCGTACGCAACGGTTATAAATGAGGCCCCAGGTGTGCGAGCCGGGTGACACTTCCATCGCTGTGGGAGTCCTCGTGGAGTATGAGGGAATAGACGCGAGCCGAGCCCACCCTCCCGCCATTGAGAGTGAGTCTGCCTAGATTTAATGAACAGTTTGCATGTGTATGGAGATTCAAATTCCCTGTGCCCCTTGATCTCGTCAGAACCTGATTCTTCTTCTACAGTCTTGTTAACCCCACCCAGCCTCCCTCGCCCACCACCTCTCAAAACTGCCCTCATGGACCAATTTCTTTTCATCAGTCTCTGTGTCATTCACCAGTATCCTCTTCAGCCCTCAGCCACTCCTACCACCCAGTCTTTGCTACCTCCCATCAGTCCCTCAGCTTCACTCAGCCTCCTCTCAATAAAGCTAAAACTAGGATTATAATGAGGAAATAGTGTATGAAAATACATTTCTGGGTGTTATAATAGATCATAAATTAAGCTAGAAACCACATAAATAATGTAAAAACATGTCTAAAGCCATTCCAATAATAAATATAACAAAATTTGAATGAAAACTGATTTTATATATATATATATATATATATATATATATATATATGTTATTGTTCACTCATACATTACTTACTGTGTATAAGTTACCATACAACATAACTTATATACGTTACAGAAGAGACCAATAAGGATTGTAAAATGGTTGACTATGAACCAACAAATATATTATTTATTAAATGACACGCTTTAAAATTTGTTGATTTAGTTGATTTTTACACGGCACAGGCAATGTATAAAGTATATAATTTACTTCCAAATTGTATTCAGATGCTGTTTGAAAATTAGAAAAAGTCAATATAAACTTAAAGGGAATATGCATGTTTAAAAAAAGGCAATAACTAATATAAAAATAGATGTACTGTATCTGTCAAAGGGGTAAACATATGGAATAATTGTGACAAGGAATTAAAAATGTGTAGTTCACTTTGTTATTTCAAGAAAATGTTTAAAAAATAGGGCGATGACTCAATATGAATAACTTGTGTAATTGTATTAATGTCTGAAATGTATACCTTTGTAGTTATGTATGCACATTTTGGGAAAGGTAACTGTAACTGTTTTTGTTTAACTTGTATAAATCAAATCCAGTGAGAAAAGTGATGCTCATTAGATATGTGAAAAGGGTAGGCACAATAAGCAAAGGCTTCACCCTACACTTTTTTTGGCTATTATGTATATTTTTTATTTATTATGAAAATTGTCTGAGGACTGAAATAAATTGTTGATGTTGTTCTATAGGGGTAAATATAATTTGTGTATGCTACAATATATATATATTTTTTAAAACATTGTGAATATATTTTATCTTTTCATTGTAAATATTCTCTAGGTTCTATATCAGTGTGTACAGTAAAAAAATTAACTGTAAAAGACTGTAAAAATGCTACATTAAAAACGTGTTAATTGTTTAACAGTAAGTTCCTTACTATATATGGGGAAACCTGTAACTGATTTAACCTTACATTTCATGTAATTTTACTGTAAAATACTGTTATATGTACCATATCTGGAAGTAAAAAAAGAAGAAGAAAGAAATCATCTTATAATTTACAGTGAAAATAATTCCATTCCCGGAATTCCCTGTGTGACACTTCACATTTGATGGTTTTCATTTTAATAATTAAATTTCTTAGTTTTTTGCTATTAGTTATGTACATTAGGGTTTTTGTAACATTTCATGTTAAATTAATGTTTATTTTATTATTTTAGTGTCATGAGTGTTAATTTGTTGATGTTTTGTATTTGTGCACCGTTTGAAAAACTGTTTATTTACCTTTGAACATGAAAATCATTAAGACCACAGTCAGAAAAATGTATATGGTTGTTTTAATGCTTCTCATTTGCTACATAAATCTATAAAAAAAAAAAAAAAACATTAGATCAAATTAGTGCAGAATTGACCTTGCATTTCCGCCAGCGATAGGCTCATGGATCAGCAAAGTTTCTATATGTGCAAAGAGAAACGGATGTTTATGAAAGTGCTGAGTTGAGTTTTTGTTTTATCTAGAGGTTTAGAGAAGAATAAAATCAAATGTGCCTTTTGCATGCCATACTTGAGCAAAACATCATTCATAGATAATTACAGATTACGAATATGAGATTATAATTCAGTTGCGGTCATTGTGGGTCAATGGGAGTTTCGGTTAAACACACAGACACACACAGTCAAGAGCAGTTCTAGCATGGCATGATAAAATAACATCTTCTCTGGCTTGTTCTGGGATGCTGCTCCAGTCGTGTGGAAATTACACATGGTGAAAGCGAAGGTTTAGAAATTCAGATAAGCTGGATGTGAACATATGCATGTGCCGGAGAGAAACTGCTCTCTTTCTCAGAATAACTCGCTCTGCGGCAGGGGGTCGTGCCATGAAAACCTCCACGCTATCGCTTTCCAAAAAACGCTTATGTCTTTCCCCAAAATATCAGCTTTTGATCTGTATATGAGACATGACAAGATGGCATTATGCATTAAAGCATTTTTTAAACACATCAAAATCTTTAATAGGCAGCTCACAATAGAAGCTGGAATAAAGTTAAAGGAGGAATAATGTACATTATTTAATTTTTCCCCTGCAGAGGTCAATTTATTATAGACTGAACAAAATTATAAACGCAACCCTTTTGTTTTTGCCCATATTTTTCATGAGCTGAACTCAAAGATCTAAGACTTTTTGTATGTACACAAAAGGCCTATGTCTCTCAAATATTGTTCACAAATCTGTCTAAATCTGTGTTAGTGAGCACTTCTCCTTTGCCAAGATAATCCATCCACCTCACAGGTGTGGCATATCAAGATGCTGATTAGACAGTATGATTATTGCACAGGTGTGCCTTAGGCTGGCCACAATAAAAGGCCACTCTAAAATGTGCAATTTTACTGTATAAAAAGAAAAAAAAAAGAAAAGAAAAGAAAAAAAGGTTGTTGATTGTGGCCTGTGGAATGTTGGTCCACTCCTCTTCAATGGCTGTGCGAAGTTTCTGGATATTGGCAGGACCTGGAACACGCTGTTGTATATGCCGATCCAGAGCATTCCTAAACATGCTCAATGGGTGACATGTCCAGTGAGTATGCTGGCCATGCAAGAACTGGAATGTTTTCAGCTTCCAGGAATTTTGTACAGATCCTTGCAACATGGGGCCGTGCTTTATCATGCTGCAACATGAGGTGATGGTCGTGGATGAATGGCACAACAATGGGCCTCAGGATCTCGTCACGGTATCTCTGTGCATTCAAAATGCCATCAATAAAATGCACCTGTGTTCGTTGTCCAGAACATACGCCTGCCCATACCATAACCCCACCGCCACCATGGGCCACTCGATCCACAACGTTGACATCAGCAAACCACTCACCCACACAACGCCATACACGCTGTCTGCCATCTGCCCTGTACAGTGAAAACCGGGATTCATCCGTGAAGAGAACACCTCTCCAAAGTGCCAGATGCCATCGAATGTGAGCATACCCATACACAAAAGAAATATATTTTCTGGATATGTTTTGGAATATATGCACATATTTGAAATTGGCCCAATAAATATATTTCATACTTATATTTCATATATTTTTGTTATATTTCAGAATATATTTCAATGTATTTTTTTCTGTACGGGTCCCCAAAAGTGTCAAAAATATATGTGGCATATATTCCAAATACATTGAAATATATTCTGAAATATAACAAAAATATATGAAATATAAGTATGAAATATATTTATTGGGCCAATTTCAAATATTTGCATATATTCCAAAACATATCCAGAAAATATATTTCAAATATAATTCTTTTGTGTATGGGTATGCCCACTCAAGTTGGTTACGACGACGAACTGCAGTTAGGTCAAGACCCCGATGAGGGCGACGAGCAAGCAGATGAGCTTCCCTGAGACGGTTACTGACAGTTTGTGAATAACTACTTTGGTTATGAAAACCTATTGTTGCAGCAGCTGTCCGGGTGGCTGGTCTTAGACGATCTTGGAGGTGAAGATGCGGGATGTGGAGGTCCTGGGCTGGTGTGGTTACACGTGGTTTGCGGTTGTGAGGCCGGTTGGATGTACTGCCAAATTCTCTGAAACACCTTTGGAGACGGCTTATGGTAGAGAAATTAACATTCAATTCACGGGCAACAGCTATGGTGGACATTCCTGCAGTCAGCATGAATGAATGTGTTTGGGATGCTCTGGATCGGCATATACGACAGCGTGTTCCAGGTCCTGCCAATATCCAGCAACTTCGCACAGCCATTGAAGAGGAGTTTTCTTCTTTTTTTTTCACTTACACAGATTTAGACAGATTTGTGAACAATATTTGAGAGAAATAGGCCTTTTGTGTCTTAGATCTTTGAGTTCAGCTCATGAAAAATGGGGGCAAAAACAAAAGTGTTGCGTTTATAATTTTGTTTGGTGTATAAGTCAAGGTTTTTTTTTGCACCCAAAAATTTGTCAATTTATTTGTTCATGCATTCTATTTGACAACTCAGGAAAACTAGGTCACAGGGGAAACACAATGAAAATAACAACTCTGACAACAGCTAAAGCGTTCAGAGGAGGGAGGGGGCTCTGGAGGAGGACGAGGAACTGGAGAGGGGCGAAACAAAAAGTCAAACACAAAAGTCCAAGGGGGAATGGAGGGTGGGAGGAGCCAAGGGGGAGCCTGGAGCAGGAGGAGTCAGATGTTGGTCCAGAGACCAGCCATGACGAGGCCCCAGGGTGGAGTCGAAGCCAGGAGGAGCCATGCTGGAGACATGACAGGCACCCTCCTAGGGACAGCCGATGGAGACACCACTGGAGATGGAGACCCAGAGGTTGTGGGCGGGGCTTTCCTCCCAGGTTCCTCTGTGCCCGTAGGAGAAGACGGTTTGCCAGTCTGGGCAGAGAGCGAGACCTGAGACCTCCTTGGTGGTTTATAAAGGCAACTACAGTCCTGTTGTCCAAATGGACCAGGACATGAATCACAGCCATTATCTCCAGGCGGTTTATGTGCAAGCTCGACATAGGAGTTGCCCATGAGCCAAAGGCTATTCTGCCATTGCACAGGGCACCCCCGCCCGCCTTGGAAGTGTCTGTCACGACCACTTTCCTCCTGGAAACTGTTCTGGTAAAACCGGGGTGATTTCCAAGGGACCAAGGCTCTGACTCAACCATGGGTCACCTTGAGAGAGGGTTGGCCTGTGTGTGCCACGCATGGGGTGGGACAAGGCCTTTCAACCAGAGCTGGAGTGGTCACATATGGAGCAGGCCCAGCAGAATGACTGAGGAACCTGCCGCCATGTGGCCCAGCAGCTTCTGAAGCCTTATGAGGGGGTGAAAAGACCCCAGTTTGAACAAGGCCGCCATGCTTCTGATTTTCAAGGCGCTCTTGTGAAAGCCATGCCTTCATTTGAGTCGAAAACTTCTTTCAGGAACGAAATTATTTGGCTGGGGAGCAGTGAGCTTCTGCCAAACTTGACCCTAAAGCCCAGGTTTTCAAGATAGCTGAGAAGCTGGGACCTGTGGGCGCAAAGCTCCCTTTTCGATTGGAGGAAGTAATGGCTTTAGAAGCCTGACTGGCTGTGTTCCGTGGCTACTTTCTCCATGCCACCTTTTTTCCAGCAGAGGTCTGCGAGCTAATGGAGTGAGTAATCTCGTTTTATTATCCCCAAAATCCAGCTTGACACTTCGGTGATGGCTTGCCATGCCAGGAGTTGAGTGGCAAATGGTTGAAGTTTTACAGGCTGCATATCACGCTAAAAATGGGAGTAGCACCTGTTACAGCATTAAGAGGAGAAATGCTCTTTTTGTGAGAATGTAAATTTTATTTGGTCTGCTATAACAGCGATACGTTGTTTTGGGTGCGCTTACTGGTGGGGCGGGCTCAGAACCGACAACAAACACATCGTCTCCAGCGCCCTGAGCTGAAGAGGGGCTGGAAGACGGGCACGTTTTGATGGTGATCCGGCCTCAGCGGGACTTAATCCTTTCCACCTTAATTTTAGCGAGATTGAGCTATAAGTGACACTCCAGCACTACTAAGCTGGCCATAGCACGGCCGATGGCTTGGGCGGTGGCTTTGGCAATGCGCAAGACCAAGTTCATGGCGCTGCACAGCTCTTTGAACATCACAGGGTTACGTCCAGACTTGTCCATGTTGAGGAGAAGCCTGGCCTGACAAGTGCAGAGGTGGCCTTAGAAAAAGCATGGAGAGCACCATCTTTGATGAACGGCTTGGCGTGTTCCAGCAAGCGACATGCTTGGAGGCGCTGCATTTTTAAAACAAACGGTGGTGAAAACATGCTCTTGTACAGTAAAATATTCTCTATGAGTCTTGCTTGATAGTCACAGGGGAGAAGTGTCATACTGAGCTGCCGAGCAGTCAGCGCTGTTCTCAGCTGCAGAGCTGTTAGCGCCGTTCTCGCTCTCACAGTGAGAGCAGCTGGTCTTAGTGAGTGTAGTGATGAGTACAGGGGTGCCCTTCATGAGCCGCATCCACGGCACGAAATTTGAAGCAATGCCGCTGGAAATTTGTTCAGAAATTGCTCTTTTAAGTCGCCGGATGGCTGCAGGAGAATTGCTGTGTCAGCTGTTGCTGAAGCGCCTTGATTTGCCGCGAGGCCCCTTCGACGGCAAGAGGAAAAGGCAAGAAAGAGGCTTCAGTCTTCTTC
Source organism: Rutilus rutilus (assembly GCF_951802725.1). Taxonomy (NCBI): domain Eukaryota; kingdom Metazoa; phylum Chordata; class Actinopteri; order Cypriniformes; family Leuciscidae; genus Rutilus; species Rutilus rutilus. The sequence goes on along the minus strand of NC_140211.1, from coordinate 46,572,116 downwards.
GGAGCAGCAAGATGATCTTCGCACTGAAGGAGAAAGATTCTGACAAGACAGGCATTTCTGCATGGCTTATATAGGCAGCGAAACCCCGCCCTTTTTGGCAGGCTGAAATGCCATTTGTCTGTACACTTGCACAGACGTGAACTAGGCTTGCTGCGATAGTCTGTGTTGCCGGTGTTACCAGTGTTCAGCAGCAACACCAATTACATCCCTTTCCCACCGCGGCACCACCGTTTACATCTATTTATAGTTATTACAATCATTTAGTTCAGTTAGAGAACTGACACTACAATTAAAAACTGAACGTGTCTGCTCAATGCAGCGTGAGCCGAACAAGAGTCGCAACACATATCAGCAGCAGGAGTCAGATTTCTCCTCACTTAGCCCATTTCGACTCACTCGAGATTTGGTTTCAAATCGAAATATAAAAGCGCCTATTTAAGCGAGTTTGCCATTGTTCTGTTTTGTTGTTGTGTTTTTCATTAAGAATAATAATGAACACGAATTGGCGCTAATTCTAAAGCGAAAGTAAAATGCGCACAATCGCACAGGAATTCATAATGGTGCGTGTCAACTGGCACGGACCGAGCGGAGCAGAGCAAGTGTTTTCAGTTAATTCCTATGGAAGCTCAACTTCCAAGACTGTTATTATTTGTACCTTCTATTTGTACCTTGTTATTTGTTCCATGACAAATACTAAAATAACTCTGTTAGTTACAATCAAAAAACACACAAAAAATATTTTGATTCAGAAATTAAAACTTGTTAATTGCAGAAAAAGTGTTATTTGTTTTGGCATTTAACAGCATTTAATATTCAACTGCATAAATACTTACAAAAAAACAACAACACTTGAATTGAAATATATATATATCATATACATATATGATAGTTCTTCTGCATTATACATGTAAGCAATAGAGTGTTTATAAATCACCAAAGACCTACAGAGGTCACTGGGTTATTATGGGATGTTTGTGCTGTTATGGGGAAACCTAATGAGCCAGATTGAGTCACACACACACACACACACACACACACACAGCAAGAGATTTATTCTGCTATAAAACTTTACGGTGGATCATTGTGAGGGAGTTTGAGCTGCCTGAAGCTCTTCCAGGCCTGAAGAAGATGTTTCAGCTCTTGTTAAGAGAGAAAACTGTCATTGAGAGCAAATAAAACCAAACGTCCACAATCACAGAGCTGCCGTGGGCCGTTACATCAGTTCAGTGACCCGCGGGAGACCAGTGCGACCTTCAAAGTCAACAGGTGAGCGTGTGTCCGTTTGGCCTCATTATTACCATGTTGCTTTGTACATGATGACAAACTAGTCAAGGAATTAAATGACATGAATAAATAAACAGATGCTAATAAGACCAAACGCACAGACGTTTATATCCACAGGGAAACATGCGCGCATGAACAAATGAGCAAAGATATTCAGAATACTAATAACCCCACACAAAAAACACACAAAACAAATACAAAAAAACTTCACCTGCTCTGAACACACACACACACACACACACACACACACACACACACACAAACCAACATGACATCATCTTCAAACATCCATATACAGTAATAATGTGTGCGCTTGTGTGTGTGTGTGTGTGTGTGTGTGTGTGTGTGTGTGTGTGTGTGTGTGTGTGTGTGTGTGTGTGTGACCCTAATTACACAAACAATATGAAATAAGCAACATGAATCATAACTGCTGTTTTGGAGCAAGGTCACAGTTTGAGGCTGTGCATTACTTTGATTCTACCAGGTTGTTTTCAGAAAGCCCATTAACTGTAGTAAAACACCAAACTGCAGCTTACTTTTAAAAAACACTGACCACAGTAACAGACAAAAGACACCACCAGTGTTCAATAAATAAACTAATAATAATCACAATACCAATTCTATATATACCAAGTAATGTAGTTTATTAGTGCAATTGTAGACCTCCTACAGTTAAAGTTACAGTGCAGATATATACAGTAGATTTGGCACATTGATATAAATTCAACTAACTAACTTTTCCCTCAAGGGATGAAATTTACCCCCTTGAATTGAGCAACTTTTTTTTCTAACCTTATTAAATGTATACTGTTCGTGTCATGTTTTATATCATATTCTTAAAATAATATTAAGTTGTATAAAATCAATAGTATTTGCGATTGTCCTGATTTTCTGGAAAACCAGCACGCTTGCTGATGGGATATTTCTTCACTATATCATATAGTCTAATAAATATGAGAGAAAAATCCTCATACACAGGAATTTTTGCCCCCAAATACAGAGGCATTTTTTAGACCCCATTATTATTATTTATTTATTTTGCAGTGGCTTCATGCATGGATCATCCAATCCAGAGTAATCTGTTTGCTAATCAGTCATTTGGCTCCAGATTTGTAATATGGAAACCCAATTATTGAATGTGTTTCTGGGTGACTATCAAACCGTCACTGCGTAAATGTTCAACCTTTGACGTGTGTGTCATGTGACTATAAACATATGTATCGTCTTCAAATGAGTGATGTTGATATATGGATTGTTAATGTAAATTTTCATGGTGCGTTTATTAGCGTGGATGTCTGCGTTTGACACCTGTGCCGTTACAGTCTGATGTGACAGCACAGATGCTGTATTACGCTTGCGTGATCTCCTGCGCATAATTCCAGAACATCTAACAGTGTTGAGAAATCAATGTGTCACACAGCTGTTTGATCTGCCCACTTCTGTTACGATTAGAATGAGAGAGAGAAGTGGAAGAGCAGACGAAATTGTGCAGGAGGGAATTAGAGCACGAGACACAAAAAAAGACGAGTAACTCCAGGGTCCATCATGTTCTGATCCACCCATGTGGAAGTTTCCCATACACATTGAGCACCATGAAGCTCTGAAGATGCTCAAAGTGCAGGGAAATCAAGTGTTAAGAAACAGCTGAGATCTGAGGAGAATCTGTGGTTATTTATAGCTCGCCGACCAGCTTTACATTCGTTTAGACTTAATAAAGTACAGTTACAGCTTCTGGCTTGATCAAAAGAGCTTCTGAGGGGGGGTTATATAACGAGCGACTGTGTTAAAACATGACGTGAATGTGAGCAATTACACGCGTTCGCTTGAAACGTGGAGCAACCGTTTAATTATGTTTACGAGAGTTTGATCGAGTGGAGTGGTTGATAGTGAATTAAAATGTGAAGTTAAAAGGGTGGTTGATTATGATTTCACTTTTCTTTCCTTTCTTTAGTTAGTGTGTAATGTTGCTGTTTGAGCATAAAGAACATCTGAAAAGTTACAACGCTCAAAGTTCAAAGCAAAGGGAGATATTTTCTTTTAAAGAAATTGCTTTTTGAGGACTACAACAAACGGTTGATAGGGACTACACGAGATTCTTTGCGGGTTAGTGACATCACCAACTCAAAAATTTACATAAACCCCGCTCCGGGGAACGGGATTTATAGATTATCATGACAGAATATGCTAATCAATGACTAGAAACACATAAACTACATAAATTCATCAACTAACCATTCAGAAACGTCCTGTTAAATTCTACATTTTGTCACTTCTTGAGTCTCTCCATCATTGTCTGACTCCGGTTTGAACATAAAAGGCTAAACGTTTTTGAAATTTTCAGTGCCTGTCTGTGTGAGGTAAAAGGACACAAGCTGTTGCAGCTCCGCCCTCTGTGCCAGCTCATTTGCATTTAAAGGGACAGACACAAAAACTGTGTGTTTTTGCTCACCCTCAAAAAGTGAACATTTTAACATGCTATATAAAAATATCTGTGGGGTATTTTGAGCTAAAACTTCACATACACACTCTGGGGACATCAGAGACTTATTTTACATCTTGTGAAAAGGGCATTATACCACCCCTTTAATATTTATTCAAAATGTTTTATTAAGCTCTAGGTTTTTTTTTGTTTTTTTTACTCATTTAAAAAAAGTAATTCATAATATGAATAATATATCATTAATATTTCAATTCAATTTGATGAAATTTTAACTGAAATTCCTAAATCTTAAAAAAATAGGCTTTTTTTGAGTGTAGCATGGTGCAAGCAACGGCATTGTCATGGGATTGATCCCCAGGAAACGCATGAGCCAACAAACCTAATAACTTGTAGAGAGTTATCTTCGATAAAAGTGTCTGCCTGTGTAAACGTCAAAAGCATCAATGGCACAATTGTGTTTCTCTAACACATACAAACATTACTATTTTAACCACTGATTCCAGGTAAATACAGGATATTTTTTGTCCCATGTCTGAAGAAGCGGTCAATGGCTCTGCTTCTGTCGTGGGCTGATCCATGTGCTGATAGAAATGCCACACGGTTCTCCAACCGAACAACCTCCCACTCACACGCTCTGCTCCGGAGGGGGGCCGGCCGAAGCGCGCTTAAAAATGTGATATTTATTCATGAAATTAAAGAGGGCGCAATTAACCGAGCTTGACGAGGGAGGTGATTGCCTTCATTTGCATAGAGTGCAGGACCTGTTAAGATTATTCACATTATTATTATTGTTTTTATTTCTTCTCTGCATCATATTTTAGATATTTTGTTGTTCATTGTTCTCAAGGCAAAGACAGACAAACGGCTCCGCGTATGTAAATTACACAGGCAAAACACGTTTAAACTGGTTTGAGGAACATGGGTGCAGTGTTTATTTTTTAAAAGATACTGTATTGAGTTCTTCAGTTTGGAGCGAATCTTGTGTGTTAGACAGTCAGCGTGGAGACAGACGGGTGTTTGTGAGCGTATCCAGTATGTGTGTTTGCATCACTGACACAGCTGTCAGAAGCAGATGCAATTTTTCCTCTTAAGTGAACACAACACACACACACACACGCACACACACACACACACACACACACGCACGCACGCACACACACACAAACACACACACACACACACACACACACACACACACACACACACACACACACACACACACACACACACACACACACACACACACACACACACACTACAGTTCTGTATGGTTAATGATAATAATGTGGCAAGACAATTGCACAAGTTAGTAAGTAGCTTTACTTTTATCACCTATAACTAAAACACCAAGACACGCAGTTTTAAAAATAGTGTAGCTTTTCCAATAACAAGCTACAACAAATGCTGTTATGTTATAATATATATATATTTTGACCTGTGTTGCACGTGGTTTTATAATCACAAGCATATTGAGGGGATTTTAATAGTGTCTTTGAGTAGTGTTATTTTTATTTTTTTGGATAGTTTGTTTGAATAAACCAGTTACAAATGATCCACCATTCAGAATGAAACTGGATATTCAACGAGAAGAAAATATGTCAAATATGTTGGTTGAGACTAATATTGGTTACACTGTATATAAATTGTCCACTTTAGACATTCTACTAGCTATAAGTAACTTAGCAACTACATGTCAAGTATCTCTCATTACAGTATCAGTAGACTTTTGGGTTAAGGTTAGGGTCAATAGAATAAGTTGACATATACTTGCAAAGTTACTTTTATTCAGTAGAATGTCTGATGGGGGACCATCAAAATAAAGTGTTTGCAAACATCAAGCAGACAGTCTACAATTACTTTAATGACTACTAGTTGATATGTAGTTGGACTATTGAAATAAAGTGTTACCACTTTATCAGGAAATGACTGGACGTCGCATGCCAGAGCATAGCCAGATATGAAAGTAAGGTTTCTAAAATATAGACTAACTGTTACACTGTGTCTACACCGGGTGTGAGTGACAAGATGCGACACAACAAAAGCATATAGAACCCATTATAATCAGTAATGCTGTCTACACTGGATGTGGCGTGGCGCGACACGACACAACATGACAAATTCCCGACTGTAAACTGATGACCCATTCTATTTCTGATGTACTTCAGACACGAAGAACAAATGGATTTGCAACGGTCGCTTTGTTGAGTCTAGTGTTGATGCGGCACAACACGACAACTGCTGCTTTCTCTGAATACAATCTACATCCCAGGGTATTTAAATCAGGGAGCAGACATCCTGTCGAGGCAGGGGCCGAGGCCCGGAGAATGGAGACTCCACCCCGAGGTGGTTGAGCTCCTATGTGAGAACTTCGGTCGAGCCGAGGTCGACCTGTTCACAACCAAAGAGACAACACGTTGTCCACTGTGGTTTTCACACAGCCATCCAGCCCCTCTGGGGTTGGACGCTATGGTACAGACGTGGCCGAGGTCAAGTCTGTGCGCTTTTTTCCCCGATTGCTCTGCTCCCAGGGGTTCTGGAGAGAGTTACTCCAAGAACATGACCTACTCTCACAGGCGAGTGGGTTGATCCTTCAGCCCTGCCCAGAATTGTAGAAACTGTGGGCTTGGCCTCTCTCTACCCAGTTAGGGCCTAAGATGCTTATGTCCACAGAACTGTGGAGAAAGTCTGAAGAACTGGAGATGTTTGTGATGAAGCAGGCTAGTCCTCACTGCATACATTCGTGATACTTTACTACCTTGACCTCGGCTCCACTCCAGGGGCGCAGGTGCTTTCGCCTGGATGTGCACATTGATTTCACACAGACAAACACTTGCTCTTATGGCGGTGTGGGTATTAGCGTTCCCACAGAGTTTCGACGCAGCTCGAATTTCCTTGAAAGGGAACGTCTCGGTTACATATGTAACCCTAGTTCCTTGAAGAAGGAACGAGACGCTGCGTCACCCTGCCATACTCCAGGTATGCCTGTAATCGACTTGCTTCAGCCTATCAGAAGCTGACGCTGTTTGGTTCAGGTGTGCTTTATAGTTTCCTGGTCGATGACATCACATGACGTTCTGTCACGCCACTGGACTGATTTCATACATGCTTCATGACGCAATCACACAGAGGCGTTCCCACAGCGTTTCAAAGCAGCGTCTCATTCCTTCTTCAGGGAACTAGGGTTACATGCGTAACAGAGACATTCTCCATTCCATTTTCAAGACCACAGCTAAAACTACTAGCCTAATTAATATACAGTACCAGTCAAAAGTTTGGAAACACTACTATTTTTAATGCTTTTGCAAGAAGTCTCTTATGCTCATCAAGCCTGCAGTTAAAAAAAAAACAGAAAAAAAAAAAAACAGTAATATTATGAAACATTATTACAATTTAAAATAATGGTTCTCTTTTTTAATATACTTTAAAATATAATTTATTTTTGTGATGCAAAGCTGAATTTTCATCAGCAAGTACTCCAGTCTTTGGCGTCTTATGATCCTTCAGAAATCATTCTATTATGATAATTTGATACTCAGTTATTATCAATGATGGAAACAGTTGTGCTGTTTAATATATTTTTTTGGAATACTTTTTTCAGGATTCATTGATGAGTAAAACGTTAACAGCATTTATTCATAAAAACAGCATTTATTCAAAATAAAAACATTTCTAACAATATAAATCGTTACCATCACCTTTTATCAATTTAACACATTCTTGTTGAATTAAAGTACTAATTTCTTTTAAAAAAAATAGTTATTGTTCCCAAACTTTTGAACGGTAGTGTATATTGTTACAAAAGATTTCTATTCTAAATAAATACAGTTCTTTTTAACTTTTTATTCATCAAATAATCCTGAAAAAAGTATCTCAGGTTATAAAAAAATATTAAGCAGCACAACTGTTTCCAACATTGATCATAAATCAGCATATTAGAATGATTTCTGAAGGATCATAAGAGGATCATTAAAATAGCCCCACATCATCACATAGCCTTCACCATACCTAGAGATTGGCATGGGGTACTTTCCATAAGATAATCTCTCAATGCAAATCAAACTAGCTATTAGGCTAACTGAAATAAAACCATGCCAATCTCTAGGTATGGTGAAGGCTATGTGATGATGTGGGGCTATTTTAATTCCAAAGGCCAAGGGAACTTTATCAGGATGCATAGTATCCTAAAAAAAAAAAAAAAAAAATACTTAAAAATAAAAATCTGCCTGCCTCTATGGGAATTTAACATAGGGGTGTACTAACTTATGCACCATGTATTTTAAGGAAGAACATTTATTTATTTACGATACATTATTCATTCACAAAGAAAATTGGTGTCCTTAAAGGTTGGATTTTTCCTAATTTTTTAAATTAAGGCATTAAGTTCAATTTCCAAAATATGATTTTTTATTCCTCTTTTTAGTCAACTTTAGCATGGGTGTATTCACTTATGCATTGCACTGTATATATATATATTTTTTTTCAATAAGACCAGGAACATTTATTATTAAGTAAATCGTTTTATTGACCGGCGACAGTCTATGACGCCATGAGCAGAGCGCCTGCGATATTAGAGGGTGCCTGCAAAATACATCATCAGCTTTTTTGTCTTCAGGAGCAGTTGGTTTTGAATGCATGTAAAGCAAAATTGCAAGCAGATCTAAGAGTTTTCGTCAGTGTGTTCCTCCATGTAGATGCTTCCTTACACCAGAGGACTCTGCGTTATCTGTCTCGGCTTGGAGCATACACGTGCAGCTCTCGAGGAAGTGTCCACTGTGACAAGTTCACACTAAGAAAGCTCTGATCACGTTTGTCTCTCTTCTCGAGCATTTAAAGGGGACCTATTATGCAAAATTCACTTTTCCATGCTGTTTGGACATAAATGTGTGTTGGCAGTGTGTGTACACAACCACCCAATAGTCATAAAAATCCACCCACTCATTTTTTATTAATCCCCATAAATCATCAGCAGTGTCTCCCAACGACCTGTTTTCAGAATGCGGCTTTAGTGACGTCACTAAAGCCACAGGCCCCGCCCACGAGTGTTGACAGACACTGCCGTTTTAACATAGACCCGCCCTGATCGAGTTCACAGCGAGTTGAACACATCCGCCATTGCTGCACTGACGAGAATGTCTCCCAAGCGTTGTAGGTGTTGTGTGGCTGGATGTATTAATCCACATAGCTCTCTCTCTATTTACTCCCGAAATCTGAGGCAGCCGCTGAAGACAAGGTATTATTTTGTTTTCAAAGAAAATGCTCCCTCAACTCTACCGAAATTCGTTTATGTACTTACACACTTCTTATACTATGTTTAATCAGCTCTTACAGTGATTTTCTGGAGTAAAACTGACGCTTCATCTTTTGTGTAATGTACAATAAACTTATTAAACTCATCAGTATATTTTTGATCATCATTCGGACCTGGTCCGAAACAGCAGACTTGTAGGCTATTAATAGTGGATACATACAAGCAGATGACAAATACGTTATAACCGTAATTAAACTAAACTATACCTGTTCCATCTCCATACAGCACTCTGACTCTGCAGGCATTATTGTCCGACTCCGGGTCGAAATGAACACCATTACTGAGAGTTTCTGATATTATCATCATTCCGTGAGATGAACTTGTCCTGAGACTGAGCGCGAGCTCATGAAGCTCCGCCCCCTGTGCCGTGCAGCAGCGGCTTATTTGCATTTAAAGGGCACACACTAAAACAGCGCGTTTTTCTGAGCACCAAAAAGTGACAATTTAAACATGCTGTAAAAAATTATCTGTTGGGTATTTTGAGCTAAAACTTCACATACACACTCTGGGGACATCAGAGACTTATTTTACATCTTGTGAAAAGGGGCATAATAGGTCCCCTTTAAAGGGGCAGACGACAAAATTCAGAGTGCACTTATAATAAACAACGTTATCGTCTGCTATTGTGTAATAATATAGTTATCGTTACAGTAATATAGTTATCTTTATCTTTATTTACAGTTATCGTTCTTTAGTGCAAACAGGCCTTTACTCTTGTTTCCCTTAGACTCCCCCTTTTAGGGCAGCAGCGGTAAAGTTATAGCATGCAGGCTAGTTAGCAGACTCCCTTTCTTACCCCTTAGGGTAGAGCAGGAATAATGAAACTAGGAAGGGTACCTCACATGACTCCTTCTGTTTCGTTTACCTCCCTCTCCATTGGTTGAAATGGATGAAATGAAAATTCACCCTATTTTTAAAAATGCAATCTTGTTATAAACAATTCATCCGTGTAAATATTTCATTTTCTTTCTACTTTGTAGACCTTATAATTTTTTATCAAAATGTCATACCCAGTTAACAGGGAGCCCTAACAATCGGACAAGATTCTCTCAAAGTTATGAGCAAACTTTATTCCACTAATGTTAATAGAACATTTGTTTAAAGTTATCTGGTCTTTAGTAACGTTATCAAACATTATTACAAAAATGTTGAAACATTAAGGCGAGACACGGCAGGCAAAAACATCGTTTTTTTTTACTGGACAATTTTGAGATTTTTGGATATTTGTCTTCAATAACATGTCTTCTTTCAGACTTGTGGTGAATCAGAAATACACATTTAGGTCTTTATTTTACTACACTTTATCTATTTGCGTCTGTAGATTTCTCATAAATTCAACAAAAGTTGGCGTTCTTAATCAACATGCTGCTCCGCGATCGATGTCTGCACCCTGTCATCACATACACCGCTGGAAAGCTCTCTCTCTCCTGTACAATGCTGTCGGATCCAAATATGGTCATTTCCTTTTTATCAGCAACCAATCGTGAAAGTAAAAGGGCTGAATGCACAATCTCATTGGCTGATGATAAATCTTTAAAGCTTTAAAGATAAATCTTTTTTCTCAAAATGACTTTTCTCTCATACTCTAAGTCCGAAATCTCCACTTCAGTAGCACCTATATACACCAAACTTTCCAGTCTTATACCTAGTTATATTATGAAAACATTTACAGAGGGATTTGTAAATATATTATTCCTAGCCTGATTTATATAACATTTTATTCCCAAAAACATGGCGAAAATCATTGTTTTAAGGCTATTGACAGTATATTCTGATTTACAGATAACAAAAGTAGATATCCATAAATCTCTCTCTAATTTTTCCCCATCTAATATGTCAACACAATGAAAAATTTTTTAACCTGGCTTTATCCAATACTCAGATTTCGTTTTTTAAAATATATGCAAATTAGCGCATATTTAATTAGATATTGCCTAATTTGCATATTTAAACATTAAATTACAGAAAACTTGTAATACATTTTTTTCTCATCTTAAAGGCAGGGTCGGCAGTTTTTTTTTTTTTTTTTTGTACTTTATTTATATACCAATACATAATTAAAATGTAAGTACTCTGAAAAAGAGAGTATAAAAATCGAGTGTCTGTAGTCCTCTCAGGGCGCAATAAACACAGCTACTTATCCCATTCACTCCCACCCCCTCCCTTCTGGGCTCCTTCCAAAGCCACATGAACGCGCGATGCCGACCACTCAGCTGCCAGCTGGAGGACGCGTTTACCAGTGCCGAGCGGAGAGGAGTGCAGTGCATGTAGTGACATCATGTCAGAATCACATGTAATAAAATACCTAACTTTATCATTATGAATATAAACAACTAACATGGCTGTTAGTACTCACTATCAGGCTAGCATATCGATACTGTTAAAGTTTAAAATATGTTGAGTTTGATTCGGTAACGAGCTAGTAACATAAGGCAAAGCTAAAAACAGGTTGCATTGATACACGGTTTCCCATTACCATCAGTCACACTGTGATGAAGGTGAATTTCGTGTAAGATTCATAACATATACAGTGTTTTGCATGTAAGAGCTTCCACGATGAAAGCACTGATGGCTCTGATGAGGACTAACATTACACTCCGGAGACAAGTAGCCTACCTTTCTACCTTACTAGTTCCTTTTTTTGCCTTGTTTGCCTTCGCTGACTGTATATTTTGACTGCTCTTTCTCTGCCATAATTGTGATTCTTCCTAGCTTCTCTCTCCGTGTCTCTTCCTCTCCTCGAGTCAAACGGGTGCGTGCATGTGGGCAGCTCCTGTAGCGACAGGGGTGGTAGCCATGGTAGCGAGGGAGAGTGACAGTCGCCCAGCCAATCATTTCATTCGTTCCGAATGGAAATAAGTAGCTGTGTTTATTGCGCCCTGAGAGGACTACAGACACTCGATTTTTATACTCTCTTTTTCAGAGTACTTACATTTTAATTATGTATTGGTATATAAAGACAGTTTAAACAAATTTGGAAAAAATGTTTTTTGAAAAAAACTGCCGACCCTGCCTTTAATGTAGGTAATCAACTGGGAAAGTTTGATGGTGATATCTGCTAGTTAAAATTTTTATCCTATTCACCTGTAGTGTCTCGCCTTAATGGGATGGGTTTTTTTTTTTCTGAAACATTTTAATTTGACGTTAATCTTTTTTTTTTTTTTTTTTTTACAGGACTACTTACTACTTTTCAGATGGTTCAGACAACATTCAAAAGTAACGTTATAGGTAAGTAATACATTCCCTTAATGTTTTTAAAAACATTTTTTTTATATTTAAAATAAACATTATTAAAAAATATATATATATATATATATTTTTTTTTTTTTGAATGCTCTGATGAAAATACAGATATACCGTTTTCCCAAATTAATGGGAACATTAGCGTAACTGGATAACTTCAGTAAAGCCTTATTTTGGGTGATTTTTCAGTTATTTAGTCCACTTGAACCCCATCTCTTTCTTACAATCGACTACAAGCCCACATTCAGATCCGCCTCCATCCGATCAACAACCAACACCAAGTGATAAAACATTTTTTTCTTATTGATAATCTGTTTCATTCTGATGTACATCCCAATACAGAAGAAAACATATGTCGCAACTTCCATTTTATTTGCAACTTCAACAATAAATAAATAGTTGACAAGCTGCAGTTTAAAAGTAACTTCAGCACCAATCTGCTCCTGAATTACTCAAACGGTTCCTTCTGAAAATCTCGATTTAAATTATTCATTTTTTCTCAAACATCACACAACTGACGTTTCATAATTTTAATAGTATCTGTCATTATTCATAATCAACCTCCTGAGTAAAGCCCTTCATGCTGACCTCATTTAGCCCTGATACAGGTACCTCATTATGATGGTGACCTCAAATGTTTCATAAATCAGATTTGGAGATGAGAGAGTCTGACTGGTAGCCTGCTCCTGTCAGAAACAATAGAACAGAAAACATGAACAGAGAGAACGTAAAGGAGTTTGTGACAGAAACTCATCTTACATAATTTTTCACCATTTCCTGTTACTCTTTATCTTTTGCTGTCTTCAGAAGCTTCAGATATTTATCAGTATGCCTTAATTAACACTAGAACTGACTTGAGCCAGACGAGAGACTGGAAACAGAGTGAGACAGAAAGATGCCAAACAGAGGGGAAAAAAGGTAAGGTAAGACAGGAAGATGAGAGAGCAAAAAGTAAACAGGAGAAACTGAGTAAAATAGAGGGACAGTAAACTAGGTAAAAGAGGAAATGGAGAGATATGAAACTGAGATATACAGATACTGATATACATTTTATAAGACTGACGTGAAAACCAACTATGGTAACCTGTACTCGGAATTTGTCCTCTGCATTTAGGAGCATTTAGGTGTCCTCTACACACATTAGGAGCAGTGAGTAATGAACACACACAGTGCAAACCGTGGACACACACACAGAGCAGTGGGCAGCGATTTGCTGTGGCACCCAGGGAGCAATTAGGGGTTAGGTGCCTTGCTCAAGGGCACCACAGTCGTGAGTACTGAGGGTGGAAGAAAGTGCTGTTTCTTGCCGGAATTGAAAGTCTGACTCTCTAACCATTAGGCCACGCCTGCCCTCCTAAGAAACGGATATGTACAGAAAACAAAAAAGCAGGAAGTTGAGAGAGACAGCAAACTGAGAGAAACAGGTAACATAGTGAGACAGGAGGCTAAGAAAAGTAAGAAATTGATATATGCTGGAATCTGAAAGAAATGTGAAGTTGAGACAGACAGGAAACTAAGTGAGACAGAAAGCTAAGAAAAATAAGAAATTGATGTACACAGGAGGCTGAGAGAAACAGGGTCTGTGTTCATTAGTTTTTTTATTTAATATTGAAAGTAGAAAAACGAGAAAACAGTTCCTTTTTTAATTTTTTTATGAAAACAAGTATTCAGCTTGCTTTTTTGTTTTTCGTTCTCTGGTAGAAAAAATTATAAACAGCTTGAATATTCGATTTCTACACATGGGCGGGAATGAAACGCCCCTTTCCTCTGATTTGTCAGCCAAAGATCAAACTGTTCCGTCATCAGTTCTTCCTCAGTTCCGCACATCAGAATAATAGTCATCCGCTGCTGCCATTGTACGGATTCTTAACGCGTTTATTGCAACTACTACATTTCATCTTTTTCTCATCAAACAACCAGACTAATGGCTGGACACAACCCGTACCGGGGAAGAGCCTAGACAGGGCTTTCTTCTGTAGATAACTTCTGTGTATGATGGCTGTCATAAGTCTATATGGTCGCCCTCGCCCAGTAAGTAAAAATAATAATAATAATAAAAAAATTAAGATATAAATCAATATAATTAGTTGTAAATTGACTTGGGTATATAATAGGCCTATTAACGTTCATGCATGAACTGTCATTCAGATGACTATCTGACAACCGGAGGACAGAGAACAACAGAGATATTCAAATACATAGGCTACTCTTCTGAGTTTTATGATGTAGGCCTTGTGTTTTATTAAAATGCATTATAATTTATTTATATCTCAAAAGGATGCGCTTGTACGCAGTGCGAGCTGCTGTGCCCTCGCACACAGGACTGCAACGCAAATTTTCATACAGGTAATAACTTGCCATTTTGGTCTGTTTCTTACCAGACCCTACCTTCAGAACACTTGGAATATACTGCACGAGTTGCATTGGGTTATTTCACGACAGATTTGCATCGGCTAAAAAAAAAAAAGAAGAAAAAAAAAAAGAAGAAGAAAATCCACCATTCTCTGACATTAAATGGGCATTAAATGGGTGTGTGTGTGTGTACCGAAAAAATAAGGTAATGTGCCTTTAGAACAGTGAGTTACCCTAGTTCACAGTTCCAATAAGTTGTGATCTGGTTATGATGGGTTAAAAAAACGTATAAACTAAATGAACTAAATAAGCAGATACAGAGCACAGACCAGTATTGAAGTGTTCAGGAAATACGCAGCAGTTATAACTTTGTTTTTGTGGAGGTTATTTAATTAATATTGAGTATCAATTGATGCCATAGTAAACGACGAGGCTGAATAGCTTTTAGCTTCTTAGCTTTAATAGCTCTTAGCTTTTCTGCTCTTATTTGTGTTTTATGTGTTGTTATGCAGGTATTATTTTCTTTTAATCTGGTTGTTCTGTAAAGCACTTTGGTCAGCCTAGTAGCTGTTGTAAATGTGCTATATAAATAAAGTGAACTTGAACTTGAATCCATTGTACGTTCTCTCCACGCTGTCCAGTGCCTCCCGCAGCTTTTCCACACAGATTTTGGTGGAAATGAACACAATATGTTTTTTGTTTTGTTTTTTTTGGTCCAAATGGTCTCCATCCTATGCATTTGGTAATAATACAGAAACATTTTATAATTGACCATATTTGTCAGAAAATAAGCCGCATATAGCCTACCTGAGTGTAAGTCACACTGTGACATGCTGAGAGAGAAACACACACGTGTCACATCGTTGTAAAAAACACATTTTATTATTAGCCTATTCAGCAATAGTGTAAAAGTCCGTAAATAAAATACAACATTAACATTATAAACACTATTAACATGTAGGCTATGCGTATTTTACTTCCCCTTACTGTATGACACATCCTTGAATGGTATTAAGAAAACAAGAATGAAAAATAAGTAGCCATGTATAGGCTAAAATAAAAAAAATATACATAGTAGCCCATAAAAATACTACATTGTGCCCTTTATTACAAACAACATTTAGCCTATTTTAAACGACAAGCCTAAACGAATTTATTTGAATCGAAACTGAAACTGTACGGACGTTGGGTTTGCGCATCTCTCATTCGGTCCAAACTTTCCATATTTGCAATGTAACATTTGGATGCTATCTATTAATATAAAGAAGGCTTCATACTTCAGTCGACGTCCCAACGTAGGCTAAATCAGCATCTTCACAGCAAGGGAAATGAGTTTGACTATCCGGGACAGCCTTTATATTGTACAACAGACAAATTAAATTAAGCATGAATAACGTTTTATATGTTTTTTTTGTTGACTGTTTTATTTTGATGATAAACAGGCTGCGATGTCAAGTTGGCAATGCCATAATTGAACTGATAATATTGTGTGAGCGTGCAGTGTGCCGGCGCCATCACTTGGATTTCTTCCACAGCACGGGAAATAACTTAATACTTTGTCATTTATAGTCAGTCATACAGATAATATGACATCATTCGAAAGAATAAAATGTATATTTTTATTTGAAAATTCAAAATGACTACAAAATGTCATGCCTTTGAAAAATAAAGAAAAAAACATGCTAGCGCGTTTTGGTCTCCTTGAACATCTTTCTGGCGCACACCAAAAATTTACCAAAATACAGCGAATAGCCTTTTTGGAAGTTAAATGCATTATATAGGCCTAAGTCACTTTGGAATAAATCACAGCGTGTTTTAGGTAGGTTAGGCCTATAGCAAATTATTTCACGGACCCCCCTGGCACTTGAGAACTGCGTTCAGTTGCATAAACATAGCCATTATGTTAAGACTGTGTCTTAAGAACTAGTATGATTAACTAGAAGTTATTTAGGGGTAATCAGTCTTACTGTTCGGTGTCAAATTAGACCAATCTACGTTTTTATGTTACTGACTTTAAAAAGTTATTAACAGTTTTAAAGAATAAAATTGGATGACTAACTTGTAAGACTAGTCTTAACAGTTTATGCAACTGGCCACAGGTCTACATCAGTCTATGGTCTACACAGAAAAAATCCCAGTCTAGGCTCTTCCCCGGTACGGGTTGTGTCGAGCCATTCGTTAGTTTGGTTGTTTGATGAGAAAAAGATGAAATGTAGTAGTTGCAATAAACGTGTTCAGAATCCGTACAACTGCAGCAGCGGATGACTATTATTCTGATGTGCGGAACTGAGGAAGAACAGATGATGGAACAGTTTGATCTTCGGCTGACAAATCAGAGGAAAGGGGCGTTTCATTCCCGCCCACGTGTAGAAATTGAATATTCAAGCTGTGAATACTTGTTTTTAGCTTTTTTGGGAAAAAACAACAATTGTTTTTCTACTTTCAATATTAAATCAAAAAACGAATGAAACTAGGAAACTAGGTGAGACAGGAAACTAAAAAAAGGAAAATAAGATACACAGGAAACAGAAATGTGAATTTGGGAGAGACAGGAAACTGGGTGAGACAGGAAGCTAAGAAAAATAAGAAATTGAGATACAGAGAAAAAGTCTCCGGTTATGACTGTAACCATGGTACCCTGAAAAGGGGGAAAGAGACACTGCAATATGGTGATTGATGCTTTGGGGAATGCCTCCAGTGTGACCGGTGCCTGAAAGCATGTGTGCAAAACATCAATCTCGATTGGCCATAGTAGGACAGTGACGTCATAGGCGTGTCGGCTTAGCTATAAAAGGGATGACTAGAAAGCATGGTGAGTAGGCATGCCCGAGGTATGGCAATGTGACACAGTGTCTCGTTCCCCTTCTCAGGGAACCACGGTTACAGTCCTAACCGGAAACTTTCCCTTTCGAAGTGGAACTCACACTGCGTCGTGGTTATTGACGCATCTTAAAAACAGTGTTAAAAAATTCACAGTAGCTGAAGAAGTGGGGCGCGTGCAGCGGAATAGCCCATCTTCTATGCTGTATTAGGAAAAAATCTAAATAACATTCTGCGTAGACATCAGATATATGAAGTGGGAACTCGAAGCGCGATACTGCCCAAATTCCTAAAAACTGTGTCAAAATTCACAGTATTACTTAATAGCACCCTATATCCACAAGAGGGGGCTAGGAGACCGACTTTTGGATAACACAGGGTGAATAAGATCCGCAGCACATAAACAGATATATTAATTCCTCTTTCTTTTTCTCTCTTTTTTAAACAACCTCTTGAACCCCAACCCCCATTTGGAATAGAATTAAAATAAAGCCGAAAGAAAACTACAAATGGGAACTTCAGGGCTTTCAGTCACCTTCCTGAGGTCACTTCTCGGCTTAGTGTGAGGCTACTGCTTAGAACCCCTAATCCTCGGAGATGGGGCTCTAGCAGCCATGCTCTCTTTCTGAGCCTGTCGCCAGCTGGGTCCAGTGACAGGTTCAGATGGGGGGACAGAAGGATGCGGTCTGCGGTGAGGGACGTAGCGGTCAAACACCGGTGACTTAATCCTCACCTCCCTGAACTTACGGACCACCATCTCAACGGCAGACCCGAAAAGCCCAGCAGTCTAAACCGGGGCATCAAGAGCCGGGTTTCCACTGTCGGGCCTGGGCCTGGGCCAGGTGTGCTAGTGCGTGCCAGGGCCAGTCTCGTTTCCACTGTCACTTCCGGGGCTTGATCGGGGCTTACTCTGGGCCAACGGCCAGGATTTTCTGGCCCATCGAATACCTTGGTCCAAAGTGGGCCAGCTCGGGCTAGAGGAGTGGTTACGAACAGAGGCTGGGTTTACGTGAGTCGGGAGATGGCAGCACCGGATGATTCTGTCAGCATTAAAGACTTTTAAAATAATTTACCTCCAAACTCACTTTCATGTTTGAATGCCTTCTGTTTGTGATCCGTTGTGGATTCTGATTACCGTATAAGGTAGAAATATTTATATGCGATGCAAAAGTCTATGCACGCTAACCATTACCATAGTAAACATAGTAAATATGAACGCTTAAAGAAATCAGACAAATCATAAAGGCTATCACAATCATGTTTTTATTTTATCTGTCAGTAGCCTACGTCTCATCTCTTTAGACCGGACTATCATAAAATAAAGCAACTTTCTTTTCAGGAGCTTCCTCTGTTTCTCTGACTGAAAATATCTGTAGCCTACTGCTAAAGCTCCTCAGGTTCTATTTTTGGTGGCATATTTGTAGAAATTATCATTCTTTCCAAATGTAATGTAAATATGTCCTGTAACTACCAAATAAATAGAAACAGCTTCGACTGAATAAGTAAGTGTGTCCTCTTTCTTTTGTGAAATAGACTTAATGGTATTTTAGTGTGACTAATGTGCAATTTTGACATAATTTAATTCATTATGATCAGTGTATCACTTTTAATTGTAAACCTGTGGTAAAACATTGATGCTTGGGTTTTAAACATTCAAGTAAACAACAAAAATGTCAGCACACGGTTGCTTTTAACGTTTGTTTTGCGAACATGCTGTTTCCAGTGATTTCTTTTTGATTAGTTTTCTGATAAAACTTCCATTTGTTGGTGAAAAGATGGGTTAGTGTGACATTGTTCCAGAGAGGCGTGTTACGGGCGTGTTTTAGTGAAGCGCTGTGGAGCCTTGCAGTGGAAACGCAGCAGATTTTGGGCCCGGTGCTACAGGCCCGAGGCTATTAGCCCGGCACGGCCCGTTTAAAGGTGCCCTTGCATGGATTATTTTATTATTTTAGAATGTTTCCTGGGGTGCCCTTATAATGTTAGTATGTTTTTTAGATCAAAATTTGTTATAATTTAGAAATAAAAGGCATTTTTCCTAGCCTGATTTTAGCCTCTGATTTGTACACTCTGTTTGTAGGGGCGTGTCTGCTGTGAGACTTCAGTGTAAACGCCCACTGCTGTGATTGGCTGCTGTGAGACTTCAGTGTAAGCCTGTTGATCACGTGAATGAAGATCTTATCATTGCAACGCAGTTTCTGCACTCTCACTAATGATTTCACTAATGCAAACATGATGTACGTACAGTAAGAGCTTCGTTGTGCAGTGTAACAGCGTCATTGACTACGTTTACAAGCTGTCAATATTCAGGTTATGGTCGGGTTAAGGTCACTATTTGGGTTTCTGAAACATTCAGAATAACCTGTTTACATGCGTGAGTAGAGAGAGTTACTCCTGTATACATGGAATTTGTAATCAATTGGCAATATCCCGATGTAAACGGCGACGCACGGTTAGCGTCTGGACGTACGGACAACCTTAAGACGTAATATGCGTCATTTCCGATTCTTCTTCCTGTATCCAAAGACAACAACAACAGCAGCAGCAGCAGCACGCGGATAATGAATAGTTCGGGGCAGATAGCGATCGCCTTTGTTTGCGCTTTCCTCCTCGCTCCAAAAGTGTGGTGCTGTGCTGCGTCTCGCCATGTTTACCTCTACTTTTTGTTTACTTCCGGTATACTGCACGCGGGTTTTTGTATGCGCCGTCTCTACTCAAAAGACCAAGATTCCTTGCGAATAGAACATGCGCAGAACACAAATCAATGTTCCTTTTGATGGGGATATGCCGATACGCGTTTACATGACCAAATATTTGGGTTAGAAAAGGGGTACCCAGGGATCATATCCGGGTTTTTGCCGGTGTTTACATGGCTGTGCGCGACCGGGTTATTGCTAATATCCCGGTTTTGAACGGGTTATTGGCTGCATGTAAACGTAGTCACTGATTTCATAACGAGTTTTGGCAAGTGTCCAGATAAACTCACGCTGTGTGATTGACCGCTTGGGCGACTGGAAAGGGATTGTTCTTTGATCGCTATCTGTATATTAATCACAGTTTAAGTAAGATTATTTTCATCCTACTAAGAGAAACGACGTGAAGTTGATCGTTTAGTCACTGGCTTGATTTACTGATGCATAAACAGTATTGAACGACTTTGAGAGAAAGATTATCTGTCTGAACTTGAACAATTACACATCAGACATTCACATAACCCACTGGTTCTTCAGAGGCTCGGATGAAGGAACTAAAAAAATACCTTTGTGTTCATTTGTACATCTAAACACTGAGCAACTGCCATGCTTCGCTCGTTTGCAAGCCATGATGTCTCTCGAAGAAAAATTATTCGGACGGTGATTCGGCTGCTATGTTCCGCCTGGCCATGAACATGGGCTGGCATATGCAAATTTTTGGAGGCGTACATATTAATGATCCCGACTGTTGCGTCACAGTCGGTGTTATGTGGAGATTCGCCTATTTTTCAGGGGTGTTTTTCAAAAACGAGATTTAAATAAGAAGGAGAAAACAATGGTGTTTGAGACTCACTGTATGTCATGTCCATGTACTGAACTCTTGTTATTTAACTATGCCAAGATAAATTCAATTTCAAATTCTAGGGCACCTTTAAAGCCCTGGCTCACACTGGCCCGACAGTGGAAACGCGGCTAATGAGGAAGGATCTCTTCTTCTCTTTTAGCCCCGAGAGGTTAAGCCACAAGTGCCTTTCCATGGTGACCAGCGCAGCAAGGGAGGGGCTGATGGCACGGGTCCCCTGATCGGTTGTTTAGCGGAGCTCCTCGATCTCAACAGGAACCACACTGCCCGACACATCAGCGTCCTTTAGCAGGTCTGCTTGGTAAGCTTGCAGTACAGTGATGGTATGCAAGACACCGCCAGCCTGCCCAGATTATGACCCGCCAGGAAGAACAGGCGACCGAGGATTGAGAAAGGGAAAAACCCGTCTCAAGCTCGTTGGTCAGATCCATCTGCGAACCACACGCGTGCAGACGACGTGCCACCTCGGCAGCTGCAGGTCCAGCACCGCGAGGTGCAGATGCCTGGCTCCCATCCCCCGAAAACAGAGCCAGGTGAGAGCGGAGTTGCTTCACTCCACTCCAAGGCACATCACACATAGCTTGTGAGGATCATTGGGTGTGATGAACCTCTTGAATGGTGGAGCACACTTTCTGAACTTGCGCTCACTCAAGCTTAACTTTTCTTTTTTTTCACACGCACACACAGACAGACGGCTTCCTGAAGGCAATGAAAACTGAGGACGTGCTTTCTATGCGCTCCCGTCTTTGACGTCACTGTCCTACTATTTCTAATAGAGACTGGCGTTTTGCACACATGCTTCAGGTACCGGTCATGCTGGAGGCGTTTCCCAAAGCGTCAATCACCATGCAATCACCCACGCAGTGCGAGTTCTACTTTGAAAGAGAACTGAAAGAAACAAGAAAGTTGAGAGACAGGAAATTGGGTGATACAGGAAGCTAAGAAAAATAACAAACTGTGGTTAACAGGAAGCTGAGAGAAACAGGAAAGAGAAGTAGCTAAAGAAAAAAAAAATAGATACACAGAAAACATAAACAGGAAGCTGAGACAGACAGGAAGCTTAATGTGACAGGAAGCTTGAAAAAAAAAAAATGGAGTTCATAAAAACAGAAATGGGAAGTTGAGAGAGCATTGAGACACACTGGAAACTGAGTGAGAAGAAACAGACAACCAAGTGAGACAGGAAGTGGATGCAATGTGTGAGATGAGAGAGAATGGATGTAAGCTTTTTCTCTGTGAATGTGTTTCTAGCATCACCCACACTGAACTCTAGCCATAAAACCTGGTGCTTAATGACCTGCATTTTCTCATAATACTAATATGTAATATGTCACAGAGAATGGAAAGGCTATTACACACACACACACACACACACACACACACACACCATCATCCTCCATTTTAATTTTTTTCGCTCAACTAAATCCATATCCAGGACACCATTTCTCTAGCTGTGCCATTACCAGTGATTTCATGAAAGCCTGTTAACAGACAATGTGCAAATCAATTTCCTTTGACTTTGTCACGGGGGCCTATTTGAATGGGTCCCTGAGGGGCTCTCCAGTCAAAAGTGGTGTCCCGTTCTGCAGCTCATGGTGTGTTCTGATCCTTAGAAATTTTGAAGGAAATTGGTAGTCATTAAACTGAAGAGGGAATAAAACAAATCAGACCTGCTCTGATGTGAAACAATGAGAATATTTGTTGGCAGATGAACCAATGAAAGATGTCTAATTTATCACTCTGCTATGAGAAGATTTTAAACATTTCAGTTTGAGGAGACTGTATGGAAGTAAAATAATGACAAATGTTTTTAAAACAAAAAAGCTTGTTGAATTGCACTACTTGAAAAAATATGAATTGCATTAACCGTGCTTGCATTTTAATGCATTGTATTTTTAGGGCTTGCATTTTTATGGGCTGAAATTCAACATGGTTGTATGTTTAAGCTGTGAATATTTCAATTAATTTCATTACTAAAAATTCTATAATCCATATTCACCTTTCAGATTTCACTTCCAAAATATTCATTATGTTTAAAAATACAACCTATAATATTATAACCTATAATAATCTAACCTATAATAATATTCGATCCATTTCATTTCGCTTAACAAATTCGCTTCCACAAATTCAGTGGTTCAAATTCGACAGAAAATTCAACATTTGACATCTGAGAACGGCAAGGATATCAGTAGATTACCGATTGATTATCTCCACCTTAGCTGTTAGTCAACCTCACCAGCAGGAGTTGTTGCACCAGCATCTCACTGTTGATGAAGAAAACTATAGAGCAACAGGTGAGAGAGTCACTCATTCATAAAACGGATTTACAGAAATGGAGCAAGCATAAGTATTTGTGACGATTATCAGGGCCAGTATATATATATATATATATATATTAGGGCTGTGAAAAGATTAATCGCGATTAATCGCATCCAAAATAAAAGTTTGTGTTTAAATAATATATGTGTGTGTACTGTGTATAATTAAATTTGTGTAATAAATACACACACATGCATGTATATATTTAAGAAAAATGTGTTATTTATATATACAAAGAAATTATATTTATATATAATATAAATTATATGTAAATATATACAGTATATGTATGGAAATATTTCTTAAATATATACATGCATGTGTGTGTATTTATATACACAAAATAATTATACACAGTACACACACATATATTATGTAAACACAAACTTTTATTTTGGATGCGATTAATCGCGATTAATCTTTTCACAGCCCTAATATATATATATATATATATATATATATATATATATATATATATATACATACATACATATATACATACATATATACATACATATATACATATACCATATATATATATTTATATATATATATATAGGCTATATATATATATATATATATATATATATATATATATTTATTATATGGAAAAGCTGATAAAGACACAAAAGCTTTGTTTACATTTAAGTCAAAGTTAGTTTTGCACATGTAAGCAGCTTTCTCTACCGTGAACGAAATTATAATGTTATTCCCCAATGCTGATGTACAGATAAAACATTACATCTGAGGTAATAGACATATTTCTCTCGGTTGTTTCGTTTTCTTAACTTTATATTGCGGCACTGTGCTGCAGAACTGGGGATTCCCCCAATACAATCTCCAGGATTCCCCTGCTGTCAGGACACTTAAGACTTAATGGACTAATACAGTGATATAAAAGACCAAACTCTCACCTTATTGGGGATGTAGGCTATATTAGATATAGGAATAGGCAAGCAGACTCAGAATATGAACGTAACGCGCTAGGTTTCATGCTGAGCGATTCCCAGTGAAATACTGGCATAAAGTTTGCTTGACACTGGATATTCGATATTCGCACATTTAGGGACCGTCTCTTAAGTTACATACGACATTGGTACACATGTTTCTAACTTAAATAACATTTGAAGAGAATGACTTGGAGTCATAAAATCAACAGTAAATTGTTCGTGTAGGTGTCAGGCATGATGCACACCTTTTAGATAGTTGATATTGAAATAAATATGAGATCATGCGGTAGGCCTACTGAAAAAAATATTTTGACAGTTTGACAGATTTGACAGTTTATTTGATTAAATATCGAAAATTGCCTGTCGAATATTAGAATTTGTATTTTTAAACATAATGAATATTTTGGAAGTGAAATTTGAAAGGAGAATGTGGTTTATTGAATTTTTGTGTGTGAAATGTTTTGAATTGAAATATTCACAGCTTAAATATACAACCATGTTGAATTTCAGCCCATAAAAATGCAAGCCCTAAAAATACAATTCATTAAAATGCAAGCAGGGTTAATGCAATGCATATTTTTTTCAAGTAGTGCAATTCAACAGGCTTTTTGTTTTCAAAAACATTTGTCATTATTTTACTTCCATAAGACCATCCATGTTGGGCCACTTGCAATTCTTTCTTAGGTTGTTTTTACAGTAGAGCTTTTGGTGCGAATCAAGTCCTTAGATTATCAGAGTTCAATTCGCTTGTTTGGTATGAAAATATTTTCTGTACACGTCTGCATGAAAACTGGTCTGGGACATGGTTATAATCATTGTAATCCTGGTGATAATAATTAGAGGTGCTGCAAAGGATTGGTAGTACTGCAAAATTGTCTTTCTTGTTATTATTGTAAGTTGATTTTAATGTAAACGCTCAATCTTTCTCCTGGAGATTGAAGTACGTGTCAAGGCAGTGAGTACCCTGACTGTCCGAGGAATAAAACTGTTGCTGAGTCCTTTGGTGTTGGCAGGAAAAAATAGTCACAAAATGTGACCATTTAGTCGCAAAATGCAACAATTTATTTGCAATCTGGAATCCAAACCTCATTAGAGCTCTCTTCGTCTTTTTCAACCTGTGTCATCTTCACAGCTCTATGATATTGTTTCTAATATGAAGCCCTCATTCTGTCCTTCTGATGTTCTGCCTCATATTTTTAAAGAGGTTTTTCCAGCTTTAAGTCCAGTCGTTACGGCTATTACTAATAGCTCCCTAGCAAATGGAGTTGTGCCAGCCACTTTTAAACATGCTATAGTCCAACCGGTCTTGCTGTATTTTAATCCTACTTGATTTAAGTGCAGCATTTGACACAGTAGATCATGACATCCTTTTACAAAGACTTAATCATGTAGCTGGGTTTCAAGGACCTGTGCTGAAGTGTTTTTTTTAATTTTTTTTTACTGTTCACGTAGGGAAATGTTTCTCATCTCATGCTGAAATCCCTTTTGGCATTCCACAGGGTTCCATTTTCCAGGGGGCATCAAAAATAAAGAATAAGGATTGTTTAATTTACTTTGTAACTCCAAGGCAACAGCATCAACAGACAGAGTTAGAGAACCAGCATTACGCAGTTGATGGGGAGAGCCAAGAACCATGACTTCAGTTTTGGAACTATTTAAGCAGAGAAAATTGTTTGACATCCATATCTCAATCTCCAAAATTCTATTGGAAAGATGGAACATGTCCACATATTGACCAGGGTTTAGGTTTAAATAAATCTGTGCATTGTCAGCATAAAAATGGTAGAGGTCAAGAGATCTAAATAGTTGACCGAGTGGGAAAATATAAATGCTAAAAAGCAAAGGACAGATAATTGAGTCCTGGGGGACACCAGTAGTAACAGGACCAACCTCTAATCTGTAACTGTTATGAAGGAGGATGCTAAAGCAGTGACTATTTTATGTCCGCTCCACCACCCTCCCGAACTGTGTTTTCTGTTTTGATGGGCGTCGGGAGCCGCCCATAGAGGGGGGGCAATGTTGTGATGTCAGTCTGTGTTCCCCTGTCTTTTCATGTTCAGCAGTTCCCTGTTATGTCTATTAGTCTCCCCAGGTGTTTCAGATTAACCACACCCCTTGTTATCTTGTTTAGCTTGTTTGCCCTTGTATTTAAGCCCTGTGTTTTAGTTCAGTCATTGTGAGTTCTTGGTTTTGTTTTGCGCTGATGTTGGTTGTTCTGTTCCTGAGTCCTGTTCCCTAATCTGTGTTTGTAAAGTCTGGAGTCTATTGAATAAAGTGTGCTGCATTTGGCTCCTGCTTCCTCCTTGTCTCAACCGCAGCGTAACACTAATGTATAAAAAATCTTGGTCTTATTTTCGATCCCCACAATGTGTTTTGATAAGCAGATCAGTGTTGTTGTGAAAAGCAATTTCTTTTAGCTAAGATATAGAATCAAAAAGATTCTTTCTAAAAAGGACGTTGAAACTGTTATTCATGCATTTAGAACATTAAGATTAGACTACTGTAATTCACTCTATCTGGTTTTGCCTAAATCAGCTTTAGATTTCTTGAAATTGGTGCACAATGTGGCAGCCAGATTATTGACTGGAACTAGAAAACGTGAGCCTGTACTTGCCTCTCTACACTGCCTACCGGTCAAGTTCAGTGTTGATTTTAAAATTCAGCTCTTTGTTTTTAAATGTTTTACATGAATTTGCTCCCTAGTTTATATGTGATCTCCTCACCCCTATACTGCTTCAAGATCTCTTCGGTCATCTAGTCAATAACTCCTCTCAGTCCCTAGCCTGACGTTGTCATACTCAGATTCTAGTCTAGTCTGATACTGCTCCATTGGGCTGTGATTAGGGGGTGTGTTTCAACCAAACCAGGAAAGAAAATGCCTCTGCACTCAATTGGATAGAGCTACAACCAATCAGAGCAACGGAGAAACCACAATGACCAGTGACCATAGGGTTTTCAATGTGCCCCATCTTCTTAGCGACCACCGGGGGCCAGCTGATAAATTAAACTTTTGCCGAATCCCGTAGGAAGGACGGCAAAAACATCTTTCCGATCGACAAATGCCTTGATCGCGGTTCTCTGTTCCTCTTTTAAAATGAATGTGCTGTCGATATCTTCTATAATAGACGCGATGGTGGCATCTTTGTTGTAAACAAATTTAACCCAAGCGCTCTTTGGTGACGTGGATGATTATTTTACTGTTGATCATCTGTCCATTATTGTATAAAGCCCGCCCTGACAATTTGATTGGTCCGAACAGCTCTGGTTCGAGCATAGTTGCTCCAATCCAGACCGAACTTCCCAACCTCAAATGTTGTGGGTGAGGCTAAGTTTGGCTGGCATCCAGGCTACTCAGTCCCTCGTTCACGTTTCAAAACTAAAGGCGACCAGGGTTTCATGGTGGCTGCTCCCAGGCTCTGGAATAGTCTTCCCCTTCTAATTCTGTAAAATTGTCTTTGAAAACACATTTTTATTGTTTATGTTTGAATTATTTTGAGCGTGTAACATTTTCATTTTTCCAATTGGTTTTTGCATCAACCCTCTGAGCCCGAAGAACGTGCCGGCGCGTTCTGATAGATTTTTTCCTCATGACAGCATAAACAACTTAAAATTCTCCGTCATTTTTGGCCATTTTTTATATATATTTTTTAATGTGTTGAGGCGATCTATGCGAAATGGTAAACGCCCCCGACAATGCCTTAAAATCATTAAGTTTCATTCACTTTCCTGCACGTTTGGAAGATGGCATGCTACACAGGTGAGGAAGCTCTTCAGCTCCTCCTGGATAGTGATGAAGAGATCGCATTTTCCTCAGAATAAGAGCGGGACTTATTTTGAAAAACGACTTGATCCAGCTGTGGATACAATTTCGGATGAATACGTTTTTATTTATATTCGTTGGACTATTTCCAAAATTCTATATTTTTAAAATGCAATTTATTCCTGTGATGTAAATTATTACTCCAGTCTTCAGTTTCACATGGTTCTTCAGAAATAATTTTAATATGCTCATGTGATGCTCAAGAAAAATTTCTTATTATTATATTGAAAACAGTTGTGTTAATTTTTTTTAAAATAGTAAGTTCAAAAGAACAGCATTTATCTGAAATATAAATCTAACTTTATTCACTACCATTCAAAAGTTTGGTCTCAGTAAGAGTTTAGTTTTTTGTGGATGTTGTTTTTTTGTTTTTTTAAAGAAATTAATACTTTTATTCAACGAGGATGCCTTATATTGATCAAAAGTAACAGTAAAGAAGACATTTATAATGTTAAAAAAAAAATCTATTTCGGATAAATGTTCTTTTGACCTTTCAGTTCATCAAAGAATCCTGATGTTTTGTTTTTTTACACAACTGTTTTAGACATTGATAATAATCAGAAATGTTTCTTGAGCAGCAAATCACATTAGAATGATTTTGTCACGGTTCATGGGTTCACTGACTCGCCCTCGCTATGTTATTTGTATGTTTGTATGTGGTGGGTGTGGCTCATTATCGTTCTGATGAGCGGATCAGCGGCAGCTGAATTTCATGATTGGCGTCCTATTTATTGTCTGTGATTTCGTCCTGTCTTTGTCAGATCGTTTTGTGAGTTCTCCTGGATACTCTCCGTGTTTGCGGTTCCTGAGACCTTGTTCCTGGTTTTCACCTTTCGCCTTCTGTGTTCCTGAGGATCATCTGAGTTGCCTGGATTTCTGCCCATTGCGTCCCTGCGTTACCGAGCTCTTCATCATCTCTGCCCACGATGACTGACCAGGGTCTCTATCTATTTTTCTGCATTGTTTAATGTATATATTATTATTCTATATTCTGTTTTCACTCGCAACTGGATCCTTTGCCTTCATTACAGAGTTCTGACATATTTCTGAAGGATCATGTGACACTGCAGACTGGAGTAATGATGCTGAAAATTTTGATCACAGGAATAAATTGCATTTTAAAATATATTTAAATAGAAAACATTTATTTTAAATTGTAAAAATAAACAGTTGTTGCTTTATTTTGGATAAAATAAATGCAGCCCTGGTGAGCACACTGTAAACCCGAACAACTTAAAAAATTTGAATATTTTTAAATATACTTTTTTAAACTTTACTGAATATTTTTAAATATACTGACTGAGCGTCATAAATTTTGTCATACATCACGTCGGTGTGGCTTTGCTCTGATTGAAGTTGGAAGAATCCAATCAACATGAGGGATACTGGAGAGCAGCAAGACTATGGAAGGCCAAAGGGCCAAAACGTGAGAAACTGTACGTGTTAACACGACAGTTTCACACATTTTGGCCCTTTTGGCCTTCCATACAAGAGTAGCGCATGGAAAAATTTGTAAGTACTCCAAAAACTTGTGAAATGTTTCAAGAATATATAATCAAGAAAATTTGGAATCGTTGGAATGTGCTGTTTTTATGGTAGTCGGTAGTCGCCTACTCGCGCACTTTTTGAATGCCATTTTAGTGTCACTGCTTAGTGTTATGTGAACGTCAAGCAAGCAGGGCAATAGAGTTAACGTTAGCTGGTAACTCTTTTCAGTCAATGTAGTTGTTTGCTATGAGTGGGAAGCGCCTAAACATAAACTTAGATAAACATGTGTAAAACACTAATTTTCTAAGGTATTGTTTTCAAATTTTAAATTGGGCTTGGTAAAGCTTCATGCTGTGATCCCATTGTGTTTTCCAGCTAATAGATCCCAGTTATAGCTATCTGCAGGCATCTGTTTACAGATGTTTAAAATTAAAAATTTAGGCGGAATATTTTCCCCTTTAGTGTGTTCAAAGTTATATTACTATTATATTACTCAGTCAGAATCACTGTAAGTCTTACTGGTATTGTTTAGGAACAAACCTCAAAGTGTCCCCTTTCAAAAGAGACCAAAACCATGCATATACTCCAAATGGTTCAAGAAAACAGCATGCAATTTATTTTGGGTATGCCTTGTAGCAGCCCGGTTGAATAAAGGAAATTCACTCTCTCACTGATGTTGTCGGTTTATTGTCCTTAATACCTTCACAACACCGTAAGAGCTTGTACTCCTTTCCAACCAGGTGCTAGACAACAGACACAAAAAATACTACAAAAATAAAACAACAAACAGCGATTAGAAGCCCAAATTCACTTAAAGGTGACCTTAAAACCAGAATTCAGATCCGTGAATCCGTCTGTCAGCAATCTATGTATGCGCGCTCTCTGTTCACCTTTCCGGCAAGCCACCTTTCAAAATAAAGGTCTCTATAGGTTAAGTAACTAAATAAGTGCAAAGTAAACTTCCAAAATATTAAGAAATATAGAATTACGATAATATCAGAATAATATAGTAATGCCCAAAACTAATTCAAATAACTGAGGGTAATTTACATGTTTACATAAATTTTACAGGAACAAAACTAGTAGGAACACTCAAAAGTAGGAATCATGCAGGAAGTTTATGTATTCAGTGCATATGCAGATCTGCTAGTATCAGGTTGCTAGAATCCAAGGTTGTTCAGCTTTAGGCCACATTTACACATAGCCGGGTATTTAGAGAAACGAATATTTCTCCCCCTCCGTTTTCAAAAATAACATCGTGCACACAACCCGCATAAATACGCCGTCGAGCAACATCATAACTATACCAAACCTGTGGGCGGCAGTGTAGGGAGAAGGATAAAGCCATGCAAGCCAATCAGAATCCTCAAAATCGACAACAACGAATAGCACGAGCGACTTCCAGTTCCTTTCAAAACAACAGACATGGCGCGAGGTTCGTTTGTGTGGACAGACAGCGAAGCAAATGCAAAAGCGTTTGCACAAAAGTAAAAATGAGTACCACCTTAACAGCATCCATGATTAAATAGTAGCCAAACAAACTCTAAACATAGGACGCTCACATGACGTAAGCATTTTCTGGCGCATAATGTGACGTTTGAGAACCTAAAACCCTGTTTCTCCCAGTTGACACGGCAACACATAACCGGCGGTTTCAGAAATCTCCACTTTGGCCGGAGTTTTTAGAAATAATCGTTTTCTGGGATAAAACGGCGTTTTCGTGTAAATGACAGCCCAAAACGCAGGGAAATATCTGCGTTTTCCCATCGTGTAAACGGGGCCTTAATTTTCTTTATTTTTTTCATTATTATTATAAACTCTAGCAGTGCTCTGGAAATTATGTAATAGACCCCAGCTGCCACTTACCTATACAGTACCTATTTTTTATATATATATATATATTTTTTTTTAAAGGGACACTAAGTAGGAATTTCTCCCATCTAGTGGTGAAACTGTATTTTGCATTCAAACGAATAATGCTCTCCAGCGCCTCACTTTTTCAAATGCGCGTTGCATCTACGGTAGACGTTATGTACCAAAAAGCTATGACAGGATGTCTTATAATAGCACTTTGAGTTTTCCTTCGGGTGAACAGGTTTGTTATTTAAAAAAAACTGAAACTTGAATCAACGAAAAAAAGAATGTTACAGTATAAATTACTGACTGTGAAAAACATTAACTATGGTAGTTAGTAGTAATGCCGCCTTTATTCGTTATATTTTTGAAGTACGTGCACTGTTAGATATCATCATCATCCGTGCCTTCTCTAACGTTACTTTACTCAATAGCTGCTATTCATCAAAGAGCCTGTTTAACTTACTATGAATAGATAAATAGATATAACTATAAATGTTCTACTATCTATATAATAAAGTTCACAACCAAGCAATGAAAAATAAGCTTGTAATTAAGACTGTAACATTGACTTACCTGTCGAGAAGAAAGCAGGCAACTTCAGCATCTCTTGTTTTGAAAGCTTTCTCCTGCATTAGCTATCCCGACATTAACCCTTGTTTTTGTAATCTCCGGTCACGTTTCCTTTTACGGTCTATTTTGGACTTTTTCGATGACGAGGACTCCTTATCCTGTGACTCATATGTATGTATGAATGAACGGTGTATAAATAACCGTGCAGTGCATCCTTTTAAACTTGCCGCGGCAGTGACAAGCGCCTCTCAACTGCTCTGCTCCTCCGCTTCTGCTGGCTTCAGTCACGTGACGCTGGCTCTGAACGAAACGCGTTGGCCTAGTACTTTTTGTCCCTCTCTGCTATTATAGTTTTTCAAGATGGCGGAACTACATGGAAGCCTCCGTGGACCTACCCGTCCCATGTATATAAAGATAATAAATTCTTCGTTTACGAGGATTAGTCTGATCATTGGCATAGGTATTTGTACACCATTGAGGGCATATTTATGAATAAAAATATTGATTTGAGATAATAAAATACCTAAAAAGCTACTTATTGTCCCTTTAAGAAATCTCTTAGGCTCAACAAGGCTGAATTTCGTAAGCGACTTTTTTTCAAAAGCATTACAATTTGAATTGCTATTGTCTACTTCTAATGTACTAAGTTTAACTTAAACCTCTTTGCTTCTTCCAGATGGAGAAGTCAGACCAACCTGACATCACAGACTGTTGTCATGGTGGTCGAGAGAGGCACTACAAGTGCAGTTCATTTCAATCCTGCAAGCACTGCTATTGTGGTAGAGATGATGTTGTGATGAGTGACATCCCCAGGTTTGCTGATGCATTTGGGTCAATGACGTGATGCCTAAATTTTCTGTCCGATTGCATTTTTTCAGGCAAAAATGGGTTTAAATGCCTAAAAAGATACTGCATATTTGCAGTACCTCTCCCATGTATGTACTCACTTTAACTTTTCAAAAACCTTTACTTATTTGTTATTTTTTTTTGTTATTTAAAGTGTCAAAACATCATGTGGTACGACCGTTCCGGCCATAACTTCTGTTTTGAAAACATCTTTGAAATTACTCTGAATTTATTCAAATTTATATTCTGCACTATTTGGCATGATTTCCAAAATGTTTTGTAATCCTTTAAAAAAATTCAAAGCATTTGCATTTATATTTCCATCATAATATACAAACAAACTTTGTCCGATGATGTCCATTTTATGAAATATCATGTGGTGCGACCATCAAGGAACTACCATTTTGGGACTTATATGTTGAAAACTATTCAAACACAGGAAGTTACATCATAAACCAATTTACCAAGGACCCATGGAAGCAGCAAGCAGGTTTGTAATTCTCTCAAATTGGAAAAAAAAAAATAAACCTTTGTAATGGTTGGTATGTAGTTGCCAAATTTGGATGTCATGTGGTATAACCTCAAAAAAAAATTTATATTAAAGTTATTTCTACAAATATATATTTTTATTATAAATTTCATAGTGACCTTTTTTGGCAAGCTAGCTTGTTTTGTTTAGGTGGCCAATTCTGTGCCTGTAAATTATGACTGAATTTGAAAATATCATGTGGTGCGACCAAATATCATGTGGTGCGACCACTGCAGACTGTTTTAGCTTGGCAGTTTTATGCTTTTATATTCAATTGACGGTTTATATAAAAAAAGTACTTTAGTATCATTTGGAATAGATTTTTATGCAATTTGGGATTTTTTTATATATATATTTCAGACAGTTTATGTTTACTCTTTGTACAATATGAGAAAAATGCCAAAAAAAAAAAAAAAAAAAAAATTAGAGCATGTAATTTCAGTTTAGTAATAATGCATTTATTTGTAGTGTATTTATTATTGCCTATTTATTTATTTAAAACTATTTTAATCTATTTTACCAGATGCCACTGCCAAGCGAAAAAATTCTGACCCTGCAGCAAGAGCAGAGTACCTTGATAGGAGAAGAGTGAAATATTATTACAGTTTAAAATATCTGTTTTCTATGTGAATATATAGTAAACTGTAATTTATTTCTATGATCAAAGCTGAATTTTCAGCATCGTTAATCCAGTCTTCAGTGTCACATGATCCTTCAGAAATCATTCTAATATGTAACCAATAAACATACCAATACTAATACTAATATGCGACCAATAAAAGCAATCACTGTATTAAATTTAAAATAAAATATCTTATTTTTGTGGCTGAAATATGAACCACTGATTCAGTATGCTTTAGTAAATTATATATTTTTTTAAATTTCTATCAGTTTTATGTGATTTACAGGAAAAATAAGTCTGTTAACTAGATTTTGAAGGCAACTCGGAAATTATAGAACAAAAAATGAGATCATTATTTACAAAAACTCAAAAGAAATGCAAATACTTGGTTTCTAAACACTTTAATTACCAAGAACTTGTAAAAAAATGTTTAAGCATGTTAAGGAAATTAATTAATTTTAAGATAAATCATAGTCGCACCACATGACATTTTTTAAGGCTACGGACAATTCATCTAGATGAAAAAACACTAAAATCACTTAAATTAATTTTTTTTTAATGAATTTAGGTGTACACAACATCCTTAATGTTTGAACAATTGCAACGGGTATTATTATTTTTTTTGTATGTTAAAATTGGCCTGTTGAAAATCCTTATACGTCATTGACCCATTTGTATTGTTGTTTGGGTTGATCTATGTATTGCATTTGGACTACCCCAGGAAACTCACTCTTACTTTTAGCTTCATCCAGAAAGTACTGATGGGTCTTGATGATGGTAAACCACTGAAACCCTGCCTACTCAGTCTCAAAAATGACCTATTACAGAATGTGTAGGCCACATTAAAAGTTGTATGTGAGCACATGCCTGTATCTATGTTCATACATTTGCATGTGTTTGTGGTGCTGAGTATCATGACTTGAATGTTGTTGTATTTTAATGAAAGTTTACATTTGGTAGATGATGTCTTGCCCTCTAAATCTACCTCAGTTTTTCATGTTTGCACTTTAAATAGTATAACTTGTTGATCTGAATCTTAATTTGAGATTTGCCTTTTAAGATACTAAACTGTTTTATTTCTGGATGTCTGGATTTCTAAGTCTTAAGTGGCATAGATTTGATGTATTTTATAATTGTTTTATTATTATTATTATTATTATTATTATCATTACTTTCAGTTTGATGCATTGCTGTAGGAGTTGTATTTCTTCAAATTATTCTGTGAAAATAATGGCCTGATGTCTTAACTTTAAAATGTTGAGAACATGTTTTTACATGTTCAGAGATAGTAACAGTGAATGAAATTCAGTTCTATAGATAATCTTGTGTTTGTGTATTATTTTTTATTTATTTTGTATATATGCTGAACTTCAGCATGATTAATTCATTAGCCTATGAGTCATGCATGGTGTATTTTTTGAGTTGGTATTTCTATTAAATTAAGTAGTTTTGCAGCAAAATAATTATGTATGGATAAATTAAAAACATTACATATGGGAAACAGAAGTATTGAGTACAGTAAACTTAAATAATAAATAAAACTAGATGGTAAAGTTCGTAGACAAACTAAGTTGGCTTGAAAAAGCCTAGCCAGAAAGTTTGAAAAAGTTTTAAACTGTTCTAGCATGGTTTAACATGATTTACCATGTTTCTAGTAAAGAAATATTAGTAAGAAAGAAAGAAAGAAAGCAAGAAAGAGAGAAAGAAAGAAAGATTAGTTAGAAAGAAAAAGAAAGAAAGAAAGAAAGAAAGAAAGAAAGAAAGAAAGAAAGAAAGATTAGTTTGAAAAAAGAAAGAAAGATTAGTTAGAAAGAAAAAGAAAGAAAGAATAGTTAGTTAGAAAGAAAGAAAGATTAGTTTGAAAAAAGAAAGAAAGAAAGATGGAAAATAGAGAGTAAGAAAAAAGAAGGAAAGAGTAGGTAGAAAAAAGAAAGAAAGAAAGATTAGTTAGAAAGAAAGAAAGATTAGTTAGAAAGAAAGAAAGAAATAAAGAAAGACAGAAATAAAGAAAAAGAAAGAAAGATTAGTTTGAAAGAAAGATAGATAGAAAGAAAGATAGTAAGAAATAAAAAGAAAGAAAGATTAGAAAGAAAGACAAAGAAAATAGAGAATAAGAAAAAAGAAGGAAAGAGTAGGTAGAAAAAAGAAAGAAAGATTAGTTAGAAAGAAAGTAAGAAAGAAAGAGATAGATTAGTTAGAAAGAAAGAAAGATGGATTAGTTAGAAAGATAAGTTAGAAAGAAAGAATGATTAGTTAGAGAGAAAAATGATTAGTTAGAGAGAAAGAAAGAAATAAAGAAAGACAGAAATAAAGAAAAATAATGAAAGATTAGTTTGAAAGAAAGATAGATAGAAAGAAAGAAAGACAGTAAGAAATAAAAAAGAAAGAAAGATTAGGTAGAAAGAAAGAAAGAAAGAAAGAAAGAAAGAAAGAAAGAAAGAAAGAAAGAAAGAAAGATTAGTTAGAAAGAAAGAAAGAAAAGTTAGAATGAAAGATTAGGTAGAAAGCAAGCAAGAAAGAAAAGTTAGAATGAAAGATTAGGTAGAAAGCAAGCAAGAAAGAAAGAAAGAAAAGAAAGATTAGTTTGAAAGAAAGATAGATAGAAAGATAGTAAGAAATAAAAAAGAAAGAAAGTTTAGAAAGAAAGACAAAGAAAATAGAGAATAAGAAAAAAGAAGGAAAGTAGGTAGAAAAAAGAAAGAAAGATTAGTTAGAAAGAAAGTAAGAAAGAAAGAGATAGATTAGTTAGAAAGAAAGAAAGATGGATTAGTTAGAAAGATAGAAAGATAAGTTAGAAAGATAGATTAGAAAGAAAGAATGATTAGTTAGAGAGAAAAATGATTAGTTAGAGAGAAAGAACGATTAGTTAGAAAGAAAGAAATAAAGAAAGACAGAAATAAAGAAAAATAAAGAAAGATTAGTTTGAAAGAAAGATAGATAGAAATAAAGAAAGACAGTAAGAAATAAAAAAAGAAAGAAAGATTAGGTAGAAAGAAAGAAAGAAAGAAAGAAAGAAAGAAAGAAAGAAAGAAAGATTAGTTAGAAAGAAAGAAAAGTTAGAATGAAAGATTAGGTAGAAAGCAAGCAAGCAAGAAAGAAAGATTAGTTAGAAAGAAAGAAAAGTTAGAATGAAAGATTAGGTAGAAAGAAAGAAAGAAAGAAAGAAAGAAAGAAAGAAAGAAAGAAAGAAAGAAAGAAAGAAAGATTAGTTAGAAAGAAAGAAAGAAAGATGGATTAGTTAGAAAGAAAGAAAGATGGATTAGTAGAAAGAGAAGTTAAAAAGAAAGATTAGTTAGAAAGATAGATTAGAAAGAAAAATATTATTTAGAAAGAAAGAAAGATTAGTTAGAAAGAAATAATGATTAGTTAGAGAGAAAGAATGATTAGTGAGAAAGAAAGATTAGTTAGAAAGAAAGAATGAAAAAGATTAGTTAGAAAGAAAGATAGAAAAAAGAAAAAGATAGTAAGAAAGAAAAAAGAAAGAAAGATTAGGTAGAAAGAAAGAAAGAAAGAAAGAAAGAAAGAAAGAAAGAAAGAAAGAAAGAAAGAAAGAAAGAAAGAAAGAAAGATTAGTTAGAAAGAAAGAATAGTTAGAAAGAAAGAATGAAAGAAAGATTAATAA
Source organism: Rutilus rutilus (assembly GCF_951802725.1). Lineage (NCBI taxonomy): Eukaryota > Metazoa > Chordata > Actinopteri > Cypriniformes > Leuciscidae > Rutilus > Rutilus rutilus. Next base: position 46,534,491 of record NC_140211.1, on the reverse strand, counting down.
GAAATAAAGATAGAAAAAGAAAGATAGTAAGAAAGAAAAAAGAAAGAAAGAAAGAATAGTTAGAAAGAATAGTTAGAAAGAAAGAAAGAAAATAGAGAGTAAGAAAAAAGAAGGAAAGAGTAGGTAGAAAAAAGAAAGAAAGATTAGTTAGAAATAAAGAAAGATGGATTAGTTAGAAAGAAGGAAAGAAAGATAAATTAGAAAGAAAGATAGATTAGTTAAAAAGAAAGATAGATTAGTAAGAAAGAAAGAAAGAAAGAATAGTTAGAAAGATATATGGATAGATAGGTTAGAAAGAGAGAAAGGTTAGAAAGAAAGAAAGATTAGTTAGAGAGAAAGAAAAAGAAAAAAGGAAGAAATATTAGTTAGAAAGAGATAGATAGAAAGAAAGAAAAGGAAATATGGATTAGCTAGAAATAAAGAAAGGTTGTTTTCTTAAAAAAAACAAATAAAAAAAACGTACAGATCTAACACTTTTGAATCATAGTGTTGGTCTAAAGTTTTTGAGTAAAGTCTTTGTGTAAAGATAATGTATAGTACGATTACTTATTTAAACTTAAACTTGATTTTGTGAATAAGCCAAAACAATACATCAAATCATTAAGTCTCCTCACATTCATTCTCTATAGTTCCCTCTGTCACATTCCTCATTGATATTCCCAGGGGTGGGTCCTTGTCTCTTCAGGTGTGAATCACAGCATTATTCATGATGTTTCACGACCTCCTCGCATAGAGCCATTCTGACAATTAAGTGTCTTACAAAAGTTAAATGACTATATTGTTTTGTATGAAGGAGTGATTAGGATGGTTTTCACATTGTTTTGAAGAAAAAAACCTTATAAAAAGGTTTTAAAAAGCCTTGTGAACAAATGTTTACTTTGTGTTATATGGCCTTATTTCAGTGACTTCAAAATTATTATTATTATTTTATTTTTTTAAACACGTACATTTATTTATAATAAACGTTATTTTCTCAAAACTGCCTCTACATGTTGCTCACATATTACTGTAGCCCTGTTTGTGCTGAATACAGTGTAATCACTTTAGTAATGTGTAAAACTTTTGTAATGACTTGAGCCATTAATATGTTTTTGAGTAACTGAAAAAAGCACAAATGTCAGGGGCATGTCAAAACTTCTGAGTTAACAGCGTCGCCGAAGAGGCCAGAAGGTGACGGGTGCATCCATAAGGACGTTTGTATCTTTCTCCTTTATATTGGTTGAGCCAGGTTGAGCCATAGCTGCCTCTCAGTGGCCACCAAGGCTGCCATAGAGCGGCCGATAGATATAGCCGTCTCCTTGGTGGCCCTGAGAGATAGATCTGTGGCCCGACGCAGTTCGCAAACCACGTCAGGGCCAATACCCCTGCCCTCATCCATAATACCAGGTAATACTGGGGCTTTTAGGGAAGATGCTGATTGAGGGGAGAGATAGCTGGCGAGCATCTCTTCCAACTTTGGCATCTCCCCATAACGTGCTCTTTATAGTTTGAAATAGAGGAATAGTTAGATGTTTGTGCACTATAAACTCTATATGAAACTGGTTTCTCCCAAAATCTCGACACCTTGGTGTGAAGAAAAAATGGAAGGCCCCGGCGTTGAGGTTGTGAGCGCGATGGCAGGAAGTGTTCGTCTAATTTACTTTTTGTACGAACGTCCTGCTTATCTGCTGGCCAGTTGAGACTTCAGCTCTCGTCACAATCTCAACTAGCTCCTAAAAAGTATGAGACTGAGGTGACGGATCCTCAGTATATCCTGCTTCAACACTGACAACATCTAAAGTAGATCCTCAGAACTAGATAGCTGCAGTGTTGGTAACGTGGGCAGGGGTGCACACACAGTCTAAATTGCTGCTTGCTCGCCATAGTCTTTGATATATATATAGAATAGACAGAGACCGTTTCACACTGAGTGCTTACTGAAGACACAGAAGCTAGCGCTGCTTTGTAGTCATAGTCTTTGATATATATATATATATATATATACATATATATATATATATATATACACTCACCTAAAGGATTATTAGGAACACCATACTAATACTGTGTTTGACCCCCTTTCACCTTCAGAACTTCCTTAATTCTACGTGGCATTGATTCAACAAGGTGCTGAAAGCATTCTTTATAAATGTTGGCCCATATTGATAGGATAGCATCTTGCAGTTGATGGAGATTTGTGGGATGCACATCCAGGGCACGAAGCTCCCGTTCCACCACATCCCAAAGATGCTCTATTGGGTTGAGATCTGGTGACTGTGGGGGCCATTTTAGTACAGTGAACTCATTGTCATGTTCAAGAAACCAATTTGAAATGATTCGAGCTTTGTGACATGGTGCATTATCCTGCTGGAAGTAGCCATCAGAGGATGGGTACATGGTGGTCATAAAGGGATGGACATGGTCAGAAACAATGCTCAGGTAGGCCGTGGCATTTAAACGATGCCCAATTGGCAGTAAGGGGCCTAAAGTGTGCCAAGAAAACATCCCCCACACCATTACACCACCACCACCAGCCTGCACAGTGGTAACAAGGCATGATGGATCCATGTTCTCATTCTGTTTACGCCAAATTCTGACTCTACCATCTGAATGTCTCAACAGAAATCGAGACTCATCAGACCAGGCAACATTTTTCCAGTCTTCAACTGTCCAATTTTGGTGAGCTCGTGCAAATTGTAGCCTCTTTTTCCTATTTGTAGTGGAGATGAGTGGTACCCGGTGGGGTCTTCTGCTGTTGTAGCCCATCCGCCTCAAGGTTGTGCGTGTTGTGGCTTCACAAATGCTTTGCTGCATACCTCGGTTGTAACGAGTGGTTATTTCAGTCAAAGTTGCTCTTCTATCAGCTTGAATCAGTCGGCCCATTCTCCTCTGACCTCTAGCATCAACAAGGCATTTTCGCCCACAGGACTGCCGCATACTGGATGTTTTTCCCTTTTCACACCATTCTTTGTAAACCCTAGAAATGGTTGTGCGTGAAAATCCCAGTAACTGAGCAGATTGTGAAATACTCAGACCGGCCCGTCTGGCACCAACAACCATGCCACGCTCAAAATTGCTTAAATCACCTTTCTTTCCCATTCTGACATTCAGTTTGGAGTTCAGGAGATTGTCTTGACCAGGACCACACCCCTAAATGCATTGAAGCAACTGCCATGTGATTGGTTGATTAGATAATTGCATTAATGAGAAATTGAACAGGTGTTCCTAATAATCCTTTAGGTGGGTGTATATATAGATAGATAGACCGATAGATAGATAGATAGATAGATAGATAGATAGATAGATAGATAGATAGATAGATAGATAGATAGATAGATAGATATTTGAAGAGTTCAGATGCAAAAGCCTCTAAGTGACATCTGAAATTTTGATCTAGAATGATCATTTTTATCAAGCTTGTATATTTAAGTTCAGTAATTTCACTTAAATTACAATAAATAGGTCATTTGCATTGCCATTTAAGTGAAATTACTGAATTTAAATATACGAGCTTGATAAAAATGATCATTCTAGAAGAAAATTTCAGATGGCACTTAGAGGCTTTTGCATCTGAACTCTTAATTTATAGACAATACAACACCAAATAGACAGAGATCGTTTCACACTGAGCACTTACTGAAGACACAGAAGCTAGCGCTGCTTTGCTTTGGGCAAGCTTTATAGTTTCCTGGTTCGTGACTTCACCCACCTCTGATGTTCCGCCACACCATTGGACTGATTTCACATGTTCTTCAAGACATCATTACGCAAAGAGTTCCCTCAGCCTCAATCGATGCAGCGTGAGTTCCCTTGAAAGGAAACTCTTTTAAATGTCAAACTTAACTGTATGTACACAAACAGGTCTTTCCCTTCACAAAAAAAATGATAAATAATAATAATTATACATATAATAACACTTAATTTCAACATTTATTCTCCTTATCCAGTCCTATGCAAAGCATGCTGGAAACTAGAAATCCACTGCTCAATTTCTAAAGTTATCAAGACAATTTCCATTAAGTTACTACAACTTAATTTTTAACAAAAATCAATTGACACAGAAATTTGCATTTCAATTACACGCAACATTAGGTTAATGATCAACATTACTATGTCAACAGAACTCAACAAAATAATGTTTGCAACTTAAAATATTTAATTAATTAATAAATCTGAATTGTTTACTTGCAAACATTAATTTATTTGTTGTGGTAACAGGTCCCCTGAATTACTTTTTAGAGGATAGTGTTGTCATCCTGCAGACTCAACCATTGGTACATTTTTATACAAGTCCATTCTCTGGTTGCTTCCACCTACTTACAAACCTTATCAATCAGAAAGATAGAGAGTTTTATGGTCTTATGGAATTTTTTTTTTTTAACTGTCCCTAAAGTGCATATGGATCTGGGTAAAAGAGAGCTCAGATATGCTGCTGTTTTTGCCTGGAATCAGTTACAAGATAACTTACATCTAAGCGAGCTGGTACCGCTAAATACATTTTTAATATTTTTGAATGATCTGGAATCTGGTTTATTGTAAATGTTATGATTAATTATAGCTGCCATTTGAGATGACTATTATGTTAAATCTTGTTGTTTCCATGTACTGTGCCCTATTTTGTGTAATTAACAGTGCTGCCACCTGTGTTGGCCAGGACACTTTTGTAAAAGAGATTTTAAATCTCATGAGTTTTAAATTTTCCAGGTTAAGTAAAGATTGAAAGATAGGAAGGACACATTTGATTTCTTTGGAACTGGTATGATGGTGGTGAATAAGAAGCGGACAGGAATGACAGCCTGGCTCAGCGAGTTGTCTGAGGATCAGCTAACTGGTTAGCACACTTGCAGATGTGCTGTCATACCCGGCAGCCCTAAATAGATTCACTTCGGTTAGTAACCATTTCTTGTCTTAGTGTCAGTTGGAAAAACTTAGTACCTTCCCTTTGAGAAGAGGTGTGGGTGTTCTACGTCATGAGTTTGGAGATATTCTCCATAATTACTTTGAATTAACATAATCTTTGCCATTGTTAATGCAGATGATGCATACTCCTTTAAACCAATGGTACACTTCATTGCATCCGCCTCTTTTTACATGTTCCAGTCAGTACCTTCCAAGCAGTCCTGTAGTGCTGACATAGCACCTTCTGGCCATACTCTTATCCGTTTCGGCTCATTTCAGTGGCGGTCTGAATGCCTGTATTAGCGCAAGAAATATGTGGACGGAGAAGCCTAGGGGAGCATGCTGCCCTGTATTCGTCATATGCAAATCTGGGATGCTGTTATTCAGCCATGTTTCAATTAAAATAAAGAAACAGCATGTTGTCATCTCCTTCTGAGCTGACTGCTGCAGCATTTGGTGACCCAGTTTATTTACAAAGAACGGACGTTGCTTAAGAGAATCAATATTAGAGCTGGTCTGTTGGGAATAGTGTTTAGCCTAGCTTGGATTCTGGCCCTCTTTCCTGGTTTCCACTTAACTCGCGCTACTTGTGGCACCTCCTTTGTCGGGTTGTTGTAGCAAGTGCTGTTGTCACTATGGGTCGTCATAGATATAAGCATCATTTAACATTGAAACATTTGTGATATTTAGTTTTGTTTTTCTAGAATCAAGTTAACCACTGAGTCCATGACCTTGAGCTCTATTCATTGTCACATTTGATGGTGACATATATATATATATATATATATATATATATGCTGGCAAATGAGTCAAAATGAGCAAATTATACAAAATGAGTTCTTGCTATTTTCATTCAATCCTTCAAAATGATATATGATTTGTTGGAATTGGACAAAAAATGAATAAGGTACACCTGTTTGAAGTTGATAGAGTCAGCAAAGTAAATTTTGAACAAAATCTAGTTAAAGTTTTCTGATTGTTCCAAAACAAAATCAATTAGCAACTATACCTTAAAATCCCTGGTAATAACACCAAATTTGTCACACACCAAGTCAAAACTCATCTATAGGGTATAGTATTTAACATTGTTACCTAACTGATTTAAGCAGTCAGTTTGAGAAGAGTGTCACTGTAGGGCAACCCATGTATCAATCCATGTAACAAAACTGCAACAAAATATCACTAACAACAATAAATAACAAATTGCCCATTTCATGATAACAAGTTTATTAAAGGGATACTTCACCTCTGGAAAGATGAATGTGTATTTAAAATGGGTCATTTATGTAGAAGATATGTGAAATTATTTTTGAATTTGGAGCCTTCTAGATTGAGAAAAGCCAGAAAATGTATTTTTGGCTCATGTGGATGAAAGACAACAACTCCCAGAATGCACTTGCATCGCTGCCCTACGAGGCCACTCCCAAGCCACACCTACCGGTAAGAGAGCGCAGTTTAACAACTGGGCTATGCTACTAGTTGACTCGAAACTTAAAAGACACCGTTTTATCGTGAGTCTCCGTGACGAGTCTACCCAGGATTTCGAGATCACCCAAAATGTCCGGGATTCGGCTTTTGCGTTCTATAGTCGCCATTCATTATGTTTACTGTGGCGAGCAGGATGAGGCTGAGGGGTGCGGGAGAATGGCGTGAGGCCGGTGGCGTGATTACTGATGAGCGACACCTGTGAGACGCACCGGTCTCGAAGGCTATCTCTCATGGAAGAGCGGGAATTTTCTTAGCAATGCTAAAACCGATCACTTGTTTAGCGTTCATGTAAACACTACATTCAGATTCACCAATCGGAATGAATTCAGTTAGATTGAAACAAAAGGTGTGCATGTAAACAATGAATGGCGAATCCCGGACATTTTGGACGATCTCGACGGCCGGACATGTCCGGGAAAAAGAGGATGGTAACCCCTACTACTCAGCTTTCTCCACAGAACAAGAGCCTGTTAGCTTAGCTTCCAAAAAAAGATGGCTGACACAACTTGTGCATTCTGTGAGTGAGATCCCACCCCCTATGAGCGGTTTGAAAACATGTGGAACTAGCTCCTACTACTGGCTGTAGTTTCTAGCCTTTTGGCCAAAAAATCCTCCGATGGCACAAAATGACGATTTTTGCGTCATCGGAGGATTTTTTACAGACAAAAAATACATAAATCTCTTGTCTCAGGGGGATATGAGGGAGGGAAGCACGGTAATTCTAAAATACTACAGGTCTTTTACTGATGCAAAGCTTAATGCTAAATGCTGAAGTATCCCTTTAAAAAAAAAAAAAAAAAGACTACATTTTGTGAAAGAATTTTCATGATTTTTCCTGCATCGATGTGTGGCCAGATTAATAGTGATCAACACATCAACAGTAGCAAAGTTCATTTTAATACAGTCATGACAGTTTCATATTGTGTCCATGCCCAACCATTGTTCAAGATTTGCTACATTAATGTCCACAATCATCTTGTTCTGGTGGTGGCTCATTATGACTGAAGACATACAAATGTTGTCAATTGCTCTGACAAAATTCACTGACCGCAGTACTTTTAAGCATAAGCCACCGACTGAGCAGCTCTTACTATCATGCATATCCATTACAAAACAGACATATATCAACAAAATATTGAATTAAAAGCTTGAATATTTTTAATTTCTGCCGTGTTTACTTTGCGTGTTTCCAGAGGATGGACCAGGTACCACCATTTTTTATTAATCACAGAAGGCGTTATTGCGACTGATTAGCAACAAGCTGGTTTTGTTTACATTAATATGGATTTGAAAATCACATTTTATTGGTTCAGACTCATGCCATCGAGAATTTGCTATGAATATTCACAAAGTTGGATTTACAAAGATACCAAACTTGTGCTGAGGGGAAGCACCAGTTGCCGAGAGGCGAGCAGAGAAGCATTTTTCATGGATTATTAAAACAAAGGAAAGGTACTCCTCTTAGAAAACGTTCAAATAAAGATAATTTTAGATGGGTAATTGCTAATCGGAGCATTGGAGTCGCTAGACGAGGGCTTAATGAACACATTTTTGTGAAAACCTCAAATTCGACCAAAATTGACATATTTCACTTGTTTTGCCTGTAGTTCGTAATTAAGCTGTGCGCATTCCGACTCATTTTGCCTGCATGGGTCACATTTACAGAATTGCCTTACTTGGATAGGCAGAAATGTTTCATATGCTAGCATTTAGCTGATGCAGTAGCAGGCGTTGGCCCGCACTCTCCACACCGTCTGAACACAAGAACAGCCACAATATCACAAACAACGCTTGTTGCCTATCGCACAAAATGCCTTTGATGCAGTTGAATGTGTGTCAGAAAAAGAAACACTTTAAGTTCTTAAAAAAAAAAAAAAAAAAAGTGTTAGGAAATGAGCTAAATGAAAGTTTGTGCTGTGTGTTTGGATAATTGAATCAGAGCCCAGATGAGGAGGAGGAGTCACCGGCGAGCAGAACGGCCCGACGCGACTCACTGCTCTGGGTAATGGTGTTTTCTTTTGCAGGGAAATGAAATATAAGGCCATTAAAGAAACACACACAGAAGGATGTGTCAACAGATCCGCAGCGGATATCAGTGCAGAGTGAACGTGGAGCAGTTTTTACTGATCGAGCAACGGAAATCAGACAAGCATCTGTCATACGCTTGCAGAGGAACACACACACACACACACACGTACACATACACTGCCGCAGGCTATAGATGGGCAGAATAATATTAGAGCGATATTGCAAAGTAGGACTGCCTTTCAATAGACCATTCATGACCCATTTATGACCTGCATTAGCAAAAGCATACAGACAGGCATAGAGACAGATGTTGTATTGAAAGTGTGTGTTTTGTGTTCACTGCATCAGCACTGGCCGCAAGTTCTGTTCTGTTCGGTTTGGACCCGAGAATTACAACCTCTACAAATCTTTTTATCTTTCTGACACACACACACACACACTGCAGAAGGTCCACCTAATTAATTTACTGATTGCTGGCCAGCCTGTGTGTGTTGTCTCAATCTCTCTCTCTCTCACACACACAGAAACACAACCCAAGCACTGAAAGCTGCAATTTATTGACGGCATGGCACACCAGTCATTTAAAAGCACTTTAGCTACAGTGTGTGTGTTGAGAGGACAGCCCTTGCCATAGGCATATTGCTCTCATGTCATGACACACTTTTCTCTGTGATCATTTTGTCTTTTTAATGTTGCTCATATTTAGTGATGTGCAGGAATCTCTAATAAGTTAAGGTGGCTCTTAGGGGTGTAAATCGGAGCCTACATGACGATTCGATACGATACCGATTTCTTAAGCCAACGATTCGATTATTTTCGATACTTCAGAATTCCCCGCGATACGATTCGATTCGATTCGATACGATTCAATACTAGATTTTTACATGATATCTAAGTTTCATATAAATCAACAAAAATAATAAATAATTTGCCTTTTATTGAGAATGCAGAATACAATTGCATGTCGCAAAGAAATTGTTTTTCCACCTCCATGAATGAGACAAGTGTTGTTCATTATGTCGCCTTGTTCAGGTAAATTGTAGTTTTCCTTGCTTTACCCCGGTCTTAAAGTAAAAAAGATGACTGTGAAAAATAGTACAGTTAAATTAAATACATTTATGGTGAGATTACTACAATTTATTTAATTAAACGCATTTATGGTGAAATTACTACATTTTCATGTCAATCTGTGTTCATTTTGACCACGAAACATGCGCTGTCACTTTAATTCAGCGCGTGCAGCACAGCACAAATAGACTCGGTGCGGAAACGATCTCTGCACTGCTGTATAGCCTATGCACCGCAACTGGAACGGATAAACGGACCGCAACCGCGTGCAGTGTGAAAACTCTGACCTGTTAACATGGGTACGGAAAAAAATACGCACTACAAACGGAGTATGTGCGAAACGGGCGCAATCAGACAAACGGCAACTCTTACCACAGCTCCGTCTGTTTTCCTGAAGCCAAAATACATCCACACCCATGACGACGCCGACTGGAGTGTGTAACATTTCACTGTCATTGCCAGCTCGCTCTGACGGTTCCATCGCTCTTGAAAGTCAGACTCAACAATGTGTGTGTGAACATAGATAGACTGTGAAACGTAAGTAACGCGTGTGAAGTAGAGGACAATAATGAGGTTAGCGCCACCCGCAGCTTAGTAGATTGTACGCATATGTCGGAGCAGATGCTGAAAATAGACAGGCGGCAAAATAAACACATTAATCGATACTCTTGCGGACGCATCGATGCATCGAATCGTCGGCTGTATAATCGATGCATCGATACGAATCGATTAATATTTACACCCCTAGTGGCTCTGTGCCTGCACAAAATTAAATTATTTGTGCTCTGAACCACCTCAGACCTACGTATCAAAAGCAGATTATTCATGTAATTGCAATTTCTGTGTATATGCATTTATGCCACCTGTTCAAGCACACTGGCCTGTCAGAAAATGCCCGTACAAAAAGTACTGAACTATGTTCTCTTTTGCGTCTTGTTGTGCTTAAACTGTGTGTCAAATATGCACAAGGATTACATAAACACAGTTCTTTATATCTTAAGTGCATGTAAACAGTTCAGGTGCATGTCAGTATATTAGATCCATGCATTAGGTCTTAAAGTGACAACAGCCTAATACATTTGCTGCTGTCTGTGTCAAAAATGTTAATCAAACAACAAGATACAAAGAGAAAACAATTAACTGCCCTTGACTGAATAACTTCAGTAGCTTTAATAAGAATCAGTGTATATTTAATCCATACAGAGATGTCTATGTAGTGTTTTATTTGTAACATTTGTCCAATTTCTTACTTTAATGTTTCTGCAAAAAAAAAAAAAAAAAAAAAATAGAGCATTGTTTATTTAATTTGTATCTTATTTGTATGTGTCCTATTATTTGTAATTTGCATATTTGTGGTATGATTGTTTCATTATTTTATTTAATATATATATATATTTATATAAAAATAATAATAAAATAAACTAAAGTGAAAGTTTTTGGTCTGTCATTTTGTCATTCTGTCAAGTTGGTACGGTGGCCGAGAGAGCTCAACGCGCTGCAACTGAAGAAAACACATGCAAATAGAAAAACACCCGCAAGTTAAGAAAATATCTTTATCAGTTTTACAACACATGTGTGCTCCAAATACTCACAACACAACCAAATACAGAAACGCGCTGCAAAAGTTCACAACACAACCAAATACAGAAACGCGCCGCAAAAGTTCACAACACAACCAAATACAGAAACGTGCTGCAAATACAACAGAATACAACAGAAATGTTTCCAGGGGACCCCAACAAGTGACGAAACCAGCTGGGACGTGCTTACTGCTGGTAAGCTTCCCTATGCCCTACTCCCTTCGAAGGGCAGAGCCCTTGAAGCGGGGACTTTGGAGTGAGCAGGGCACTTGTGTGTCATTATGTAGCTACATTAAACTGTTTACATTAAACTTTTCCAAACAGCTGTTTGGAAAGCACTTGGTGAAGGGAGCAACGAAAGACAACATAATTTCCTCATTATTTTCACCTGGGATGTTCCCATGACAACGCAGCAGGTGTCCATCAGCTAAATAGCTGTTTTTACGACAGACATTTCTTATTATTGCTGTTAACATAACCGTTGCAAAATATACATTTTATACAAAAAAGTTTTTTAAATATGCGTTATATTTCTGTGTGGGAGTGTCCCAACTTTTCTTTTTCTCTCTCTCTCTCTCTCTCTCTCTCTCTCTCTCTCTCTCTCTCTCTCTCTATATATATATATATATATATTTTTTAGCTCATTGTTAACTATTCTTTTCTCATTTGTATTCATCTGATGACATTGAACACAAACATGCCATCTCTTTATGTTTTGCAAAAAAAAAAGAAAAAAAAAAAATACTTTGAGCTGTAAGCACGTCCCACCCGGGTTCGTCACTTATTGGGGTCCCCTGAAAACATTTCCATTGTGTTCTGTTCTATTTGCAGCGCATTTCTGTATTTGGTTGTGTTGTGAACTTTTGCAGCTTGTTTCTGTATTTGGTTGTGTTGTGAGTATTTGGAGCACACATGTGTTGTAAAACTGATAAAGATGTTTTCTTAATTTGCAGGTGTTTTTCTATTTGCATGTGTTTTCTTCAGTTGCAGCACGTTGAGCTCTCTCGGCCATGCACCATAAGTTGGGGATGAGAAAACAGAAATCATGATACAGACTAATAGAATTATTAAACTTCAAAAGGTTATGATTTAATTAAATTAATATGAACTATTTACATAATTATTAAATACAGTTTGAATCAGAAATATAAAAAAAATCTAGTGTTGCTTGTAAATGTCTCTTTGCATCCCTTTATTAAGGAAAAACACATTATTGTATAATAATATATATATATATATATATATTTTTTTTTTACTTAGGAGCACACTTGCTTCTTGGAAAAACAAGTAACCCTGAGGTGCAGCTTCTGTGAAATCTTGTGAAAAACATTCTGTTTAAATGTCACTATGTAACTCATCCTGCACTGTTTGTGTTAAGTTTAAGTTTACAATAAAAACACTATTTCCGGTTTCGGTTTCAATTTTGCAACTACATCTTATTCTAACCCTACCAGTCTACTAATACTCTACTAACACTCTAATGGGAGTAGAACCTTCCCTGTGATGGGAAAGGTCCTCCACTCCCTGTAATGAGCCTCGGTCTGACAATATTTTGTATCGGCCAATGTTATTGTCGTGTTTAGACGTGCTTCAGACACCGGTCAGTATGGAGGTGTTCCCCATAGCATCCTAGGACACAGTGTCTCATTCCTCTTCTCAGGGAACCATGGTTACATTCATAATAGATATGTTTTATATAGATATTTCAAAACTTTCTTATGCATTGATGACATTAGCCAATGATAACAGTATCTATCTATCTATCTATCTATCTATCTATCTATCTATCTATCTATCTATCTATCTCTCTCTCTCTCTCTCTCTCTCTCTCTCTCTCTCTATATATATATATATATATGTGAAATATTGTTCATCAGGGGTGACGCTCTAGAAGCACTGGTCTATTAGTGAGATCAGATTTAGAATTATCCTCTACATCTGAGCTGGTGCGTGTGCCAGACATCCACCTGGCTGCTGTGCTAACGCACCTGAGTATGATAGTGTGTGTGTGTAAGAGAGAGTATGTGTGAGTGTTGGCACGGCACACATTGTGGGAAAGCACCAATCGGAGTCAGTGTGGTGATATCACAGATGTTTGACTCTGGCAAAATATTGAAATTAATAAAGAAACAACATTTTTTTTCTGTCCGTCCACACAACGGACATCTGCAGCACAGACGGGGAACACGTAATATTAACGAGATATCAGAGAAGGCAACAAACCTGGTGTAAAAAGCAGAGTGTGTGTGAGTTTGGCATGGCTTGCAAAGCAATCTGGGGACACCAGCAACAAAGTCTGTTCATGGGGATGTGCATGAGTGTGTGTATTCAGTGTGCAATTTTACAAATATAATGTAAACCACGTGTGTAGGCAGGTTGAAATCAGATTAAGAACTAATTTTTGGAAATGCATCTCAGTTTGAACATCTCAGTAGTGTCTACAATCTCAGTTTTGCTCACTGTTTCTCATTTATTTAGGGCCTTCTGTATGCTGAACACTGAATGATTGACTCTCAAAAACACACTTTTCAAAATCACTATTTAATTTAGTTTTCTACTAACAACCATGGATACAATTACATAACAGGAGACTTGTGTCATTTATAATCTTCAAATGTGGTTGCTAATTAGGGTCTATGGAAATAATCATATTCACGTTCATGTCAAAACTGAAGTGAACTTTATACTTTAAAGACTGAAAAATGTTACGGAATTTAAGTTCTTCTAAACCCTGGGTTATAGTTAAGGGTTTCATTGTGATATTTGCATTTGAAAACATCACATTACCAGTGCAGTCTCAGGCCATTTTTTTGTGTCGGACTTCGGTTTCATCCCTGTTTTACACAACAAAAGGAATTACCAGAGAGATTTGTTTGTGATAAGGAGGACCTACCGTAAATAGTTTAAAAGATTTGTAAAATATAACATATTTCTTTGAACATAGACTTAAATTTCACTTCTGGTGAGAAGATTGAAGAAAACCAACCATAAATATGCTGTTACTTGCGGTGTGACATTTGGGGGCTCATACGGAATCTGACATGCGCCATCTTCATACAACGGCTTTAAGTTAACAATGATTGTGGCATGAATGTAGCTCTCTTTCTTGGAGTCTGTGCATATTTTTGTATTTTTCATTTTTTATGAAATGTTGTCACACTAAAGGTCATAATCTTGAAACTGACCTGATTTTCTCTGATGAAATCATTCCGTTAAGGCCTCTGTTGTTCATTTAAATGAGTTCTGATTGCAGTCAGATGTAATTACACCTAACAGCATCTTTAACGATCGACTTACGGCTACAGAGCCGGACCCCCGCTGCTCCACCGACCCTCACCCATAAGGAGAAACTCACAATGTAAATGTGTTTGCTGTGTCTGTGCAGAGTGTGGAGGAATCATTTGTCCAGTCACAAATAACTTGATCTTTGAGAAATACTTGTTGAATGTTTCAATAAAGCAATATAAGTTGGGGAAGAAAACAAACAGACAGAAAAATATTTATAGATATGTGTAAAAAGGCTGAGACACTGAGGTCAGTGCAGGGACACAATATTAGACACTTTCCACAAATACAGTATATTTTGGTGTCCTGTGTTTTAAGAATTAGGAGACACAAATCCCATGTTGCTAAAACTACCTTGACTTAGATGAACTGTTATAAATATAAATATAACTAATCTAGCATGAAGAGTAGCTACATTTAAAGGATTAGTTCACCTCAAAACGAAAATGTCCTGATAAATTACTCACCCCAATGCCATCCAAGATGTTAATGTCTTTCTTTCTTCAGTGGAAAAGAAATTAAGTTTTTTGAGGAAAACATTTCAGGATTTTTCTCCACACAATGGACTTCAATGGTAACCAAATTGTTGAAGTCCAAATCAATGCAGTTTCAAAGGGCTTTGAAGTGCTTGTAGGCAGAAGTACCGCCCCATTGTTTTCAAAGCGAAGGTGCGAAGACTAATACAAAAATCTTTTTAAAAAAAAGGTAAAACAATGATGTCAGACGATTTTGAAGTTGGAGGAGAAAATGAGATGGAGTTTTTCGCCCTACCCTACCTTTTTGAACCGGAGTACACAGATGAAGACCTTAGGCAGATGGAGGAGACCGCTACGTCCAGCGTGACCTTTCCAACGTGATTATGTAATGCCTGGCGCATTACAGACCAGCACAAGACGAACAATTGTGGTTAAAAAGTATATACATTTTTATTTTATTTAGAAAATGACCGATCGTTTCGCTAGATAACACATTTTGAGCACAATCATGTCACCACATGATTTCACCCATTGCAAATGAACAAACAAACAAACAAATAAATAACATTAACATCTTTGAAATAGTGAAGAACTAAGAACTGACATCAACTAAACCCTTTTTACATTATGGCACCCTTTTTACATTTTTATTGTTATTATTATTTATTTTTTACACAAATTGTAGTGTTAACAGCATTATATTGTTGACTACCTCAGCTATTCAAACATGTTACACTACTGTTCAAAGTTTGGGTTCAGTAGGATGTTTTTGAAAGAAGTCTCTTTTGCTCACCAAGTCTGCATTTATTTGATAAAAAATACAGTAAAAAAGTAATATTGTGAAATATTTTTACAATTTAAAATAACCGGTTTCTGATATTTTAAAATGTTATTTATTCCTGTGATGCAAATTAGAATTTTCAGCATCATCACTCTAGTCTTCAATGCCCCAACATGCCCCAAATTTTGGTAACATGAGTGTAACAATTACAAAAATAATTATTTTAACAATATTTTTGAAAATATTTAGTTTGACCTCCTGAGATCAACATTTTCTGCAGCAGCTCCTTTCACTAACCTTGTCTTGATAAAGACTTGATTTTACAGAAGAAGGGCTTCAGCTGTCTGGACCATCTTAATTAAAGCTCAAACCGCTCAAAGACACACTCAATGGTCCTGAGGTCAGAGCAACCTAAAGCAGTCTGGTGTTC
The DNA here is from genome assembly GCF_951802725.1 of Rutilus rutilus. Lineage (NCBI taxonomy): Eukaryota > Metazoa > Chordata > Actinopteri > Cypriniformes > Leuciscidae > Rutilus > Rutilus rutilus. The sequence continues at coordinate 46,518,477 of NC_140211.1, read as the reverse complement.
TCGCGAGTCTGCGGAGGTCTGCTCTCCATTCCTGCTCACAGATAAAGCGCTGCTTTACACTGTGGCTTATTTCTGTGTTTTTCTGAATTCTATTCATCTTGTGTCTTATCTCTTGCTCCAGGCCCATGAGAGACGCAAACACTGCCTCCGTGGCCAAAAGAGCCTGATAAAGTTGACAGATCAACTCTTCCGATAGTCCATCAATTTTATAAACCAGCCGGATTAATCTGATAATCCTGGTTTGAGAGATTAGCTGGCGTTGAATTTTATACCAGTGTCACTCTGGATTAAAAGGCCATGGCACCTGTGTCAGGTTAGAAGTCTCACAGTCCAATCGAAAAAAGGTGGGAATCCATCTAACATCTAACATCTAATGAAAACAAAGTATAAGCGATATTGTCCACTACATGAGTTAGTACAACCAAGTCTGAGACTGCCTATTCAACTCCTCAATTTAATAATCATTCTTGATATTTTTTTTCATGGTGCTTTCCTACTTTATTTGTATAATTTACTTGGTTCCCATTCGACTAGCTAAACGCTATGGGAAAACTCCTTTTCTCGAGAATATTGAAGCTTTTATTTTAAAACGCAGTGCAGCTGCACAGCGAGCATAGAGCAGAGCGTCTAGCTTGCCCATTTGCTGTGCTGCGGCAACTGCACACCCTATGGTGAGGCGGCTGGGACGTGCGAACCAATCAGGGCGCTTCGTGCCTAGAGCCCGCCAGAAGGGGCGTGGCTTATGACTATATAAGCCTGGCCAGCTCGCCATGGAATTAGATTTAATCTCCTTCAGCGACCTTCACATTGTTGACTTCTCCAGAGATCTCGCCGTCGAAATGCATCTTGCAGCGGAACGACGACCTGCCAGCTAAGCAGAGTCAGAGGACCAGCACCGCCTCCCTGAATTTGGCGTTAACCTGCAGCTATCTGGCGAGAGAAGCCGTATCCTTTATTACAACTCTATTCAGCATGCTCGCCGCCACGACACCTGCTAAAAAAGCACATTTTCTGAGAGCGTTGTTTCAAATGCCTCTCACCGACTGTGCCACGTGCGGAGCCCCTCTGTACGACGGAGACAGTCACAGCAAGTGCGCCCCTCGCCGACCCAGTCCCCGTGCCTTACAGTGTCCCCTCGCGAGACTCCAAGCCGTGCCGCACTACGTCAGCTCTCGCTAGTCGCGCCTACGCCGCCACTGGCCAAGCTGCGTCGGCCCTTAACACCATGGCCGTTCTTCAAGTGTATCTTCAAGTGAATGCTGTTTTACATTAATATTATTAAGAAATAATAAGTTAGCAATTAAATGTTACATCGCAGCCATGGAAACATTGGGATTCATGATGAATAAGGGAGTTGTGCGTGAGCCCATAAATTTAAGCTTTGTCAGCTTTGAATTCTGTTTTGCGATCTGGTCACCCGATTATCAGTGAATTTAACAATATTCCATTAGTTTTTCCATATAGAAAGCTTGAGTTGTCTACTTTTAAATAAAACAATTCAAAACGAAAAGAAACGACTAGCCTACTCTGCTTATGTAGGCTAATCCGTATGAAATGTGCATTTCTCTCTAAAGGTGCGTTCACTGTGAAGATGACGAGTCAGCATCGTCAACTTAATCTTTGCAGCTGATACGGACACAGAAAATACTAGTTTATTAGTAAACAATGTCTCCTTGCTATATTTGACACATTCATAATCATTACTTTTGCTGGTTCTTTATGACAGCTGTTATGTGCATTATTGGCAGCGTCACCCTCTGGTTACATGAACACGTCACCACCGCATTAGCACCGAAAACATGGAGATTTTATTTTACAGAATAATTGCACAACCTATCTGATATTCTATAATTAAATAAACAACTCGAATATTAAAAAATCATGACTCATCCCTGCATGGAATCTCTTGTTTCTTTTTCCAAATCTTCACTCATGTCTCACCCATTTCCGAAGGGGATTATAAACGTTTCTTCCTTGGTTCGCTTTTAATTCGGCCTATTATATTCGTATTCTTTACCATGGTAAAGGAGAAAAACGCTGTAGGACAGATAGCCAACATTTTTACTTGCACGTCAAATTCTTTTTAACACCGTTTGTGCTTGTTATTATAAAGGCGCGTCAAGTTTGTAAACCGCGTTTCACACAAAATCAAACATAGCTTAAATGTCTTGCCATTGTGGAAGATAAAATTCATTCTTCAGACCATTTACAACAAGTAGAAAACATGAAGATATCAGAAAAGAGATCGATTGTCTCTTTCCTGCTCGTGTCCCACATCCCTCTCAAAGCGCAGAGCGGTAGGCTACATCACGCGTCTTTGTGTGGAAATATAAAACGAAAGTTTTTTTTTTTTATAAATAGATTTAACTTTATTATATTATTTAAGTTACCATTATTAACTGATATTTATTTCAATGCTTTACAGGCTTTAGTGTGTTGTTTCTTTGATAGAATTGCTCAAATAAATACTTTTTTGCTCAAATAAACATTTTATTTATTTTTTTCAAAACAACCCCCCACCCACTGCACCACCGCCGGTAGTTGGTCCATTACCAAAAAATGGTAAAAAACTGCCACCGTCACAGCCCTAATCCAAAGGCTTTTGGGGACCTGCGCAGCGCTACGGACCAAGCTCTGCGAGCCACCAAGTCAACCGCCCAAGCAATCGGCAGGGGGATGGCTAGCCTTATCGTGTTGGAGCTCCATCTTAGGCTGAACCTGACTGAAATCAAGGACAGAACGGACAGAACAAGGATAGAACGGCCTTCCTGGACGCGCCTATCTCCAACACCGGCCTCTTCGGGCCAGCGGTCAAAGGCTTTTCTGAGCAGTTCACCGAGGCGCAGAAGTCGTCGCAGGCCATGCAACATTTCCTGCCCCAGCGTTCAAGTTCGGCTTCAGGGCGCCCTGAGAGAACGCCGCCTCCTCTGTCAGCCAAGCACGTGCCACAGGCCCCTCAGCCCTGCTCAGCGGCTGAAGCACACAAGCACCAGAGACCAGCTAAGCGTTACCCGCACCGGCTCGCCAGGGCCCACGACCCAAGATTGTGTCGGTCCCTGTGCCTCGGGCTCCCTCCTAGTCCAAAGACGGGGGAAAAGAGAGGGTTCAAGTCCCGCTGCGGCTGGACCACCCTCGAAGAGAGCTTCTCACAGTTCCCGCTTCGCTTCAGGTGACTGTAAATGCTTTAGCAACAGTAAATGGGCCCATCATCAAGCATGCACCCCTGCAAACAAACGCTGTTTTCACAGCGACCCAAATAAAGTACAAAAAGAGCACTTTTCTGTCTATCCCCCCAATAAAGCTGCCCAGTGGGCCCGCTGTAAAGCACGCTCCACTTCAGGCGAACGCTTTCGCGCAGTGATTGAGACTTCGGTGAAAAGCACCGAAAAACTTCTATTGAATGGAGCTGTCGAGACGGTCTCCCCACCTTTAAGCGAGTCATGCTTTTACAGCCGCTACTTCCTCGTACCGAAGAAGGACGGCGGCCTCAGGCCAATTTTAGATCTCAGACACCTGAACAGGGCCCTCATCAAATGGCCATTTAGGGTGCTTACAACCAAACAAATCCTCATGCAGATTCGCCCAGGGGATTGTTTTTTCTCACTGGACCTGAAAGATGCTCATATCCAAATAGCCCCCCAGCACAGGCCATTCTTGAGATTCACCTTAGAGGGACAGGCTTATCAGTATACGGTCCTACCATTCGGCCTATCACTAGCACCTCGTGTGTTCACGAAATACATGGATGCAGCGCTTCTCCCCCAGAGACAATGGGGAATGCGCGTCCTGAACTACTTCGACGATTGGCTTGTTCTAGCGCAATCAGAGGACGAGTTATTAACTCACAGATCATTTCTCCTCAGCCATCTGGAATGCCTGGGGCTCATGGTAAATTTCACAAAGAGCGTGTTGTCCCCCAGCCAGCACATTACTTTCTGGGGATAGGTATCGACTCTACGCTGGTGAGGGCGCGCTTCTCACCAGAGCGCGCCCTCGCTATACAAAGGCTTGTGGCCTCGTTCAAAGCGGGCTCACACAGACCGCTGAGAACCTTTCAGAGGGTCCTGGGCCTTATAGCCTCAGCATCATCAGTACTCCAACTGGGTCTACTGCACATGCGCCCCTTGCAGCTCTGGCTGAACCGCCGAGTGCCAGGACGAGTGTGGCGCTCCGGTCACCTGCGTATCGAAGTGGACCAGAAATGTGTCAGAGCCCTAGCTCCGTGGAAACGTTCCAACTGGTACTAGTCAGGAGTGGACATGTGTAAGCTGGAGAAACTGAAAGGACTGGTTGAGGAACAACCACTCCTCTCGAAGACAAAGGACCTTGCTGGAAATTACCATTTGAACTCACCATTTGAGACGCAAAGTCTCACCTCAGAATACATCTCTTCCCCTCTTCCCCCACTCCCCGTCTCTCAAGCTGAGATCACCAAAATTCACCCAAGAATCTTTATGGTTTAATGTGAATAATTATCATACAGTATTACACATGTTTAGTATCATTTGAAATGTCTCAGTGTGACTGGTACAAATGTCTCATTTCCAGATAAGTAAAACAAAAGGTAATAAGGTTTTTAAGAGTTTAGAGATAACTGGCACACAAGGAGGGTTGGTCTCTAGGCAAATGGTCTCCTACACCCAAAAGGTGTCAACTCTGAATGTAAATTCCCATTGTTAGCAGATGTTTCCATGTGAAAGAGGTTCTGTCTATATAATGAAATGCAGTAAAGGGCTCTTGGCCTTTTTGTAACTCAAGTTGGCCCATGATGCTAAGAGTGACCAAAACTCTTAGCATCATGTATTTTAATGTTAGGTTCGCATCTTTTCTCTTTATTCTAGAGCATTCGATGTTATTGTATTGATTATCCCTGAACTGATTATGAAATTGGCATGATACATTTACCTGACATAATAAATTGTTACATTTGATTATTCTAACTGACTTTGACATTATTTTCATTAAAGAGTTAAAAGGAATAGTCAAACATTCGCTCACATTTAATGATGCACAGATATCATTAAAACCTTTTCATTGATGGAGTCAGATGAAATAACGAGAAAATACATATGAGAAAATGTATTGCATTTACCGTATTTTCCGGACTATAAGTCCTGAACTTATAGTCAGGTGCGACTTATATATCAAAATTAATTCAGACTGAGATGAACCAAGAGAAAACATTACCGTCTACAGCCGCGAGAGGGCGCTCTATGGCGGAGTTGTTCAGAAGCGACACCAAGGATGAAGAAAATTCAATGGATTCAGTAATATGGAATGAGATCGTGGGAGCGTTTACTGGTAACTTGCTTGTTGGACTTGCTGGCTTATGTTAATTTAGCCTATTCAGCCTCCCAGGTATATGTTCTTTATGCTAGCTATTGTGTAGCTGAATAACTGTTAATGTGTTGCATTAACATACTGGACACCTACTCAGCCTGTTGTTCTGTGTGCTACTGTGTAGTTGAATAACTTGTCTTTCCAGATTAAATGTCTGTTCTTGGTCTTGGATTTTGTGAAATAAATTTCTAAATAAATGCGACTTATTAGTCCAGTGTGACTTATATACGTTTTTTTCCTCTTCATGACGCATTTTTGTTTTTTTCTTATACTCCGGAGCGACTTATAGTCTGGAAAATACGGTAATCAAAAATACTTTGCCACGAGAAAAGACAGTAACACGTAGAGACCTTCCCCGCTGGTCGGATGCCGGACTTTGGGCCGATCGAGTGCGGGCTTACACATGGGAGTGGTCTCAAGGAGGAAGGTGATCTCAACAGATGCCTCCAACCTGGGTTGGGGTGCTCTGTTCGAGAACAGGCCAGTCGCCGGCCTCTGGTCGAGCCCAGAGAAGCGCCTACATATCAACTGCCTCAAAATGAGAGCAGTCTATTTGGCTCTGAGGTACTTCCTCCCAGAACTGAGGGGACATTGGTCCGCACGGACAACATGTCGGTGGTGTCCTACATAAACTGCCAGAGCGGCCTCAGATCGGCCAACCTGGGCAAAATAGCCAAACTCCTCCTCATTTGGGCACATGCCAACCTGCGCTCGCTGAGAGCGGCACATGTGCCTGGCATCCTGAACCAGGGTGCGGATATGTTATCCAGAGACAACGTTGACCCAGGGGAATGGTCTCTCCACCCACAGGCGGTTCATATGATCTGGAGCACCTTCGGCAAGGCAGAGGTCGACCTCTTCGCCTCAGAAGGCAACGCTCTCTACCCAACATTCTTTTCAAAGAAAAGGGACGCGTTGGCCCACAATTGGCCCAGCCTCCCCCTCTATGCGTTCCCTCTGGTCTCGATGCTCCCACAAGTCATCAAGAGGATCAGGGAGAGCAAGTGCCCAGTCCTCCTCATAGCCCCGCTCTGGACATCCAAGACCTGGTTCCCAGAGCTGGTGGAGCTGCTGAAAACAGCACCATGGCCCATACCGCTGAGGAAGGACCTCCTCACACAGGCGAACGGGTCAATCTGGCATCCCCGCCCGGATCTACATGTATGGCCCCTCAATGGGTACCTGGGGACCTCCGTCTACGAGTCGCCTCTATGCCCTTAAGTGGGCGGTGTTCGCTAACTGGTGTGCTACACGGGGTGTAGAACCAGCTACATGTGAGGTTTTTATTTTATTTTCCATAAATCAATACTATTGGTCACACTTTGGGCCCTATCTTACACCCGGCGCAATGCAGCGCCAAGCGTGACGCAAGTGTTTTTTGCTAGTGTCAGTACGACGCAGTTATCAATTTCACATCCTGCGCCCCGTTGTTTAAATAGCAAATGCATTTGCGCCCATTTGTGTGCCCATGGGCGTGCTGGTCTGAAAACGAGGTGTGTTCTGGTGCATTGTTGGCTCGTTGCTATTTTGAGGCAACAGAAATAGACTGCGCCATTGACCAACTGAAACCTGGCTCTGCTTATTAAACATACAAGGACGCACAGCAGCACACAAACATGCCAAATATTTTAAATTAGGGATTACAATGTAAAATATTATTATCGTGTACATAAAGATATGGTGGAATCCGGATTGTCCCATGGATGGTCTGCTTGCGCACTTTTACCTTGCGCACGAGCAGTTCCGTTTGCACTCTGGAGACGAGTTCGGTCTTCCACTATCAAATTACGTCATGTAAATAGCGAATCTGCCATGGCGCGAGCGCAACTGGCATTTAAAGGGAATGGGAGATGAGACTCTGATGAGTGTCACATATATATTTAGAACAATAATATCTTAGTAAAAACCTAAAGTAATATTGACAAACTATATATCATTTGAAAGCTTACAATCTCTTACAATTTCATATTTGGTGGCTGTTTAAAAAAAAAAAAAAATTACAGAGGAGCAGTAATTTATCAATTTGCAACAAGAATATTTCATATTCATTAGATGTGTTTAGGCCTTTATTTTGAAATAGAAATAAACATGAAAAATCATGAAAGATTGGTAGAAACCTCAGTTTGTTTTCATGCCAAGAGTTCAAAAGATAACACCAATTAAATTTTATGAGAAAAAAAGGTCTAAAAAATGTTTTGAATATATAGAAAAATATTATGGATTCTCGATTTGTGATGTGGCAGCGAGCTATAATGCACATATGTGCTCTTTTTATGTGTTTATTAGAGGTTGAAATCAAATCAAATACTGCCAAACCACCCATACCATTTCTGAATAGGATGTATACTTTATAAATTGTATGAAATTATGGAAATACATGGTTCAGATCACTCAAAACATATATGAAAATGGAGGCGCCCTTATATGGTCAGTAAGGAAGCTTGGCTGTCCATCTAGTGAAAAAGTTTGGTACTGTGCCCAAATAAAATCTTACTGAAAGCTAATTTTTTGAGAAATCAACCTAAAATTTGGAACACAACTTGTTTAGGTTTTTGGCTTTAATTTTCTTGCAGTTTTGGAATAAAATATATTTTGTATTATATATATATATTTTTTTTTTTTTTTTTTTTTACATATAAAATATAAATAATTATATTTTTACATTGTACATTTTCATAAATTCAAACTTATATAACTTTTTTACTTTTTGTGGAAAAAATATGTAATATTTGAGTTACATAAAAGCTTTTTATTTGTTTTCTTCCTAATTTTCCTTGAAATAGTGGTCAAGACCTAGACTTAGTGGCCCATCTAAGATTATCTCATCCCGGGCCCAGGCAAGACTGTCAGCTGGCCTGTCTGTGAATTTTTAAAACTGTTAACCCTTTCACACGTAAGTTAAAAAAATTCTGGCTGACCCCACAGCATGAGTTTTTCAAGGCAACCATTATTTAGAATGTGTCACTTTATGGTTTCCATTATGGCTTTATGGTTTTTTAATTGCTTGTCACGTGACACACCGCAGCAACAACAGCGCTGAATGAATGATGATCTGCTTTTATGTCATTTTCCTTTTTTATTCAAAATATTCACAAATTTGTTAGCTATGGCATGAAATATATGATATTCCGATTGTCAAATATATGCAAGTGGAAGTGTTTTGTTGTTTAAACACTTTTATAATGATCGCGTTAGTTGAGCTGTATGCGCGATGGGCGCCGCCATGTTAGTTTGTGCCGCAGACACAGTTCAGGGAATCGGATCTGTTGGATTTACAACACGTGAATTCATCCACTTCTCCCGAAATACATAAAAGTAAGTGGCTGGTGAACTTGGAGAAGAATAGAGTAAACTTTAAAGTTACTTACACAATGTGTATCTGATATGAATAAAATGTGTCTAATTATAATGGAAGGATTATTATTGCCTCTTCCATAGACATCAGTGTGTATTTTACAAACTCTAAATGTATTGGTTTTTTTTAGTACTTATGTGAATTTATATGTCTGAAACCTAAAATAAACATTATGTGGTTGAAAACACTGAAAAGTTGTGATATATGACAGCTCTGAGTGTGCCTGTCTCTGGCTCAGCGCCAGTCAACGCGCGAAAGCACATTTGAATTTAGCAGTTGGTCACATCATGCACTGACCGGTGTGATCGTACGCTCCAGGGACCAGCCAAGACTGATCACACCGGTGTGATCGTACGTGCGAAAGGGTTAATAAAAGATTTACAGCAAAACATGAATGAAAGCATTCAAGACGTTGCGAGTCAGTTGGAGAGTGTCTTTTTAAAGATACCTTTCCGCCTGTGTGTTTCTGGATGCGGTAGATATCTTTCAGGCTCAGATGGTCACGATCGCTGTCTTAAGTGTTTGGGTCCCAGCCACGCTGAGACAAAGTTTGTGGACGGCTTATGTCCTCATTGCAAGAAGATGACCATGGCAGCGTTGTGATTGCAACTCTCTTTTCTGCCAAGGCAGAGAGTCACCTCAGTTGCTCGTACTGGTCCTTCTGCGATGCACAAGGCCGCAGCGGCAAAGGGAGTGTTTCCGCCGGGTCATTTCTCACGGCCCTACCGTTCATTGTCTTGCACGTTGCGCCCAGTTGAGTTCCCAGATGACTCTGAAGGTGTGTCACATGGCGCACCTGATTTCTGACACCTGATAAGGGGCACCGGAACAATAAAGTCCATCAGGTCCATCAGGTCCATCAGGCCAAAGGCAACCCTGAGATAAGAGGACCTGTGCTTTCCCAGGATGTGGTAAATGCACCACTCTTTCCCTTGGTGGAGGGCCAGGTGGAGAATCGAATTGCCAGCGGTACCCACATTTTTAAAAGAAAGAGCAACTTCCTCATTCTCTGTCACATAGTTCGCCGCCCGGGCATGACGGACATGGACTTACAGCCTCCTTAAGATCGGACAAATTAGGCAAATTAGGTTAAACTCCTCACGATTAGAGGATGTGCAGCTTCCTCAACTGTCACAGGCCAGTTCCAGTTGGGGACTTACGGAGCAAGGTAGTATACCCACAGCCACAGGATCGCTACCTACCACCGCAGGTATATCAAAAATGATTGTTCCTCTAGTGCTGCTTGTGCAGAGTTTGCATGCCTGGTAGGCCTAAGCACTTCTCAACCTGTCACACTGGCTCATCAGGACAGTCAGACTCGGCTACGTGATTCAGTTTGCCAAGTGCCCGACTAGGGTCAGTTGCATTCCCTTTACCTTGTTGGCAGGCAAAGAGACTCCTGTCCTGAGTGCGGAAATTGCAGTCCTATTGACAAAGAAAGCAATAGAACCTGTCCCTCCAGCCGAGATGAAGAAGGGTTTCTACTGACCTTGCCAAAGAAATTGTGCCAAAGAAAGGCGGTGGGTTGCGACCAATCTTAGACAATTGACTTTTAAATCTGGCCCCTGCACCGTTCAAGATTTTAACACAGAAACGCATTTGTCAGGCATACCAGTACAAAGTTCTCCCTTCTGGGCTGTCACCTGGCAGCCGCAGAGGCTGGTCTTGCCCCGTTAAGGGAAGTGGACATTCGTAAGGGTGCACTGGTTGATAGGACGGCGATCGTTATCGGATCATTATGGTCCGGATGGACAACACTACTGTAGTGTTTTCTTCCATTTCCTGAAAAGTAGCGGGTTTTTTTGATGCAAGGTTTCCTCCTGACAGCGACAATATATAAAAATCTTTCTAGAAAACAAGCTAAAATATAGATGATATAACCTTTTTCACGGTAGGTGTCTTAAATTTTTGTCCAATCTAAACCTCTCTAGAATGTGAACATCCCCCTAATATCATCTGCCACGGTCTAGCAATAGCAAGTATCTAATTACAGCTCATGGCGGTGACATAAAGAGCTATGAGGTAATTTCAGTAAGAACAAATAAAAGATTTGACCAACATCAGACAGTGTAAGAAATTAGATTTTCCAAAATGTAAATGTTTATTTGATCGACATGTATTATAGGTTTACATCAATGATGGAGTTCTCTCGATAGATGGATATTAGCTTTTCTGAGGCTATTATTTGATCAGCACAAAACTTCAACCTTTATATGGCCTCCAGCCATGAGGTGACATTTTCAAGCAAGCAAACATATAGAAAGCATCTGTGACCACAATAAAAAAAGCCAATAGGCACTTGTGAAAAAGAAGGGCACAGAGTTAATTGTATTGAATGTGTACTTGCAATGTACTTTAAATCTTAAAAGCATTTTTAAAAAACTGTACTTGCAGATAATTTAATAGTAATGAAATAAAAGGCCACTTGAGGGTAGGGTAGGCAATTTTATTTATCTTTTTTTTTTTTTTATAGTGGTTGAAACTTTCTTCACATCCTGAGAGCAATCAATAAGTGGTCTAAATATTAAAATATGTACATATTCTATGGAATTCTCAGGACCAAATGATCGTCCAATCATTGCATTCAGTCCGAACATTCGATACAATGTCCTACCTGCCTGTCAACATATGTATTTCCTAGTGTGTTATTTATGGAAACTTGTTTCCGCCACAAAATAAAACATTTAAAAAAATAATTGTGACTTTTTAACTCACAACTGCAAGTTTACATCTTCCAATTCTGACTTTATTTCTCAGAATTGTGAGATAAAAACGCCTCGGTTACGACTGTAACCTCGGTTCCCTGAAGAGGGAACGAGCGTTGCGTCGAGTTTGACGCTATGGGAACGCTTTGCGTGATGACGTCTTGAAGCACATGTAAAATCAGTCCAATGGTGTGGCGGAACGTCAGAGGTGGGTGACGTCACGTACCAGGAAGCTATAAAAGCCCGCCAGAAACAGAAAACGAAAGCTTCGTAAAGTCTGAAGTCGTGCTGACAGGCATGAAGGAGATATGGCAAGGTGACGCAACGCTCGTTCCCTCTTCAGGGAACCGAGGTTACAGTCGTAACCGAGGCGTTCCCTTTCAAGGGAACTCGCGTTGCGTCGAGTTTGACGCTATGGGAACGTCTATACCAACGCCTCCATAGCTACAAATGTCTGTCCTGTGTGAAATCTGGTGAGCAGCACTAGGAAGACAAAACATGAGACCCTGGAGCAGAGTCTAGATCCAGAGAGTAGAACCTGACGAAAGTGTGCGGTGAGGACCAGCCTGCCGCATCACAGACGTCCTGTAACGATACTCCTGATATAAGGGCCTTAGAGGCCGCCATACTCCTCGTAGAGTGCGACCGGACAGTCAAAGGAGAAGGCTGCCCATCCGCCTCATAAGCAAGTGAGATAGCCTCGATCACCCACTTGCTCATCCTTTGCTTAGACACCGGACCTCCCTTGTTGGGGGACCCAAAGCACACAAACAATTGATCACTTTTACGCCACAGGGCAGCTCTGTGGACATAAGCGTCTAACGCCCGAACTGGGCAAAGCAAATTATTAGCCTCCTGGTCCGCATTCTGAAAGGGAGGAGGACAAAAGGCCTGCAGAACAATAGGTCTGGCCACATTAGTGGGGACCTTGGGGATATAACCCGGTCTCGGATGAAGAAAAGCTTTAACCATACCCGGTGCAAACTCTAAGCATGACGGAGCAACCGACAATGCTTGCAGATCCCCTATTCTCTTGAGAGAAGAAATAGCGAGAAGAAAAAGAGCTTTCAGAGTTAAAAACTTCTCAGGAACCTCCTCAATGGGCTCAAAGGGGGCCAGGGAAAGGCCTTGCAGCGCAACGGACAAATCCCATGGTGGCACCCTAGAGCGAACTGCAGGCCTCAGCCTCCAAGTGCCACGAAGGAAACGAGATACCAAGGGGTCTTTCCCCACAGACATTCCACCCAAAGGAATGTGGTAAGCACCTATAGCCGCCACATAAACCTTTAAAGTGGACGGGGTCAGACCTGCAGTGAACCGGTCCTGCAGGAACTCCAGAACTGTACCAATTGGGCAGTTGACTGGATCCAACCGACGGTCACTACACCAAGAAGTGAAAACTCTCCACTTCAGGGCATAAAGTTTCCTCGTGGAGGGAGCTCTGGACTGTAGAATGGTCTCAACAACCTCAGTTGAGAGACCTGACTCTATGAGCTGGGCCCCCTCAGAGGCCAAGCCCACAGGTTCCACAGTTCTGGACGGGGGTGAAATATTGAGCCCCCTGCTTGGGACAGAAGGTCCCTCCTGACAGGAAGCTCCAGAGGATGCCCGTCGAGGAGGGACACAAGATCGGGAAACCATACTCTGCCCGGCCAGCGCGGGGCTATCAGAAGCAGGCAAACCCGGTCCCTGCGAACTCTCTCCAGAACTCCCGGGAGCAGAGCAACTGGGGGAAAGGCGTACAGACGTAGCCTCGGCCACGTCTGTACCATAGCATCCAGTCCCAGAGGAGCTGGATGCGTGAGGGAGAACCAAAGTGGACAGTGAGACGTCTCTCGAGACGCAAACAGATCCACTTGTGCTTGGCCAAACTCCCTCCATATCAGCTCCACCACCTCGGGGTGGAGCCTCCATTCCCCGGGCCTCGGCCCCTGTCTCGACAGAGTGTCTGCTCCTATATTCTGAACCCCGGGGATGTAGGCTGCCCTGAGTGACAGCAACTTCCCCTGGGACCACAAGAGGATATGGCGTGCCAGATTGGATAATGGGCGCGAGCGCAAACCCCCTTGGTGGTTGATATAGGCGACTACCGACGTGTTGTCCGTATGCACTAACACATGGTGTCCCCTGAGATCTGTGATAAAGCTCCTCAGAGCCCGGAAGACAGCTAACATCTCTAGGCGATTGATATGCCAGGAACGATGATGGTCTTCCCACAGACCTTGAGATGAGCGACCCTCTAGGATCGCTCCCCAACCCGTGAGGGAAGCATCCGTCGTTAGCAGTTTGCGACGACAAGGAGCTCCCAACACTGGGCCCTGGGACAGGAACCAAGGTTTCTTCCACATAACCAAGGCACGTAGGCATCGCCGCGTGACCCTGATCGTGCGAAATGGGTTGCCCCTCGGGGAAAACCCCCTGGTCCTGAGCCACCACTGCAGGGGCCTCATGTGCAGTAGTCCAAAAGGTATCACGTTGGAAGCTGCTGCCATGAGACCCAACAGTCTCTGAAACTGTTTGACAGTGAGTAGCTGGCCTAGCTTTACACTTTTCACAGCTGCAAGGATGGATTCTATACGTGGCGGTGACAGGCGCGCCTGCATCGACACTGAATCCCAAACCACGCCTAAGAAAGTGGTCCTCTGGATTGGAGAAAGCACACTCTTCTTGGCGTTCAGCCGTAACCCCAACTCTTTCATATGGGCGAGAACAACATCTCGATGTTGAACCGCCATCTGATGCGACTGAGCTAAAATCAACCAATCGTCGATGTAGTTCATGATGCGAATACCCTGGAGGCGCAGGGGCGCCAGAGCTGCATCCACGCATTTGGTGAAAGTGCGGGGTGATAAAGCCAGGCCGAATGGAAGAACTCGATATTGGTATGCCTTGCCCCCGAAAGCAAACCTCAGGAACTTCCAATGGCACGGACGGATGGAAATATGGAAATATGCGTCCTTGAGGTCTATCGTGACAAACCAGTCCTCGGACCTGATCTGTGGCACGATTTGTCTCAATGTTAACATTTTGAACTTGAGCTGCATGACTGACTCGTTCAGGACTCGAAGGTCTAAAATGGGACGCAATCCCCCGTCCTTTTTTGGAACTATGAAGTACCGGCTGTAAAACCCGGTTTCCCTGTTGGAGGGAGGTACATATTCTATGGCCCCTTTCTCTAACAGAGTGTTTACTTCCTGTTCCATAACCAGAACCTGCTCGGGGCCCACCACTGTGGGCAGGACCCCCATAAACCGAGGTGGGCGTTTTTTGAATTGTATCTGATACCCTTTTTCCACGGTCTGCAGGACCCAACGAGAAACATTTGACAGTAGCTTCCACGCTGTCAAAGATTCTACTAGAGGTACCAGCCTCTCGAGACTGGTTTCTGGATTTTGTTGTTGTTGAGTAGTCAATTCGTCGCCCTGTAACGGCGCACCGGCAGGGAACGACCGAACAGACTGCTCTAACACCCTCCTTGGAGGGGGCGGGCATCCCGAGGCCACTACGTTTCCGGGTGGTCCTTGAGATATGTGCTCGCCGGAGACCGCTGCGCCCTGTAACACCGGAGGCGGCAGGGTTGGCAGAACGGTCCCCTGAGGGTACCGAAGAGAGACGGGCACCGTAAAAAGAGGTGTTAACCGCTCTGCTTCGGGGGGGACTACCCTCATTTGTCCTGAGCCCTCGGACGTCAGGACTTTTTTCCAGCAGCCTTCTTGGCGGTAAGAACGGTCCGCAGATCCGTTTTACCCCTCAAAGGCTGCTGGGTTTGAGAGCGCCCTCCGTGTCCCCGAGATTTTTGTGGGGGAGCACGGGAGGACACACTCTGTTTTTGAGTGGCACGATGTTCAGCGCTCTTTTTAGAGGAGTGAGGCTGCTCCCGCTCAGCAGCCTCAAAGAAAGAACGGCGGGGGAGAAGTTTTTGCAGTGCAGCTGCCTGTTTAGAAGCTTCTTGTGATTTAGCTACAGCACTGTTAACTGCATCACCAAATAAACCAACAGTGGAGACCGGAGCATCTAAGAGGACGTGTTTCTCTTTATCCTTTATATCGCTCAGATTGAGCCACAGATGCCTCTCAGTAGCCACCAGGGCTGCCATAGACCGCCCGATTGATTTAGCGGTCTCCTTGGTGGCCCTGAGAGACAAATC
Source organism: Rutilus rutilus (assembly GCF_951802725.1). NCBI lineage: Eukaryota > Metazoa > Chordata > Actinopteri > Cypriniformes > Leuciscidae > Rutilus > Rutilus rutilus. Next base: position 46,502,930 of record NC_140211.1, on the reverse strand, counting down.
TGTGGCTCTGCGTAGTTCGGCCACAGTGTCAGGACCAATTCCCCCGCCCTCCTCTAAATCACCCAATAACTCAGCCTGATATGCCTGCATAAGGGACATCGTATGCAGACACGCTGCAGCTTGACCAGCGGCTGCATATGATTTATGAACCAGGGCAGAAGTAAATTTAACTGGCTTAGATGGAAGTGAAGGAGCCTTCAGGGAAGATGCCGTTGCTGGAGAGAGATAGCTCGCAAGCGTCTCCTCCACCTTTGGCATCTCCCCATAACCATATTCTTTATATTTATAAATGGAAGAATAGTGAGATGTTTGTGGTGTGTATACTCTGTAAGACACTGGTTTCCCCCACGATCTCGACACCTCGGTGTGGAGATCGGGGAAAAACGGAAGGCTTCTGCGCTGAGGCTGTGCACGAGATGGCAGGAAGCGTTCGTCGAGCTTACTTTTCGAACGAACGTCCTGCTTATCCTCTGGCCACTCAATAGATAATCTCTGAACTGCTCTCGTGACAACATCGAGCAATTTCTCAAACGCATGAGACTGAGGTGGCGAATCCTCAGACTCAGCGTCAATACTAACAACGTCCAACTCCTCAGAGCTGGACAATTGCAGTACTGGTGCCTCCATCGGGGGGGAAGAAACCGCAGCGCGTGCTTCCACACCCTGATGAGAGGCACTGGATCTATCAGAAGGAGGCTGAGATAAGGCAGAGCCCGTCTCAACATCCACTGATAAATCCATTTGCGAACCCCAGGTCTGAGATTGACGCCGTGCCTCAGCAGCGGCGGGACCAAAGCCCTGGGGAACGTGATCGGGATTGAACCGAGCCAAGCGGGATCGGAGCGTACGCAATGGAAGCGCAACGCAATGCACACAGTCACCACCCTCGAGTGCTGACTGGGCATGCTCCTCACCCAAACAAACAACACAAAGAGTGTGAGTATCACCTCCCGTTAAATAACGCGGGCAGGGATGGACACACACTCTAAACTGCTGCTTGCTCGCCATACTGAATATATAATATAATATAGACAGACAACACCAAATAACGAGGACAGATTCAACACAGAGCGCAACTGAAGACTCAGAAAGCTTTCGTTTTCTGTTTCGGGCCAGCTTTTATAGCTTCCTGGTACGTGACGTCACCCGCCTCTGACGTTCCGCCACACCATTGGACTGATTTTACATGTGCTTCAAGACGTCATCACGCAAAGCGTTCCCATAGCGTCAAACTCGACGCAACGCGAGTTCCCTTGAAAGGGAACTCGCAATTGCGAGTTATAAAGTCCAATTCTGAAGGAAAAAAGACTGACTGTTTTCCTCAGAATTGCGAGTTTATATCTCACAATTCTGACTTTATAACATGCAGTTGTGACTTTATATCATGCAATTCTGACTTTATAACACACAATTGCAACTTTATATCATGCAATTCTGACTCAGATAAAAATTACCTTTTTGATTTTTTATTCTGTGGCGGAAACAAGCTTCCATAGTTATTCAGTATCACATTTAAAGTTAATATATTTTAAATGTACTAAACTGCAACTTCATCTCAAATGTATTTAAATTCTTGTCATAAAGATTTAATAGAAATGACATTAAAGTATATTTTATATATATATATATATATATATATATATACAGTATATATATATATATATATATGCTTAATAAATGTAAACTATAATGCACATTCATAATTGCAATGAACATTAAGTAAAGTGTCTGAAAAGAATAATTCACTTCAGACACAAACATTTTTTTAAAGGATAATTTTTTTCATAACACATACTCTTTTAAATGTATTGTAACATATACTTCATTTTCACAAGGGGAGAGAAGAGAACAAGAGATCTCAGAGTCATAAAGACTCTCACTAGATCAATAACAACACAAGTGGTTGTCTGCAGGCATGAATACGGCTGTCAAAGATTAGAATAATTCACACACACACACACACACACACACACACACACAAACACACAAACACACAAACACACACACACGGATGAATGGGTCTCCTCAGGACCCAGGGACTCCCTGAGTGCTGGACTGCATTGATTAAGCATTAAGGTGATCAACCCATCGGGGCGGCCATCGATCTGATCCTTAAATGGACAGATACGGACATCACGAGACCCTGAGGACCAACAGCTCATCCCAACAAATGAATACATGAACCCACATATGGTGAAAATGTGATTAACATCCATGTGATGGTCAGGTTTAGCTAAATATCTAAATGTCTAAAATGTAAAAATGGTTTTCAGTAAGATGTAATATCAGGGTTGAGCAAATATAAGTAGCTTAATAACAACAATCAATAGGCAAAGAAAAGCCTCAAGCATGACAGAAAATCAAAGTTACTTTGGGCATTTATCTTCTGATGACTCTATTTAACCATTGTGTATACTGGCAGTGTTCAAAATGACAATATATGCAGCTTTCCTCATTAAATTTGCATGTGAAATGTGGGCGACGTTTTATACAATATGTCAAACATTTCACTTCAAATTTTTTCTTGTATAAATAGTCACAGACGGAAAGCAGAGCCCGACACAACAAAAATACACTCTTTTCATGAAGAAAGACAGACGATCGTAGTGCACAGGGAAGGACGAGTACATGTGTCAGTTCCAGCTTTAACTTCATTCTCTTCAGAAGCACTGACTGCAGTGTGTTTACGCATCCACTAACGGGCGCGAACCGCTATAACACGGCCCTGTGCACACGGGTAATTACATAGGTCTTTCAGATCAATCAGCATTGATCTTACACTTTCCTGCTATTACTTGAGCTGAATGAGTGAAATGAGCTTCAGAGAAATTGAAAACAAAGCTCTGCTCATGTGACCTCTGACCTTGCAGCACCCTGTTCCGCTGATGCACGCATGGTTTCTGCTATATTCATTTACAACATTCCTCATTAAAACACTTGATTTTGGTCATGACATTCTTCTGCTGAATATATTTGTATAATTGGTGCTAAACTTTATAGGCTATTGATCATTGTTTCAGTGATTGCCTCATGTCTCTCGTATAACTCCACACTCACATAAAAAAAAATCACTTACATGCAATATCTCATGTCCATTATGTGTTGTAATCATGTATTAATGATGATATTACAAATTGAAACCTACATTTAGTAGATTTGTTTTGTGTGACAGCGACTATCTAACTGTACACATTACTTTTTCATATGGTCTTTAATAAAGAAAATGATTAATGATTAAACAATCATTTATTTTACAAGCCACTTTGATATAATATTTTATCAGTTGAATATTTTCAGACCAGCAATTGATCCATCCAAATCTCAAGCAAATCTGTCAAGCAAACCCATTTATTTCTCATGTCTTCCAGCAAAGTTCACACTTAAAGTGATAGTTCACCCAAAAATGAAAATGCTGTCATCATTTACTCACCCTCAAGTTGTTTCAAACCTGTAAGAATTTCTTTTTTCTGCTGAACACAAAAGAAGATATTTTGAAAAATGTCTGTAACCAAACAGTTGATGGGCCCCACTGACTTCCATAGTATTTTTTTTTTCCTACTATGGAAGTCAATGGGGTCCATCAACTGTTTGGTTACAGACATTTTTCAAAATATCTTCTTTTGTGTTCAGCAGAAAAAAGAAATTCTTACAGGTTTGAAACAACTTGAGGGTGAGTAAATGATGACAGAATTTTCATTTTTGGGTGAACTATCCCTTTAATGTTTCATCTGTCTGTCTTTTTCATGCCACAAGCAATGATAAGAGATCCAGAATGTAACAAATGAAAATAGTAGAATGTCCTTATTTCTGCACAGTTTTTATCTCTTATACTGGGAATTTTGCAGTCAGAGCGCACAGTGTTTTAATCTGCCCACCATGAAGCTAGACTTTTTAAATAATTTCCAGACTCCACATTGAACATTTCTGAAGAAGATCCAGTGGCTGAGTTTGACTGTGCTACATAAAGTCTCCAAAGACATTCAGAGTTTTGTCATTGAGACATCCCCACAACAACATTTTCACTTTCATTTTCAAAACTAAATTAAAAGGTCACTTCACGTTAGTCTTCTCTAGGTGGGCAGTCCTGAAGTAGAATCATGCTAATAGTCAAAATCTAAAGTAGCCTATAATTTGTTTTATACGCATACTTTAGGGTATGCATAAAGCCAGGGCCGGCCCGCAGCATAGGCGGAATAGGCAAATGCTTTTTTTTTCTTTTTTTTTTTAAATATTACTTTTTTATTTATTTTTATATATAGGCCTATATATATATATATATACAGGGCCGGAGTGGGGCCACTTTTCAGCCCGGGAGTTTCAGGCCCAAGACCGGCCTTTTTCCATGGTGGAATTCCAAATTAGCACTTTTTCCAAACTGGATAAATGAAGCAACAGTTCAGCTCTTACTATTGTGTAGTTTTTATTAATACCATGGTTCAACAAATAATGTAAAGGTTAAATAATAATTCACTTTAACTGAGAAGTTAACAAAAAATATTCCACTATTCCACAAGGATAGGTTGATAAATTAACAAAAGCAGAAAGAAAGAAAGAAAGAAAGAAAGAAAGAAAGAAAGAAAGAAAGAAAGAAAGCATTTGAAATGTATCCCACTCTTCCACAAAGAGGCATGTTGAACTAATGTTTACAGATTTATTTGTATTCAAAAATATTCAAAAATAATGCTTTTTTTAATAAAAAAACTTAATACCTACTCTCAGATAAATGAGGCCTATAATTAATCAGATGCAAACAGAAATATAAAACCAGTCCTAATTGAAAGAAAACAAGTTGACAAAAAGATTGAATCCAATATTGGGTGATAATAGTATAATGAGAGAGATTTATAAGCTATTTTTTGTAGGGTGGTCATTTTTTACCGGGAACACCCCTATGGGAACGCCACAAGTGTGACTATGTGCCATTTTGTACAAAATAAAAGTTTTTTAAAAATAATTTCCTGGTGAAAAATTAAAGTAGACTAGTTTGATCAACAGTGCAAATATTTTCATAGCTTGAGTTTTGTTATCATCAATATTAAATTGCATAATATTTGCAAAGTCTATGAATCGCCATGTATTGGGTGATACAAAAAGGCTACTATTTTAATTAAATTTAATATTTTGCTTGTGAATAGGTTGACAACGCTACAACCATATTAGCCGAATAATTACGTTGCAGCGTTGCTAATGCTAATCATTAGACCTATCTCTCTTTACCTGTTGCCACTTGTGTTTGTCCTCTTGAAAATAAATCTGTAAGCTTGGCACATTTGGCAGCATCCTCCTCCAATGCCTTTCTTTTTTTTTCAACCTGGCTTTTTCAGCCCCTCCTGGCCTCTTCCTCCCATCCATCCTCCCTGACACGTACCGTTACGGTAGAGCGGCTAGAGCCGACCCAGCTATCGGTAGGCGCCGGCGGTGCCGCGGTAGCCTACCTGAGAATACGTTTTGGAAAAGACGGGCTATGGACCCAACCAAATCTATGAGAGGGGAGGGGAGAACTCCCTCTCATGGTACAACCCATGCAGAGGCTGCGCGCTGCGGTCTCAGAATGCGGAACGTGTGTAGCCTAATGTGACAAATGTGAAAATAATAATTATAAATTATAATAATAATAAATAAATTCTCGACCGGCCCAAAAGTGAAGCGGCCCACCGGGAATTCTCCCGATTCTCCCGATTACCTACCCCGGGCCTATATATGTATAATACTATTTTAAAACCATTAATTCGAAATACTACCAAATAAAGCAAAAAAAAAAAAAAAAAAAAAACTCCACAAAAATCTTCCCCCGCCCAGCGAGTGCTTGAAGTGCGTCAGAAACAGAGCGCGCGCGATCTGTTGTTGGTAATTTGTTGTGTAGCGTCGCCCCTCGCTGCATCCAATGTAGACAGCATTGCTTTTGTTTGAGGGCGCTTAACACACTCAGGCTTCCCTGTAGAAACGGGCCTGGCAACTCGCGTCAGGTCTAGACACGGTGAAAGTTACCTGATTGTGACGGATGGCTGAATTTACATGACACATTATAAATTAGCATTATAGTCTGCGATAGATACAGTGGCAAAAAGAAAAGAAGTGGATAAAAGGGGATAAAGACAGAGGGAAAGTATGGCATTTTTTTAATTTATTTGCCAAAATTAGTAATGATATTTATATACAGGTTTATTAAAAATAGCAAAGTTTTGTGTAAAATTCACATTAAATCTGTATTGTAAAAAGCGCTATAAAGGTAATGGGGACTTGACTTGAATGCTAGATGTAAATGCTCTTGCTATTTGTGTTTGGGCTGTAATGTGTGTGTGTGTGTGTGTGTGTGTGTGTGTGTGTGTGTATATACATACATATATACCTTTACATACAAACACATATATATATATATATATATTCGGAGTTGGTTCGACTGACGAGCTTTCTAAGAACTGGTTTGCCTTTCCACAGGCTAGAGAGCCTCCACAGAGCCAGATCGTTCGTGCAGCTCACAGTAACTTGCATAGACGGAGATTACAATCGATCTGCTATTAGCTCGATTAGCTGCTATTTAAAAAATGACGGTCACAATTTCTGATCGTCTTGTTGGTTACGGTATACCCCACCCCCAGCCCCAGTTCTTACTTCTAGACTAGCAATGTTTTGGTGCTACTTAAGAACCACTTTTCCTGGTTCAGAGCTGGTGCTTTGGGTGTCGAAAAACAAATAACCGATTTGAAACTAGGCTTTGGCTCCGAACCAGTACCAGCACTGCCTTGGTGGAAAAGGGGTATGAAAGGTTCTTTGGGGAACCAAAAAGGGTTCTTCTATGGCATCGCTGTGAAACACCCTTTTGAAGTCTTTATTAAAAAAAAAATAATCACTCATAATTTATGGAGAGAAATAGAGCAGACACTAGGAAACGTTCTAGTGCGCATGTGTTCACACACTATAAGATGAAGTATACTTTGAAAGGCTATGCATTCAGCTGTACGCATATGGTAAACATTTGCATCAAAACCAAAGTATGCTTTTGGCTTAAGCAAGTATAGTTCTCTCTCTAGCTCTACCCTCAACAATGAGGTCATATTAGTTTGCTCACACTGATATGAATGTCTGCTTTTGATTAATCTTGATGCGCGTTTGAGGAATTACAATGCCAGAAAATGAAGGAAAGCTCATTTTTCGGGATCCAATTTGGTCCGTTTGAGAGGCATTGTTTGGAGCTGATTTGAGGGAGGGTGAGGGTTGTGGATTTGATGAGGACATGTTAATATCTACTATTGAGAAGAGATAAGATCTTCATTAGACTTAGCACTAGCGCGAGGGAGGTCTTATCGCCGTCTGAGAGGAGCGCGGGAGGAGTGACAGCGAGATTAGAGGAGAGGGCTGGCTTACACTTCACCGTCAGTCCCGAGGCTTTGTGACAGGGTCAACTTAATTTTGTTTCTCTGATATTAAAAACCTGTATGAGATAAAGAGTTACTCTTTATTAGCTGCCGAGGGAAGCAGGCAGGTGGAAGGAGGGTGACTCACTGTTCTCAAGGAATTTTGCGATGACTTCCGACAGGCATAACGGACATTAGCAGACTGCAGACTCAGAAATATTATATTTTTTCATCATATTAGACCCTTTCTTTCATGGGACATGGTGGTTATGAAGCATGGGCGACTACTGAATGTCCCAAAGCCCTTTTAAAGGCCCGTTCACTAAGGATGATAACTATAAAGATAAATAGGGTTGTCATGGTACCAAAATTTCAGTAGTCACTACCAATACCAGTCAAATTTCACAGTTCTTGGTACCAATTTCAGAACCACAGCAAAAACTGTTGAAACTACCATATTGTTCCGAATATAAGACAATGTTTTTTTTCTTAGAAATACATCTGAAAAAAATTTATTTGTCTTATATTCAGTGTCTAGACTTTTACATGTCAATACACCCTCAACAATATGTGGCGCCAAATTCGCATAAAACGAGTGTGCCAAGAAATACTGTGGGCCCTATTTTAACGATCTGAAACGCAAGTATCAAGCGCGAAACGCAAGTAACTTTGTGGGTGGGTCTTGGGCGGTGTTGCTATTATACCGGCGGGATAAATGACTCTTGCGCCCGACGCAAATCTAAAATGGGTTGGTCTGAAGTAGCTACATTACTCATAGGTGTGGTTTGGGCGTAACATGAAATAAACCAATCAGAGCGTCATCTCACATTCCCTTTAAGAGCAGGCGCGCTTGTTCCATGGCGGCTTGCTATTATAACGGCGGATTTGCCAGGCGCATGCCAGGAGTGGTTCACAGCCGAGGAGACCGACGTGGCATTGTATGGGGATGGGAAAAACCCACCCAAATTAGCTTCGGTCAAACAGGCATATAATAATTTTGGTAAATGTGTCAGCTAGATTTATGCCTATTTTTTTCACATCTTCATGGACACCACAATGATTTCCCTGATGTGGAATATTTTTCCTTATTATGTATGGTTTGCAAAAATGGCAACTGCTGCGTCTGTGTGTAGATGAGAGAAGCAAAGTGTATGCGCGTTGTGCACACGCTACATTATGGCCAAGCATGCGCCCTTAAAATAGCATCTGAACGCACCACTGAAAACGCGCCACTGACTTTAGAATAGGTTTTTCCTGGTCTGTGGTGGAATTGTTTTCTGGAACTGCAAAATAGCACCAGGGAACATTTGCGCCGGAACACGCTTCCTCTTTTCGCTGAACCGCCCCCGGGAGCGCAAGTTCATTCCCTAATTTACTGACGTGCGTCTGTGAAGGGAAAAGTCTGCTGTGCGTCGGGTGCAAAATAGGAATGATACATGCGTCGTTGTACAAAGTCAATTGCGCTGGGTGCAAGATAGGGCCCTGTGTCAGAGAGTGTAATGTTGGAAGATCACGAGCGCAAAAAGACAGTTTAAAAAATGCAAACAGTCAAAGAAAAGCTTGCCGTCTAAGAGCTTGCCATCGCGTGACTGTCATGTTTGCGTGCCTCGTTGACAGGACCAAACCTCCGCCATACATGATTCTGAAAATGTAAGCCGGTTCCCAGATAAAAATTTTATGGTATGCCAAAAAGTGTTCATTTATGTTCATTGGTACGTTTTACCAATATTTATCATACATTCAATACAAAAATTCAAATATGAAAAATATGCAGTATGAAAATTATTTTCAAATAAAAGCATTTTCTTTATCTAAAAGCCTTTTCCTAAAAGGTACATCTTTAAAAGGGGGTTGTATTATAATGGGGGTTGTCTTATATTCGGAACAATACGTATTTGTTTTATTATTATTATTATTTATCTCTTTCAAAATAAAATAAAAATGTATTAATTAATTAAATTAGTTAATTTTCAATGCAATTAATAGGTAAATAATACATTAAAACTATCATATAGCCTTCAAATATTGTTTAATTAAGTAAACATTGCATTAAAAAAATCTAATGAAAAGTTAGTAATAAAATGAAAAATAAAGAAACATTACAGGTAATAGAACAAGTGACAGGTCTATTGCACTTATACTGCAAGACTTAATGCACAGATCTATTTTGACACATCAAATATTTTTCCTGTTCATTGTCAAAAATCACAATTTCAGATTCAATCTTGCATTTTAATATGGTTTTCACTCCCAAAACTTTGCAATGTGTACTTAGCAACATGACAAATAAACCTTTTATCCAAATTATGAATGGGTTATATACAGTAAGTGATAGAGCACTTCCTTTATACTTTATTATCAATGAAGCAGCAGCGCAAGCTCACTGAGTGAAAACTCTCATTAGAAAAATTTGAGGTAACACTTTATTTTGATGGTTCATTTTGAACATTCTATTGACTATAAGTAACTTTGCAACTACATGTCAACTAACTCTCATTAGAGTATTAGTAGACTGTCTGCTTAATATCTACTAATTATTTATTGTGACGGTCCTCCAACAGACATTCTACTGACTGTTACTTTGAAAATACGTCAACTTATTCTAACCATATTAGTCTACTAATTTTCTACTAACACTCTAATGAGAGTTAGTAGTCATGTACAGTAAGTGCAACATTACTTATAGTCAACAGAATGTGTTAAAGGGACCATCAAAATGAAGTGAAACCAAATCTGTCCATACTGTACAATGAGTCTCTCAATTGTGTTTATACTTTGTTGGTTATAATGAAATGATTTGGGAGCGTGCCCATCTTGTTTCCGCCATGGAATAAAAAATTTTTTTTCTTAAATGCTTTTTTTTTTCATCTTAGAATTCTGAATTTATTTCTCACAATTGTGAGTTTATATCTATTTATATCATAAAGATATATCATTATAACTTTATATCATTATGACTCGCAATTGCGACTTTATGTCACACAATTCTGAGGAGAAAGGTAGGAATAGCGAGATGTAAACTCACAAATGTGAGAATTGTCACAATTATTATTATTTTCTTTTTTTCTATGGCGGAAACAAGCTTCCATACGAATCTGTGATTGGCTCGCCTTGATTCTTGGTTCATGTTTCAAGTATTTACTCTAATGAGAACCAGAACAGATGGCGCTGAAAGGCACTTTCTCTGTTGTGATATTATTTTAAATGACAGACAACAGCACAGATAGAAAACAAATCTATTGAAAAATGCTGCTCCACAAGAAAATACATCTCTGTATGCGCTCTGATTTTGAGTACAACGTGCATTTGGGAACGCAAAATGCTCAACCTATTTCATCAGATTTGGTATTAATAGTATTATTATAACAATCAATTAGTATTGCATTATTAATAATGTAATAATAAGTATACCTTTTTTATTATTTTAAGACTTTTAATACTTTTAATAGACTTATTTAATAGTAAATCGAGTTAATAGTAAATTTAGTGGGAGAAGCAGTTTTTGAAACTCAAGTGGAACACAAGAGTTTTTTTTATTTTTTTTACTCTATGTTCAATTTAAGGTTGGTTCTTGTAAAATGTTATCCCATGTGTGAATACTTTTAAAAAAATTCCCAAATCTTGCAGCCTAAAAAACGGTCTTTAGACTAGAGCAAAAAGTCATTTTCAGCTTCTATGCAGATGCACTCCCCTACAAAATCCCCCCAACTGTTCCAAAATGATCCTTTATTTCGAATTCTTTTCTTTTTTTCATAATGTCTGCCACAGTAAAATAAAACATTACAAAATAATTATATATATATATATATATATATATATATATATATATATATATATATATATATATATATATATCCAATATTGCCACGAACCTGAAAACTGATCTAGCAGTGTTGAGAGTACTTTTACTGGAAACCAGAAAAAACAATTAGATAATGCCATTTTCCATAAAATTGTCTCTGTCTTCTTAGAAATGTGCAATATATATATTTAAGTCTGACACACTGCACTCATTAGAGAGTGAAAAGGAAATTAACAAGACCTCCATTACAACTTCAAATCACTTCATTTAGAATAACACACACTCAGTGACTTTCATATCAAGCTGAGTAAATTTGTCTTGAGTGACGTTCAGAATGACATTATTAAAGCATTTGATATTTTCAGCAATGTAAAATAAAAATAATCTATACAGAAGTTTCCCAGAACTGTGACATTTTCCACAACTACTTTACCCACTTGAGAGTTCCTCTCAATAAACAGGCAGCTCATTGCAGACTTAAGCCCTATTCGGACGAGATTAGTTTAATATGGAGAGGTGGGGTAAAGTAATTATTACCAGAGCTTCTCAGTAATTTTAGTTCTGTCCGAATGTGCCATCTCAGTAATAATTACAGACAATAGCCCTATTCGCACTGGATTAGTATTATCTGGGGACCTCGTGTGATTTAGAAATTACCCCCCACATCTGAATTTCGTGTGGTGCATTCGCGATGCGAATAAGCGAAGCCTGTGATTTTACTCGAATTCACTGACTTCTCTCCCGGATATGATGTCAATAGGCTATTGCTTGGAAATGTCTTGTCGTTATAGGTCTAACAGAAGAATGTTCCTTACCTCATGCTGCTATACATGTCATTCATCTCCATCTAATCATTCTTTTTGTTTTCGCTCTTCTGATGATTTTCAGCTTTCTCTTTTTGCAAATTGTATAGTTGTATGGTATATAGCGATATGACCCAGCACCCAAAATACTATCAAAACACTCCAACCAGCCATTCTTCGCAAAAAATGGATAAAAAAGCGCACAGGAAACAAAAACCTTGAAAAAATTATAAACGACCTGCCAAATCACAGAGATGCTGATTCGCACGGGATTAATATAATCACCTCGGTGTTTGACGAAATATGGTTGGTCATTTGCAGGGGAAGTTTTACTTTACAAATTACAGACATGGCCGATTCGCACGGGATTAAGATCACAGACAACCTCTGCAATTATTACAAATGACTAGAGGTCACCAGGTAATACTTATACCGTGCGAATAGGGCTAATGTCAGTAAAGATTACGGCGACTTTTACCTTCTGTAAAAAGGTCAGAAAAAATGACCTAAGGGACTAATATCGTGCGAATAGACCCGCTGTAATGTATGTATGTAAATATTCCGTCATTTCCTGTTTAAAAGTAGTTTTCCTTGAAAAAGCATTTATTTGAATTCTAGGCGGTGGGACAAGTCTGTGTCAAAACTCAAGTGTTTTCTGCATACCATTCAGATAAAAAATAAGGTCGAAAGCACTTGTCAGAGGCTCTAAACTTCCTTTAGCTTTGGGTAAATGCCTATTACCAACAGAATCCAATCAGAATTTGATTAATTTAATTAATAAATAATTCGGTAACACTTTATTTTGATAGTCCACTTTAGACATTCTATTGACTATAAGTAACTTTGCAACTACATGTTAACTACCAGTCATTAGAGTATTAGTAGCATTAGTACAAATGCTATCATTGTTTTTTTGGCAAGGTATACACCCCTAGTATTAGAAAAATCATGATAGCAGTGCAGCGGTGGTAGCGAAATCACTTTTTTGAGCTCATGAAGTTACTAACCCCCTAAAATAAATTCCGTTTTTGAAATCTGGTGTATATCTGGTTTAGGCTCATGCTAGGGATATTGTCAATATTCTATAATATGGTGCTTGGTATCGTTGGAAAGGGGACCTTTTAGGCTTTCATTTAAGCCCAGTACTGAATCTGTCTGACAAACACAGAGGTCACATGACTTCTTTAAACCAAAAATAACACACATTTTTCCACAATTTCCGCCTAAACTGTATGCTTTCTTTTATCCCTGTGGCATGAAAGAACACCACGAACACAAAACTCAACAACTTCAATACTCAAGGCACTCTGATGACTCAGAAAATGTATAATATACCCATACTATTTATTTGTGAGAGCCTTAAATTAGACTTGTGCAGCCAGCACAAGTCTTCAAAATAGAATAGAGCCAATAGAATGGACAAATAGAATACCCTATTAGTCCAGGGCCAAATGGCCTATTTATTCATGTACAGTTGTAATAAAAAGTAATTGTTTCAATAGTGTAGTCAATGGTGTTGTCAACATAACACTTGTAAGTGGTTTAACAAAATGTTTATATCATGTATTTTGATATTCACCCACTTTCAGTTAGAATGTCAGAAAGTAGCTCATGCACGGAATGTTGATGGATTTTAACAGTTTGACAAGGTTTTGTCAGTTTTGTGAAAAGATTGTTGGTTCAGTTGACTGGTTATAACAACACTACCAACTATGCCATCTTCAATCAACTTCCATTGAGTTCCAGGGGTATTAAATGTAAGTACAAAATAGTTTTTCTCTTGTGCTTGTGGGGAATAGTAGCAGTAGCTAATGTAAGCTTGGTGTTTTTAGCAGGCTAGCTATCTAGCAGGCTAGCTAGCTTGCAGGTTAAACAGTGTAACAGTAACTGCTACAGTGCAGCTCGGGCCAGCAGCATGTGTCCAAATATCAATCTTAACTGTTCTATTTCATCAGAAACGATCTGAAAACAGGGCTTTAAGTGTAAAATACTGAACTTGTCCTTTAATTTAGCTGAAAAACTTTTACATAGGAGTCTTAGCTTAAGAGCGATTCGGAGCGATCTGAGAGCAACTCTGAGCAAGGAAAAGACAAAAACTTTCATCTTAGTGAGGAGGCGGGGCTGACCCCGTTGCTATGTATGACACAATCTTTTGAAGACTGTGATTGGCTGGTTGTCCAAGAAGGAAAAAAAGAGTGATTTTAAAGTCCAACTGAAATCAAAATTAACCCTATTTACTTTGTTAGCGCATATTACTAGTCTTGTGGTGAAAAATTAATCCGTGCAAGTTAATACACAGAAAAAAATTGTTTGCCGTCGTAATCTTTAATCAAAGTCTGAAAAGTTACTTCCGGTCTGGAATGGCGTTCCTTCTCTGATGACGTAGGTTTGACGGCTTGGTTTGGGAAACGCTTAACCACTCCCCTCAAACCGTTAGTCTGTTATGAGCAGAGATGGAGAGGAGGAGCGCTAGAGTAAAACCCTGCCCTCTGTTCAATATTCCTTTCACTGGGAAATACGTCACAACACTGGAGAAAAGTCGTTTGCAACTTCCGGTTCACGCGGACTTTAAGTATAGGGTCTATTCTAAGCCTTCACTTTGAAATTACATGTGACTGTGTACATTACACAGTGCTGCATTGTTGCATTTTCCCAGTTGCCAAATATCGTAATGTAGTGATTACTTTCATTTCTGGCGCTATGGCATTTCTGCGCTGTGTCGGAGATGTTAGCGCGTCTCTAATAAGATCAGTCACAAACATGATCCCTGCACGATCTCATCTATAGCGCCTTATTAACTCACTGCCATCCATTGTCTGCAACACATTTTTTCTCCCTCTTCGTCTTTCTGCCATGTTCTCCTCTGCTAAAGAAACTCTTCAGCCTCTGAAAAGTCCTCGTCCGTGCTCCTAACAATTTTGACCTTAAGACCTCTTTTAAGGGTTAAGATGCTTTCTGAATTACTTTTTTCTTTACTGGGATTTTTTCTTTAATTTTAAGAGTAAACGCCCACATTTCTAAGAATTTTCTTAGAATTTTGTCACTAGGAGCTACTCTTTGCATTAAGATTCTTTATGAATACGGGCCCAGGTATATTTGGCCTGTACTTGAACTCAATCTTTTGATCCAGATATACTTAAAAGAATAATTAAGAATTCAAAGTATACTTGTCTTGTAGTTGTGTTAACTCTTTTGATTGAGTAGTCAATTAAATATACTTTTTTTTACATAGTTTTTCATATACAGTCTTATGAAACTTACATTGTTTGAAAATATTGATTAGAATATTGATATAAAACAGATATGTTTCTAATTCTGCATATCTGAATTTTTGTGTAGGCTAGTCCACTGGTAGTGTATAGCAATTTACTCTAATTCTACTTTTTTGTTTAAAATGTTGCCTTTCTTTATGAAACTTACTGACATTCAAGTGTTGATTAAAAAAGGATGCATGAAGCTAATAAAATGTTTTTAAAATTAAAGTACAGTTAAAGGTATTTTTCAAGTGCAAAAATAATATATAAATAGTAAACTATAAGTATAATGTTATGGTCACTTAAAGAAAACTTACAAGTATACTTGCAGTATAAACTACGAAACTAGTAGTTTACTGAGAGTACACATCAGTTTGTACTTTCATAAACTAAAAAATGTACTACTTGTATTAAAATAGTAAACTACTAGTATACTTATAAGTTCACTTGTAGTACAGATGCATTACAAATGAGAAACCTAGTTGTGTACTTAGTTTACTACTCTTACAAATACTAAAAATACTAAAAGTGGGCCAATTTAGTCCCAAGCAGTATTGAAATAGTACACAAGTTTACTACAAGTACACATTGATATTAGTATACTTACTACATAAAGTATACTTAAAAAATATACTTGAAAATTACTTAAGTATACTTCATAAAATGAACATGAAGACATGCACTTTTATGATGAAGAGATGCACTTTTATGAGATGCACTTTTATGATGGACAGATGCTCTTTTATAATGGATAGATGCACTTTTATAATGGACAGATGCTCTTTTATGATGGATAGATGCACTTTTATGATGGACAGATGCTCTTTTATGATGGATAGATGCACTTTTATGATGGAGAGATGCACTTTTATGATGGAGAGATGCACTTTTATAATGGATAGATGCTCTTTTATGATGGAGAGATGCACTTTTATGATGGATAGATGCACTTTTATAATGGATAGTTGCACTTTTATAATGGATAGATGCTCTTTTATAATGGATAGATGCACTTTTATAATGGATAGATGGACTTTTATAATGGATAGATGGACTTTTATGATGGATAGATGGACTCTTTTATAATGGATAGATGCACTTTTATAATGGATAGATGCTCTTTTATAATGGATAGATGCACTTTTATAATGGACAGATGCACTTTTATAATGGATAGATGCACTTTTATCATGGATAGATGCACTTTTATCATGGCTAGATGCTCTTTTATAATGGATAGATGCACTTTTATAATGGACAGATGCACTTTTATAATGGATAGATGCTCTTTTATAATGGATAGATGCACTTTTATAATGGGCAGTTGGTAGTGTTGTTATAACCAGTCAACTGAACCAACAATCTTTTCACAAAACCACAATCTTTTCACAAAACTGACAAAACCTTGTCAAACTGTCAAAATCCATCAACATTCCGTGCATGAGCTACTTTCTGACATTCTAACTGAAAGTGGGTGAATATCAAAATACATGATATAAACATTTTGTTAAACCACTTACAAGTGTTATGTTGACAACACCATTGACTACACTATTGAAACAATTACTTTTTTTATTACAACTGTACATGAATAAATAGGCCATTTGGCCCTGGACTAATAGGGTATTCTATTTGTCCATTCTATTGGCTCTATTCTATTTTGAAGACTTGTGCTGGCTGCACAAGTCTAATTTAAGGCTCTCACAAATAAATAGTATGGGTATATTATACATTTTCTGAGTCATCAGAGTGCCTTGAGTATTGAAGTTGTTGAGTTTTGTGTCCGTGGTGTTCTTTCATGCCACAGGGATAAAAGAAAGCATACAGTTTAGGCGGAAATTGTGGAAAAATGTGTGTTATTTTTGGTTTAAAGAAGTCATGTGACCTCTGTGTTTGTCAGACAGATTCAGTACTGGGCTTAAATGAAAGCCTAAAAGGTCCCCTTTCCAACGATACCAAGCACCATATTATAGAATATTGACAATATCCCTAGCATGAGCCTAAACCAGATATACACCAGATTTCAAAAACGGAATTTATTTTAGGGGGTTAGTAACTTCATGAGCTCAAAAAAGTGATTTCGCTACCACCGCTGCACTGCCATCGTGATTTTTCTAATACTAGGGGTGTATACCTTGCCAAAAAAACAATGATAGCATTTGCCCCCCCGTTGATACCGATGGACCCCCCTGGCTCATGGACTAAATGATAAAAGTTAAGATTACAAATTATAATGTTCATACACAATCTACTGAGCAGATTTGGGTTCAAGGACCAACAAAACTCAACTGAAAGACTAATGTCTCGGTTACTATTGTAACCCTCGTTCCCTGAAGGAGGGAACGGGAGACGGAATCACTTCAGGGAGCCCTATCATCTTCGAGTGTCTACAGAACGAGCCAATGACCGTTGGCGTGCGTGAATAACATCACACGCCCCGCCCCGCAGCGCGGGTATAACAGGAAGCGGGCACACGCACACATTGTTTTTCGCTGAGGAGCCGAGATCGTGACGCCGTACATCGTTGGTCAGCAACGCTGGTGACGGGACGTTACATCTCCCGTTCCCTCCTTCAGGTAACGAGGGTTACATTAGTAGCCGAGACGTTCCCTTTCAGTCGCTCACGTTCGACTTAACGTCGACGTGACGAACTAATTGGGATCCCATGGAAAACGCCACGGTTGCTGCCACATCCAGCGCCCTACGCAAGACTCTCAGACCCCCAACTAACTGGGGCGGAAGGCCTGCGTAGAGGGAGTTCAACTGTTGTTCCGTTATACCCCACACAGGAACTCTGGGAAAGCGCACCTTTCCAGGGGAGCGGGACGTTGCGGAAGCCACATCCTGCCCGAAGGGAGGTAACATGTGGAGAATACACATATGGACTGGCCAGAGGGGCAGTGCGACATATGGAATGTCACTGGGGTGGCTCCAGCCTAAGAGGGGGGAGGCAACACCAGACAGTGACGGCAGAGCGGACTCTGCCAAGGGAAAGACAAAGGCTCACCGCAGGGAGCTGTTCGTGGAAGAATACGCATATGGGATTGCCGCAGGGATCACCACATATGGAGCATAGCCTAGCACAAGTTAAAGCATACGAGCACTAGGCCTGGCGTCGGACGCTCCGCAACGTCCGACTGCCAAAGGGGTGCAGAGAAACTCTACAGGGTTCACCTGAGTGGTGAGAGTGATCCGTTCCAAGTGGAAGGGAGTGGCGCAGCAAGCCGACACTACAGCAGGAATTTTGGTGTTACTGGCTGGTTGAAGCGAGCACACAGGAAGAAACTGGCTCAACACGTAGGCTATAAAATCTAGCGAACGTGTTAGGTGTCGCCCAGCCCGCAGCTCTACAGATGTCTGTCAGCGAGATGCCGTGTGTCAGCGCCCAAGAAGAAGCAACATCTCTAGTGCAGTGGGCTTTCAACCTGGGCGGGCAGGGCAGGGCACGCCTTGGGCTTCGTAAGCCAAGGCAATGGCATCCACTATCCAGTGGGCCATCCTCTGCTTGGAGACAGCCTTTCCCTTCTGCTGGCCTCCGTAACAGACAAAAGGCTGATCTGAGGTCCTGAGGCTTTGCATTATGTCCATGTACAGATGCAGAGTGCGAACGGGACAGAGAAAAGCACGGAAAGCGGGAATCTTGGGCACGTATCCGAGCCGGAGTCTTAGGATCACGTGAGAGTTATCCGGGCCGAATTCTAGGCACGATTCGTCGACCGAAAAAGCATGCAGGTCCCCTACACCCTCTTGATGGAGGCCAATGCAACCAAGAGAAGTGTCTTACAGGACAGGATTTTTAACTCAGCTGATTGCAAGGGCTCAAAGGGTGGTCTCTGAAGTGCCAAATGGACCAGAGACAAATCCCAAGAGGGTATAGAGAGCGGGCGAGGCGGATTTAGTCTCCTCACCCCCCTCAGGAACCTGACGATCGGGTCGTGCTTTCCTAACGACTTACCTTCAACTGCGTCGTGATGTGCGGCAATCGTGGCAACATACACTTTGAGGGTGAAGGGAGACAGCCTTCACTCCAACCCTTCTTGCAGGAAGGAAAGCACGGCTCTGATCGAGCAAGTTCGGGGGTTCTCCTTGTGAGAAGAACACCAGTCAACGGACAGGTTCCACTTGAAGGCATAGAGGCGCCTCGTAGAGGGCCCCCCTGCCCGCATGGGGGAGGTCACCTAGAACCTCCGCGTCCTGTCCAGGGACCAGACATGGAGTTTCCAGAGGTCCGGGACATGGGTGCCACAGGGTGCCCCATCTCTGAGAGAGCAGGTCCTCTCGCAGAGGGATGGGCTGTCGCGAGGAGCACTAGTTCCGGGAACCAGGTCCGGTTGAGCCAATACAGTGCAACAAGCAAGACCTGCTCCTCGTCCTCCCTGACTTTGCACAGGGCCTGTGCAAGAAGGCTCACTGGGGGAAACGCATATTTGCAAAGACCCGGGGGCCAGCTGTGTGCCAGTGCATCCATGCCATGGGTCCCCTCGGTCAGGGAGTAAAACAGCTGGCAGTGCGACGTGTCCGGGGCAGCAAACAGATTTATCTGTGCGGTCCTGAAGCGCCTCCAAGTCAGCTGGAGCACCTGGGGGTGGAGTCGCCATTCTCCCGGTAGCACCTGTTGCCGTGAGAGCTCGTCGGCTGCACAGTTGAGCAGGCCCGGAATGTAAACGGCACGAAGTGACCTCAGATACTTCTGACTCCAGAGGAGGACATGGCGGGTGAGTTGTGACATGCGCCGGGAGCGTAGACCACTCTGGCGGTTGATGTACGCAACGGTCGTAGTGCTGTCCATACGGACCAGTACATGTTTGCCTAGTAGCGGCGTTTTGAAGCGGCCTAGTGCAATATGTACTGCTAACAACTCGAGGCAGTTGATGTGCCAATGCAGTTGAGGCCCCGTCCACAGACCTGAAGCTGCATGCCCGTTGTACGTGGCCCCCCCAGCCGGTGACAAAGGCATCGGCCAGGTTGAGCCAAAGGTGGCGCTCCTGGACCACCAAGGTGGACATCGCCTGACCAATGGAACGTGCGGTTTCTTTTGTCGCCCAGAGGTCAAGGTCAGATGCCACACGGAGCTCCCGGAGGAGCTCTGGGTCAGCACCACCCTCGTGCATGTCCATGAGCGCCTGGGCCTGGTGGACCTGCAAGAGCGCCATGGCATGCAGGGCGGAAGCAGCCTGTCCACAGGCTTTGTAAGCCTTCGCCGTGAGACCGCCGGACGAAAACTTACAAGCCTTGGAAGGGAGGTGTGGATTCCCCCGCCAGGAGGAAGCGGACGCTGGACACAGTTGCATCGAAACGGCACGTTCCACCGGCGGGTGTTCCACATACCCCTTGGCCGCTCATCCATCAAGGGTGGTGAGGAGGGAGGACCCAACAGATCGCAGTCTGGCACTATACGGTGCCGACCACGACTTGGTGAGATCCTCATGCACCTCTGGGAAGAAAGGTATCGGGGCAGCGCACTGAGAACCAGCACGGCCCGCCCCGAGAAACCAATCATCCAGCCGAGAAGGTTCGGGACGTGGTGGAGGGTTCCACTCAAGCCCGACCTTCTCGGCGGCCCGGGAAATCCAGAGCTGCCCACTTTGGATCGGACTCAACACTACACTCCCCGCAGGGGGCAACGCAGCCAAATCTTCATCTCCAGACGAGCAAAGCTACCCCTCCGATGCTGCGATTGACATCTGGTTGTCAGAAGGAGCCCCAAAAGACACGGCTGGTCGTTCATGAGAAAGACCAGCACGTTCTTTTGGAAGCTTCAGCGGCGCCCACATTTGTGAGGCGTGAGGGGCCCATAGAGATTGTCTCAACGGGGAAGCCCTCACGGTGATCCACAGATCACCCTGGCTAAGCGCTGAAGTAGGCCTATTCTGTGGGGCAGAAAAGACGCTAGATCTGGGCATAGGCATAGACTGCACCTCCCTTAAGGTAAGCAAGTCTCGATCTTAACACGGTCATAGTCATATTCCCGCAATGGGAACATGAACTATTCACAAAAGTTGCCTCAGCATGCTGAATGCCCAAACATGTGAGGCAACTATTGTGGCCGTCTGCTGGCACCAGAGAATGACCGCATCCAGAAACGCAGGCATCCTGAACGAATGACATCCTGAAAAGGACGCAGTGTCACGCCTGTGCTGCTCTTTTATGAAGGAAAAAAAGAAAAGAAAAATACTCTTTCCACTACTCTCACAGTGCTGAGACAACCAGGGAATGGCCGCTGTGTATTGTGTACACCGAGGGAAACGCCCACCAAACCGACACAAGCTCTTGCTGTAAAAACAGCAGTTGTTGAACAAAGAAATTTTTGCGGCCACTCGCTGCACGCGCCGTCACACCAACACCAATAGAGAGTCTTCAACACTCAGTAGCAGTCTGTAAGTTCAGAAATGAACAGGAAGCTCGGCTCCGAAGTGAAAGACAATGTGTGCGTGCGTGCGTGCGTGCGTCATTGGCTCATTCTGTAGACACTCCAAGATGATAGGGCTCCCTGAAGTGATCCCAATTACGTTATGTCGAATGTGAGCGACTGAAAGGGAACTGACTGGCCATCTGAGCCAAGACAAATATTTGGTGCAAATATTTCATTGTAATAAATGGCTGTTAATGTGGTCACTTGTTTTCAATTTCCACGTCAGGGAATCATGTCAGGGAATCCTGTCTTATCAAAGTGCCACTCCACATGTATATTGATATAAATTACAGTATATTGTGGCAGTTTAGCCTTACATTTTACAGTATATGACAAGTTCCACAAGGAGAATTGTAACACAAACAGTTGTGTGGATGCCAGACTTATTCGTTTATGAAAATCAATAATTTATTCATTCTTGGTTCCAAAGATTTTTTTTTTTTTTTTTTTGGAACTCAAAGAGGCGTGTGTGTAGAAACAATTATTATTAAAGAGACAAGAGGAGCATGAACATTCTGCTAAACATTATTTTGTGTTCCACAGAAGAAAGAAATAATACAGGTTTGTAACAACATGAGGGCAAGTAATTGATGCCTGAAACGGAATGATAATTTCTGTCCATTTCAAGTCGGTTTAAACACAGTCGGCTTAAACACAGATTAAATGTTATTCTCAGACGAAAAACTTCTGAATAAAAACAACACCAGTAAAGATGGTAAATCCAGAAGTAGGTCTCAGTTTAGTGAACTCTGAGTAGAGGAAGATTGTTTTCTTAATTAAAGATGTGTTGTGAATCCCGCAGGACACAGTCAGGTGCGTAAGCTTGACCTGTTTTCATCTGAAGTCGCTGCAAGATGATTTTAATGTGTGCACATCTGTTTGTAGTGCATCTGCTGTTGAGTGTTCATTCTGTCATTTTTCATTTTGTCACTCATCTGTAACAGTTTTTTTTTAAACCATTGTGCTGTTTTATTTAGATTGTGTCTCATGCAGAAATTCTTTTAAATGTATATTCACCTAAAAAGTTTAATTCTGCCTTTATTTACTCACCCTCATAACATTATTAACCTGTGCTACTTTTTTTTTTTCATGCTGTTTCCATACAACATCAATTCATGAAGACCATGACTGTCAAGTTACAATAAGGAAAAACACTGAGTGAAGACGGTGAAAGGAGGAATGGTGAGTAGCCACACACACCCTCTAAGCAGATGAGTATTGATTAACTTCCCTTATTATCTTTGCAGAAAGATCACATGGAGACTGGAGGAGAACGAGGAACTGGAGACTAGGACCAGGAACGAGGAGAGGAACAAGAAGGTAGGTATGCTTCAGGAAGAAGATAATCCAAATGGATACAGTCGGAGTCTTAGGGTACGTTTACATGACAACGATGTGCTTAATAGGGAGCTGGATACTCTTGACATTCATTGCTTTTATTTTTAATTTGTTTTATTTTATTTACTGTTATTTTAAATACATGCTCTATACTTGGAAAATACATGTAATTTAACTTGAACTCTGATGACCCCTTTCCTATGTTTTGCTCATTGTGGATCTCACAGTAGGACACGTGCTTCTCAAACGGAAGGCTGCATCCTACTAAGGCTGTGTCCTTGCTAGTCCAGTCCTTCAGAGGCTTGTAGGCTAGTGTCCTCCTCAGCATTAAATACTATAATGAGACAATATAGGAAGTGTGCATGGCTATGTCATAAATGTTTCCGCCACGCGGTCACCGCATGAAAATACTATTTAAACTTAATATTGGAAAAATTCTTTGTATTACAAATCTTTATTAACTGGCTTTCAATTAATACAGTACAATGAATGACAGCCATCTGAGGTCTCCAAGTGGCTTACATTATTGGCAGTTTAGTGTTAAGAGATTAATTTACAGCAAAACAAAAGATAAGATCTATACTTTCATGTCTAACATGTCTAATGTCTAACTCGTCAGCTTATTTTTCGTGAATTTGAATATATGTTCAAAGGATTGTGGGTGATTTAAGGCCGCGAAGGACACATCCGATGCGTCCTTTAAAACAGGCTGAATGAAGGATGCGACACAAAGGCTGCCTTCCAAGGATCCTACAAATTGAGATGACCTTCAGCGACGTTTGATGACATGGCAGCTGAGATTTTCAGTCTTCGTAGGATGCAGCCTTCCGATTGAGCAGCACCCAAAGTGTCATGATTCCTGTTGTTCCCCTGGTCTTGTGTGGACTCTTTATGTTGTTTCCTGTTTTGCGCCATGTTTTGTAGTCCTTTGTAGTTTTTCTTTTTGATTAGTTTCTGATTGTTCCCAGGTGTGTCTTGTTTGCAAATCACCCTTTGTGTATAAATACTTTAGTGTTTCTCATGTTCTTTGTCTGGTGTTGTTCTTTGTTGGATGTTTTGTTGACATTCTCAGTTCTGCTCCCTGGTTTTTATGTGTATATTTTTGTTTACTTTTGTTGTTATTTTAATAAAGTTCTCCTGCACATGGATCCTGCCTTCACTCTCAACTCTGAGAGCACTTGGCGTAACACATAGTCCTGAAAGTTTTATATTTTTTTATATTTTATACAAACAATGTTGAATTTTCTGCAGTCACAGCTTTAACATGTCAACTCTGTCATCCTGGTGTAATAGTTTCTCTAAAGAGTTGTACAACATGTGGTTAAGGTGGGAAAATATTCAGTTTTGTCACCTCCGTCAGACGTCAACTCCATCAGGTTTTATGTCTGGCAGAGTTGACTTGTAAGCTGATGGAGTTGACAAGTGCTCACAAAACTCTTTATATAGTGATATATACACATACATACAGTATCTCACGAAAGTGAGTACACCCCTCACATTTCAGCAAACATTTTAGTATAGCTTAGGGACAAAGGGACAATACTATAGAAATGAAACTTAGATATATCAAGTCAAGTCAAGTCAAAGCACATTTATTTATATAGCGCTTTTTACAATACAGATTGTTTCGAAGCAGCTTTATAGAGATAACAGGAAAATAATGCAACAAAAGTTTGTTTCGAGAAGAAAATAGCGTCACAGTCCAGCTTAAGTAAGTTCAATGATGTTTCATTTTTGAGGATCAGTGCTGATCGTGTCGATGAGGCCTTCAATGAGAGTCTAGTTGACACAATCTCTGCTGACACTTCAGGGACATTTTTCAACACACATCATGTGTTGTGGCTTGTATAGCAGTATATATTTACTGTCCTCTGAAAATAACTCAACATACAGCCATTATTGTCAAAATAGCTGGCAACAAAAGTGAGTACACCCTAAGTGATAATAGCTGTATGCCATTTAACTATTCAAAGCCACATGTCCTATTCATCATTTTCATGTTTTTGTCTGCTTGACAGGAGTATACAAATTTGCGTATCTTGTATTAGAGCAGTTAAAATTTGTGATTTGAGTACAATTCTCTCAAACTGATCACTGGATGTTCAACATGGCACCTCATGGCAAATAACTCTCTAAGGATTTGAGAATTAGAATTGTTGCTCTCCACAAAGTTGACCTAGGCTATAAGAAGATTGGTAACACCCTGAAACTGAGTTACAGTACAGTGGCCAGGGTAATACAAAGGTTTTCCAAGACAGCTTCCACTTGGAACAGGCCTCGCAAGGGTCAATCAAAGAAGTTGAGTCCTCGTGCTGTGTGTCAGGTGCAGAAGCTGGCTTCAAAAAACAGACGCATGATCGTACCAGCATTGCTTTAGAGGTTGCAGAAGCGGAAGGTCAGCTTGTCAGTGCTCAGACCATACGCCGCACACTGCAACAAGTCGGTTTGCATGGCCTTCGTCCCAGAAAGAAGCCTCTTCTGAAGCTGGCTCACAAGAAAGCCTACAAACAGTTTGCTGAAAGCAACCTGTTCAAGAGCATGAATTACTGGAACCATGTTCTGTGGTCTGATGAGACGAAGATAAACTTGTTTGGCTCAGATGGTGTCCAGCATGTGTGGCGAAGCCCTGGTAAGGAGTACCAAGAAAATTGTGTCTTGCCTACAGTCAAGCACGGTGGTGGTAGCATCATGGTCTGGGGCTGCATGAGTGCTGCTGGTACTGGGGAGCTGTGCTTCATTGAGGGAAACATTGATTCCAACATGTACTGTGACATTCTGAAGCATAACATGATGCCCTCCCTTCAGAAACTGGGCCAAACGGCATGATAACGACCCCTAACACAGGAAGCTGAAGATGAAGGTGATGGAGTGGCCAAGTATGTCTCCAGACCTGAACCCTATTGAACACCTGTGGGGCATCCTCAAGCGGAAGGTGGAGAAGCGCCATGTGTCTAACATCCAGCAGCTCCGTGATGTCATTATGGAGGAGTGGAAGAGGATCCCAGCAACAACCAGTGCAGCTCTGGTGAATTCCATGTCCAGGAGGATTAAGGCAGTGGTAGATAACAATGGTGCTCACACAAAATATTGACACTTTGGACACAGTTTTGACATGTTCACTTAGGGTGTACTCACTTTTGTTGCCAGCTATTTTGACAATAATGGCTGTATGTTGAGTTATTTTCAGAGGACAGTAAATATATACTGCTATACATGTAGCACATTGACCACTCTAAAATCAATCCAAGTTTAATTTCTATAGTATTGTCCCTTGAGAAGATATACTAAAATGTTTTCTGAAATGTGAGGGGTGTACTCACTTTTGTATACTCACTATATATATATAATTTTTTTCATGATTTTAATTACATATATATTTGGTCCCTCCTTGAACTGGAGGGGTTTGAGGGGACAGTACCTTTGGGCTGGCAGACCGGGGTAGTAGTCCCTCTTTTTAAGAAGGGGGACCGGAGGGTGTGTTCCAGTTACAGGGGGATCACACTTCTCAGCCTCCCCGGGACAGTCTATGCCAGGGAACTGGAGAGGAGAATATGGCCGATAGTAGAACCTCAGATTCAGGAGGAACAGTGCGGTTTTCGTCCCGGTCGTGGAACACTGGACCAGCTCTTTACCCTCTCCAGGGTGCTGGAGGGTTCATGAGAGTTTTCCCAACCAATCCACATGTGCTTTGTGGATTTGGAGAAGGCATTCGACTGTGTCCCTCACGGCGTCCTGTGGAGGGTGCTCTGGGAGTATGGGATCCGGGGCCCTTTGCTAAGGGCTGTCCGGTC
This sequence comes from Rutilus rutilus, assembly GCF_951802725.1. Taxonomy (NCBI): domain Eukaryota; kingdom Metazoa; phylum Chordata; class Actinopteri; order Cypriniformes; family Leuciscidae; genus Rutilus; species Rutilus rutilus. Next base: position 46,476,175 of record NC_140211.1, on the reverse strand, counting down.
CCTGTACGACCGGAACAGGAGCTTGGTTCGCATTGCCGGCAGTAAGTCAGACTTGTTCCCAGTGCATGTTGGACTCCGGCAGGGCTGCCCTTTGTCGCCGGTTCTGTTCATCATTTTTATGGACAGAATTTCTAGGCGCAGCCAGGGGCCGGAGGGTGTCAGGTTTGGGGACCACACGATTTCATCTCTGCTTTTTGCGGATGATGTTTTCTTGCTGGCCCCATCAGACCAGGATCTTCAGCATGCACTGGGGCGGTTTGCAGCCGAGTGAGAAGCGGCTGGGATGAGAATCAGCGCCTCCAAATCCGAGGCCATGGTTCTCAGTCGGAAAAGGGTGGCTTGCCCACTTTAGGTTGGTGGAGAGTTCCTGCCTCAAGTGGAGGAGTTCAAGTATCTTGGGGTCTTGTTCACGAGTGGGGGAAGGATGGAACGGGAGATTGACAGACGTATTGGTGCAGCTTCTGCAGTAATGCGGTCGATGTACCGGTCTGTCATGGTGAAGAAAGAGCTGAGCCGCAAGGCGAATGTGGGTCATGACTGAAAGGACAAGATCCTGGATACAGGTGGCCGAAGTGAGCTTTCTCTGCAGGGTTGCTGGGCGATCCCTTAGAGATAGGTAGAGAAGCTCGGTCACTCGGGAGGAGCTCAGAGTAGAGCCGCTGCTCCTCCACATCGAGAGGGGCCAGCTAAGGTGGTTCGGGCATCTGTTACGGATGCTTTCCTGGACGCTTTCCCGCTGGAGGGACTATGTCTCCCGGCTGGCCTGTGAACGCCTCGGTGTCCCCCCGGAAGAGCTAGAGGAAGTGTCTAGGGAGAGGGAAGTCTGGGGATCTCTGCTTAGACTGCTGCCCCCGCGACCCGGCCCCGGATAAGTGAAAGAAGATGGATGGATGGATGGATGGTTATATTTGGCCTGATTTACATGCCTTATATACATAGCATCTTTACATCAACTGTCGAATTCAAAATTCATGTGTCTTATTTTTTTTATGAATATTACAATTCTTGTACACTTACAATTGATTTGTACACTTTTTTTTTTTTTTTACAACCTGTCACTCACATGAGATCATAGCAATAGCAAACCCTGATGTAATGGACTTCATAGAGAGCGAACATGCCAGTTTGCCACTGCTTAAGTCATTGCAGGTAAGGCACAAATAAAATGTAAGTGATGCGTTTTAAAGACAGGCTACAGATCCTTTGGATTCACATTGGGAATGTTCTGCTGCTGCTACAGGGCGACACATTCAATTAAATATTAAATTAAATATTAGCTTAAAAATGTGTCTGTTGTCTTAATTTGTTGTCTTGTTAATCAGCTGTTGTAACCTCAGTTGGACCTTTGTCAACTCCATTTTTTGTCAATTCCCTCAGTATTTAACACAGTCATATGAAGGTTTCTGTTAATTTTGAAAGAAACATTTTATTCTTTTTTCCATTTATTGTGTTAAAATATGAAAACATCAACATAACTACATGATTTTATGTCTGAATAAACAGAACATTGGTTATATATGTTTAATATTAAAAAGGAAGTGTAGCGAATAAAGGAATTTAGGAAGAGGATTGTTCATAATTAGCCTGGTAATACCACACTCTGCTACTTCACTTTGCTTCGTAGACAGAGTCTGGAATAGCATAATAGAGAAGTGTTTTCTCTCTCGCGGGGGGGGGGGCGCTTGTCTGAAGTTTAAAATCATTGGTTACCCGTAAGCCAATCACATAACGTTTGGTTATGGCGTGTGTTATGCGCATGCTCAGCCGCATCTAACTTCCACTGTAAACGCATGTATGATGCAAAAACTAAACCATCGAGCGAAATACCGGTGTGAACATGGCTGTGAATGACTTTTGCAGATTATGTGAAGTAAATCTACACATCCACGGTACAATCAGCGTCTACGTCACGGCTCTCAGCCCGCCCTCTGTTCGTTGATTGGCCCGGCTGTTTTCAGGCCGGTGGAAAACTGAAAGATAGGCTGCTATCTCAGACTGACTACAGGAGCGAAATGAAATTAGCGGAAGTAGGAAGTCTGACGTAGTCAGGCTAGTTCATAATAACCCTAACCCAGAAAAAAAAAAAATTTTAGAGAATATTTTTTTTTACATTTAGCTCCTTTACTAAACACCATTATTACATAACTGAAGACTTTACACTGTTGTTAAATAGATTAAATTAAAATAGCATGTTTTTTTAATGGATCTGATGGAGTTGACAGATTAAGTTATGAAGTGAATAAATGTACGTTTTTAGAAAAAAACTTTTTCAGGAAAACCTGTTCCCTTACATGGTTCATTAGCTGAGACTTTTGTCTACACATATACACTGCCGTTCAAAAGTTTTTTATCGGTAAGAATTTTAATGTTTTTAAAATAAGTCTCTTCTGCTCACCAAGGCTGCATTTCTTTGATTAAAAAAAAGAAAAGAAAACAGTAATATTGTGAAATATTATTACAATTTAAACAGCTGTTTTATATGTGAATATATAGTGAAGTATAATTTATCCATGTGATCAAAGCATCATTACTACAGTCTTCAGTGTCTCATGATTATTCAGAAATCATTCTAATATGATGATTTGATGCTCAATAAACATTTCTCATTATTTTCAGTGTTGAAAACAGTGCTTTATATTCAGGATTATTTGATGAATAGAAAGTTCAAAAGAACAGAATTTATCAATAGAAAGCATTGTAACATTAAACACTACCGTTTAAAAGTTTGGGGTCAGTAAGAATTTTTTTTTTTTTTTTTGGGGGAAATAAATAAAATAAATCAATACTTGTATTCGTCAATTATTAATTAAATTGATCAAAAGTTACAGTAAAGACATTTATAATGTTACAACATATTATATTTCAAATACATGCTGTTCTTTTTAACTTTCTATTCATCAAAGAATCCTGATTTTTTTTTTTTTTTTTACACAACTGATAATAATAATGAATGTTTTTTGAGCATCAAATCCACATATTAGAATGATTTGTGAAGGACTGGAGTAATGATGCTGGAAATTCAGCTGTGATCACAGGAATAAATAACTTTTTAAAATAGAAAACAGTTATTTTAAATTGTCATAATATTTCACAATATTACTGTTTTTTGTATTTTTAATCAAATAAATGCAGCCTTGGTGAATAGAAGAGACTTCTTTCAAAAACATTAAAAATCTTACAGATCAAAAACTTTTGAACGGTAGTGTATATAGTACACTATAAAATATAGTTTTAGTTTGCAATAGCAACACTGTTATAATAGCATTATGTGCACAAGTCTTAAGTAATATGTTGCTTGTGTGAGAAACACACCCAAATTTAAGTCATTATTGATCAGTTTTTCTTTTTTGGAGCTTAACAGATTCTATGAACTGTTATTAAACGGAAACAATCTGTAAATAATTTGCAAAATAATTTGCAATATACAGTATATATATATATATATATATATATATATATATATATATATATATATATATAATTTTTTTATTTGTGGTTGTTCTGATCCTTTATAATATTTGATCTATACGTTTAATATGTTCTTTAAAAAGTCCTCAGAATGTTTGTGATTTCATTTGTTGTGAATCTTTTTTTTTCTCTATTGAAACATCTTACAAACCATTCCAGCTGTCAACAGCATCGCTCTGTAATTCCAACTGCCTTTTGTTTTGTGCTGATCAGTAAATCCATCTTGGCAAGAATGAAAGTGCCACAATCTTTCCCTGGAGTATAAGCCCATCTGAAAGACTTAATTTAGTCCAGCTTTATTTTGAGGTTTTATTTGTGTGTGTGTGTGTGTGTGTGTAGTTTACAGATAAGTTAGCTTTATAATTCCTTAAAACTAAAAAACAAATCAATTTTTAACCACTGCAAGAGGTGGGAAGTTTATGAAATGGTATAAATGTTTATGTCTAGATTGCCTAGTAAATTGGAAGTTCATAGAGTTGCATAATGAGTTACTCAATATTGTGCTGAAAAGTTTGCGTATGGAAGAAAGGATGATTCCATAATGAAGATAATTAACTTCAGAGAGCTGCGTCTGGACCGCTGGCTCTGGTTTTTTAGGGAAATGAAGAGGAGAATTCAATTATCGGAGTTTTCTGAATCGTGACTCTGCAGAAATAATTATCTCATGTTTTTGTGCGTATGTTAATTAGACCTTTAGAGTCAAAAGGAGAACAATGTTTAGACATAGATCCAGTAAAGGAAAAAGGGTAATGACTAAACTAATACAATGAATTTAAACATGGATAACATAGCAGGATCTCATGAAATCTTGTTTGGTCTTCTGTTAAACTGGGTCAAATTATCTCTTTTCACATCGAGGTCTGATATAGCGGGAGTGATCTTTCATCATCATGTGACTAATGACTGAGCATTAGAATCATCCACTAAAACATCTAGTAAACATAGGGATAGCTAAATATAGTGATATGTACTTTTCTTTTCAAAAGTTTAATGTCAGTAAGATTTTTTTACATAAAAAAAATAAAAAAAAAAGAATGCTGAAAAAGAACGAAGCAAGAATGCTGAAAACTGATTCATAAAGACATTTATAATGTTGCAAAATATTTCTATATGAAATAAATGCTGGTCTTTTGAACTTACTATTCATCAAATAATATATATATATATATGTATATATAAACAGCACAACTGCTTTCAACATTGTTAATAGTATGTTTCTTGAGCAACAAACCAGCATATTAGAATGATTTCTGAAGGGTCATGTGATACTGAAGACTGGAGTAATGATGCTGAAAATTCAGCTTTGTATCACATAAATTACATTTTACAATATATTCACAAAACAGTTATTTGAAATTGTAACATTATTTCACAATAGTTATTGTTTTTACGCAAATTACAATTAAAAAAAAAAATATTCTGCAACATAGGAGAACCAACCCCCATAGGAGTGTAAAGACACTAGAAGCCAGGAATTAGCTCTAGTGTAAAATCACAAACCTGACTATCATTTTCTTCCATTCCATATGTGCCCTGAAACTTAGTGATCAGCCAGTTAGGAATAGAGTATTATGTTATCCATTGTGTATGAAATGTGCTATATAAACAAACTTGCAGACCAAAGTGCTGTACAACACAATTAAAAAACCAAACATAACACACTAAAACAGGACTTAATAAAATAACAAAATTCAGTTCTCTTCTGGGTCAGACTCTAAAGCCAAGGTGTAAAAATTCTTCTTCAAAGCTGTTTTAAAAGCATTCAGAGTGGGGGCAGAACGGATGGTAAGCGTTAGGTTATTCCATAACAAAAAGGAACAATCACCTCTTCGCTTAAAAGGGTGGTATAATGCCCTTTTCACAAGATGTAAAATAAATCTCTGATGTCCCCAGAGTGTGTGTGTGAAGTTTTGGCTCAAAATACCACATAGATATTTTTATATAGCATGTTAAAGTTGTCACTTTTTGAGGGTGAGCAAAAACGCACCTTTTTGTGTCTGGCCCTTTAAATGCAAATATGCTGCTGCTCCCGACACAGAGGGCGGGGTTTCAAGAGCTTGTGTGTTAGCAGCTCCGATTACGTCAGGCAGACACACACTAAAATGGCAGAAACTGTTCTGCCTTTTATGTTTAAATGGAGTCAGACAAAGATGGAGAGACTCAAGAAGAAGTGACAACACGTAGAATGCAACAGGACGTCGATTGGTTAGTTGATGAATTTATGTTGCTGATGTAGAGTTAACTATCTTCAATTAGCATATTCTATCATGATAATCTATAAATCGCTCGTATAGGAACTGTTGTGAGATGCACACAGAGTGACTTTCTATTGCATGTGAAAAGTGAAACGGATGCTACAGTTTGAGCTGACTCACAAATGTGCTCGACTACAGCAACTCTTCCTCTTCTCAACACGGACTGCGTGTTCCCGGGGGCGGGGTTTATGTAAATTTTAGGAGGAATTTCGTGCAGTCCCTACCAGCCGTTTGTTGTAGTCCTTAAAAAACGATTTCTTTAAAAGCAAATATCTCCCTTTGCTTTGAACTTTGAGCGTTGTAACTTTGCAGATGTTGTTTATGCTCAAAAAGCAACATTACACACTAACTAAAGTTAGAAAAGTGAAATCATACTCAACCACCCCTTTAAGTCGGGAGTCGGGACCGTGGTACCTGAAGCAGAAGTTTATCAGCAGATCTCAAATCCATTAGCCTGACGTCGTCATACTCGGATTCTAGTCAGAATATGAGTCTGATACTGCTTGTTACTCCCTCAACAGGGAGGAACAATGAAGGTGGAGGAAACGTGTACGGCGGTTACAAATTACATGTTTATTCCAGATATTCAATCACAAAAGTTCGGCAACGAGGCCTTTCAAAGTTCGCCGCAACGCCGGTTTTCGTCTCGGTCCTGGCCAGGGATCGAAAGAAGGAGAAAAACGCTCAATCACGAACGCCAGTCAGGATGCTTTTCTAGACAGGCACACCTGTGCACCGGTGTATCCAATCCACCTGATTACTCCCCGTAGCTCTGCAGCGCACCTGTAGAGGGAGCACAACACACGGCAAAAGAGAAACAAAGAGCAGCGGCCGTGACACCCTCCTCCTTAAGAACAGGAAACCAAAAGTTTCCGTTAATGGTGCTTAAACAAAATCATAACCGCAAAGGCCTATATTTTAAGGAAAATACAATATTTGTATACATACACACACATTACCATAACAAAAATCCTCACCCACGTGAACAGCATGGTACATACAGTGAGGAAAATAAGTATTTGAACACCCTGCTATTTTGCAAGTTCTCCCACTTAGAAATCATGGAGGGGTCTGAAATTGTCATCGTAGGTGCATGTCCACTGTGAGAGACATAATCCAAAAAAAATAATAATCCAGAAATCACAATGTATGATTTTTTAACTATTTATTTGTATGATACAGCTGCAAATAAGTATTTGAACACCTGAGAAAATCAATGTTAATATTTGGTACAGTAGCCTTTGTTTGCAATTACAGAGGTCAAACGTTTCCTGTAGTTTTTCACCAGGTTTGCACACACTGCAGGAGGGATTTTGGCCCACTCCTCCACACAGATCTTCTCTAGATCAGTCAGGTTTCTGGGCTGTCGCTGAGAAACACGGAGTTTGAGCTCCCTCCAAAGATTCTCTATTGGGTTTAGGTCTGGAGACTGGCTAGGCCACGCCAGAACCTTGATATGCTTCTTACAGAGCCACTCCTTGGTTATCCTGGCTGTGTGCTTCGGGTCATTGTCATGTTGGAAGACCCAGCCTCGACCCATCTTCAATGCTCTAACTGAGGGAAGGAGGTTGTTCCCCAAAATCTCGCAATACATGGGCGCCGGTCATCCTCTCCTTAATACAGTGCAGTCGCCCTGTCCCATGTGCAGAAAAACACCCCCAAAGCATGATGCTACCACCCCCATGCTTCTTTTTTTTTGTTTTTATTTATTTATCAGGGACAATGCAGCGCACATTATTACATACATAATTATCATAGGCAAGCCATAACAAAATGTGTAAATGTGTTGCATAAAAGGTTTCTAGCCGATAGGCTAATTTGCAACCCCAGTCCCTGGTCGGGCCTTTCTAAAAACATATACCAAATATATAATTTGTAAAAAACTACATCGTGTAAATTACACAATCATGCGACAAATGCATTATAAACACTAACATTAACATTTTACACAATCCCGACCACATTACACAAAACACCACATCACATCCAGCACAGACAATACACTACAACAAAAATGACTCAATGTCCACATATTTGATTTTCTTTCAGCCAGTGTTTCACCTTTCTATTAAATGTTTTCAGGTCGGTTTCTGTTTTTATTTCCGTTGGTAAATCATTCCAAAAATGGGTCCCTATCACTGAAAAACTTGACTGGCCAAAAGTAGTTCTGCGCCCCTCTGCTATGCAGTTGCCACCCGCTGCTCTCCTAGTGGCCACTCTCCTTGTGTTTATTTTTGTCACAAAAGGACAGAGTACAGCTGGAGCTAGATTATTTGTGCATTTAAAAATCAGCTTAAGAAAAGAGAACTTAATAAAACTGTCAAAATTTAAAAGCTTGTATTTCTGTACAATCAAACAGTGATGCCACATAATTGGTTTCTGATCCAATATTTTCAGTGCTTGTTTATATAAAGAAATAATGGGTTTGACTGTTGTCTGGGAGGCTTGTCCCCATACAGTAACACAATAAGATAAATGAGAGAGTATCATAGCATGAAAAAACAGCAAAGCTGCTTTGACAGGTATATGATGCCTAATCATTCTAAAACAGTTTAGGTTTGTCCGGACAGTCTTACAGAGTTTGTTAATGTGTTTATTGAATTTGAGTTGGGAATCCAAAATAATACCTAAAAAATTTTAATTCCTCAACTTCCTCTATGGCTTCTTGATCTATTTTAATAGTACATTTAGCTTTTCCTCTAATTGAGAAGCACACAGTAGGGATGGTGTTCTTGGGATGGAATTGGCAAACTTAAGACGGGCCTTGACATGTGCTGGTTTAAGCAGGGGGACCTTCCGTGCCATGCATGATTTCAAACCATGACGTCTTAGTGTATTACCAACAGTAACCTTGGAAACGGTGGTCCCAGCTCTTTTCAGGTCATTGACTAGCTCCTCCCGTGTAGTTCTGGGCTGATTTCTCACCTTTCTTAGGATCATTGAGACCCCACGAGGTGAGATCTTGCATGGAGCCCCAGTCCGAGGGAGATTGACAGTCATGTTTAGCTTCTTCCATTTTCTAATGATTGCTCCAACAGTGGACCTTTTTTCACCAAGCTGCTTGGCAATTTCCCCGTAGCCCTTTCCAGCCTTGTGGAGGTGTACAATTTTGTCTCTAGTGTCTTTGGACAGCTCTTTGGTCTTGGCCATGTTAGTAGTTGGATTCTTACTGATTTTATGGGGTGGACAGGTGTCTTTATGCAGCTAACGACCTCAAACAGGTGCATCTAATTTAGGATAATAAATGAGTGAAGGTGGACATTTTAAAGGCAGACTAACAGGTCTTTGAGGGTCAGAATTCTAGCTGATAGACAGGTGTTCAAATACTTATTTGCAGCTGTATCATACAAATAAATAGTTAAAAAATCATATATTGTGATTTCTGGATTTTTTTTTTTAGATTATGTCTCTCACAGTGGACATGCACCTATGATGACAATTTCAGACCACTCCATGATTTCCAAGTGGGAGAACTTGCAAAATAGCAGGGTGTTAAAATACTTATTTTCCTCACTGTAGATGAAGGATTACAAACCTGTGGGTTCCTAATCCAATGCAACACCTTACACAATGTTTTCTACATCGGTGCCCTAGACAGCACATCGGCCACTACATTTTCAGAGCCTTTAAGGTGCCTGATATCTAAATGAAAAGGCTGAAGAAATAGGCAACGCATGCCCGTTGGTTCGGGTTTTTAAGGGAGTGTAAAAACGTAAGCGTGTTATGGTCACTGTAAACTATTACAGGCGAGCTATTCCCACCTACGTACACTTCGAAGTGTTGGAGAGCCAAAATTAAAGCAAGCGCCTCTTTTTCGATTGTGGAGTAATTCCGTTGATGACTGTTGAACTTCCGTGAAAAAAACAAACAGGGCGCTCAATCCCTGCATCGTCCTCTTGGACTAGCACTGCCCCTGCCCCCTCTTTACTGGCATCTACTTGGATTTTAAATGTTTTCTCCAGCTGAGGTGCCATTAGGACGGGTGTCATAGTTAGCAGCGTTCTTACTGCATCAAAGGCATTTTGGCAGGACTCGGACCAAACAAACAAGGCTTTAGCCTTAGGTCAGTTAAAGGGGCAACGACTGTGGAGAAGTTCCTACAAAAACAACGGTAGAAAACCACCAGACCCAGAAAGCGCATCAAATCTTTCTTAGTAACAGGAACAGGATATTCATCTATTGCTCTCACCTTTTCTCGCACTGGTCCTTGCCCTACCACTTTACCGAGGTACGTCACAGTTGCTCCTGCAAACTCGCACTTAGCCATATTTAACGTACGATTTGCCTGAGCGAGGCGAACTAAGAGGAGGCGTAATCTGGCCATGTTTCGCTTACCACGATTGTATCATCTAAGTAAACAGTTACGCCCTTTAGTCCAGCGATAATTTTGTTCATCAACCTTTGAAACGTTGCCGGCGCGTTTCGAAGGCCGAAGCTCATAACCCGGTAAGAAAATAACCCATTAGGTGTTATAAATGATAACACCTCGCGCACGCGCTTGGTCAACGGGATCTGCCAATAGCCTTTTAGTAAATCTAATTTTGTCACAAATTTTGCGCCACCAACCTGGTCAACACAATCCTCCATTCTCGGCAGAGGAAAGGAGTCTGGTTTTGTGACTGAATTTAGTTTCCTATAGGATTTTTTAACCAGCAAACACGGCGAGGACCAGCTAGAAGAAGAAGGTTCGGTTGGGCTGCATTGGGCTGTGATTATGGGGCGTGTTTCAACCAAAGCAGGAAAGAAAATGACTCAATTGGATAGACCTACAATCATTCGTATGTTCTTCATTCATCTTTCCGATCAACAAATTGCCTTGATCGCGGTTCTCTGTTCCTCTTTTAAAATGAATGCGCTGTCGATATCTTCTATAACAGACGCGATGGCGGAATCTACACATCTCAATTCTCCAGTGGCAGTCATCTTTGTTGTAAACAAATTCAACCCAAACGCTCTTTGGTGATGTGGAAGATTACGTTACTGTTGATCATCTGTCCATCATCGTATAAAGCCCGCTCTGACAATTTGATTGGTCCGAACAGCTCTGGTTCGAGCATAATAGCTCCACAACAGATCAAGTCCAGACCAAACTTCCTGACCTCAAATGTTGTGGGCAGGGCTAAGTTCGGCTGGTATCCAGGCTACAAATTCATTACTAGCTGGTGTAGAATAACAAGATCTAATAGATGAAGAAAAAAAAAAAATCCTTCTGACCCCGATCTTATGAACAGTGCACAACATTTTTTATTTTATTTTTGTAAGAGAAAACAGATATTTTTGAACTGTTGTCAATGTAGAAAGAGTCCAGGTGATGTAGTCATGTCATCTACCAGAAGATGAGACACAGTTGATACTAAAATGAGAGATATTTGAGAATCACAACTAAGTCTCCTAAGCTTATAAAGAGCAACCTCTGAGCAATACAATATTCATATAATGGAGTCTTGAAAGAGATTGCAGCAAGACAATAAAGAGATGTTCTATGTTTATTCTACAACATTCTCAGTTTTGACTCTTTTGCTCTCAAATATTTCTCATGTCTCATTTGTCATATTTTTATTTATCCTAAGGAATTTTAGGAGAAACATTTTGGATACTAAAATGAGAGATATATGAGAACCACAACTAAGTCTCCTGAGCTTAGGAAAAGCAACTACTGAGCAATAAATCTTTCCTCTGGGCACCCTTAGTAGTTGAAGCTGTAATAATAGGATATTGGCGAAACAGATTTGGCAAACGTTACAGTGTGTATTTTTGTTTGCGCTGTGGAGAACATCAAATGTTTCTATTAACAACATGCTTTTGCAGCATTGAGCAATGTAACCAATCACAGATGTTCAGTGCTGAGTAATCCAAGCTTTAACAAACAAAGTGTAGACACGATGTAGAGATTTTTTGTTCAATGTAGACAGCTTCATTGATTAACGTCCGTGTATACGCTACAAATGCGGAATTAACTCTCGAAATCACAATGATTGACATAGTGACTATAGCAATGGACGAGACAAAAGTCTGATATATTTGTATTAAGGCTAGTGCACCCGATTTGATTCTGGAACCGGGCCTGGGCTCTGTAACCCATTATCTACATTTAACACTAGAAGTCCCAGAGATTTGTAACCCTCCTTTAGCCAAGTGGATGCTAACTGGTTAGTCTTTTGGCTATCATTAGCATCAATTCATGTGTAAATGTGGTCATTACCTGAGCAATCAGCAGGGGGGTTGGGGGTGTGTGTGTGAATGGTTGCTGGTGGCTTGTTTGTATGTGTGGGGGAGGGAGGGCTGCTAAAAGCAGAGAACTTGATTGACCATGTCTCACATTGGCATGTAGGGTCTTGCCCAGGTGTAAACAGGTATGAATTAGCACATCTAATTGCATGCAGCTTGCTCTCAAATGAGAGGTAATTCCTTTTGTGCTGAGGTGGATACAATCTCACTGCACATAGCCTACTACTTCAGTGCCCTCAAGAATTCTGTGGTGTACGAACCTCCTCTCCAAGAAAAGAAAATGCAGACAAGACTCACCACTCGGCAGGCCTTGGAAATGATCCTGAGTGAAGTAAACCCTTGTGACTCAGATGGAGAAGACATAGAACTTCAGCTGGATTCGGACTCAGAGCTGTCTGATCTGTCTTCAGGTTAAGTTTCATTTCATATTATTTCCTATTTCATTTCAAACCAGTAAGTGGAAAACACCAAAAAAGCAGAGTGGAGTGACATAAATATTTACTCTGCCTTTTTTGTATTGTCCACTTTTTTGTTTGTACTACTTAGCAGACATTCACTGCCATCTGAAGTGCAAAACATTATTAGTTGTTTCTTTGCTTTAGTTGTATCTTTTTATTCAGGAAGATATTTCAGACATTATTCCGATACAGAGAAGGAGATACTGGAATTATTATTAGTATCTATGCATGCATTTGTGATATCATTTGACTTTTCCATCGCTCACAATTTGAATTTGTTCACACTGCAGATGAGGAGACTGCTCCTCAACCAAAAAAGAGAGCCCGTTTGGGGACTGACCTGACAGAGACAGCGAAAGATGGCACAGTGTGGCGTGAAGAACAGGTGGGAACGCGTCTCCCTTTCACCCCAATAAAAGCGTACGCTGCAGATGGAGAGCCAACGGCTAAGGCCAGGAAAAGTATCTCGAGTCGCCTTCAGAGCTTCCTGTGTTTCATCACTCTTGACATGCTTCATAGCATTCAAGAATGGACTATTCAACATGCACAGGAAACGGAGCATGTTCATTGGTTCATGGCCCTCCCTGAACTAATGGCATTTATTGCAATTGTCATCTTGCGGGGGCTTGCCAAGGTTCCATCACTACGTGACTGCTGGTCAGCAAACCTGGGAAACCCACATATCATTGGAACAATGCCGTGAAACTGCTTCCAAGACATCATGCGACACCTACGCTTTGATGACAGGTCCACCCGGAGTGATCGAGCAAAGACTGATAAGTTTGCTGCAATTTCCAGTGTGTGGGGATCATTTGTCACCAATTGCATCACGTCCTACAACCCTGGTCTACATATCACCGTTGATGAACAGCTTTTCCCGTCAAATACTCGCTGCTGTTTCCTGCAGTATATTGCAACTAAACCTGACAAGTTTGGGATCAAGTTTTGGGTGGCTTGCGACCTAAAATCCAAGTACATTTGTAATGTCCTCCCATATCTTGGTAAGGACCCTAGTCGTCCCAGTGGAGAGAGACTGTCTGAAAATGTAGTGATGAGGCTGATGGAACCATTCCTAGACAAGGGCAGAAATGTTACCACGGACAATTTCTTCACATCGCTGTCACTTGCGCATAAACTTCTTAGCCGGAAATCCACCATCCTCGGCACAGTCAACAAGATTCGTTCTATGTTTATGTGTTTCTAATTTTTAGAATTAACACCGCCAAGTGTGTCATTGTGTCATTGTGTGTAAAAGTGCTATGAAAATAACAATTTATCTTATTTATTAGGTGTTTTCAACCACTGCTGCTACGCTGACGGCGTATGCGCCCAAACGGAAGAAGACCGTCTACATTCTTAGAAGCGTGCACAGCGTGATTCAGACTGATAATACCACCAAAAGGAAGCCAAACACTGTCACCCTTTACAACACCTCAAAGTGCGGCGTGGATGTGATGGACCAGATGGTGCGGGAGTACACTGTCCGCACAGGGACACGGCGCTGGCTAGTTGCCGTGTTCTATAACATGATTGACATGGCAGCACTGAATGCACATGTGCTGTATCAAGCATGCACCGGAAGGCAGGAAAGACGGGTGGACTTCCTGGTGGAGCTTGCAAGAGAGTTGGCTAACTCTCATATGTGTGCGAAGAAGGCAAGAAAAGAACAATTGCTTCGGACACAACCCTCCACACCTAGCCCTGGAAAAAGAGCCATGTGTCAGGTCAAACACCAATGCAAGAACAATCATGCCACTGTGCGATGTGTTCACTGCTACAGATACACATGTGGTAAATGCAGACGGGAGATACCATGGCAGTGCCAGGATTGTGAGTGATTGCTGGAATGTACTCACTCACTTTTTAATATTATTTGTAAATATGTGTACAAATGGTTGGTTTCTTTTTTATTTTATTTTGTACTGTTTTTATCAATAAATCTCAGCAACAAAGGAAAAAAAAAAACATGTGTGTTGATTTCTCCCTAAGATGGCAAAGTGAAACACAAGTTTCCTTGAAGTGGCTCAGCATGGCCCCACATCGTTTACATAACAAAAGCAACCGTTCACAGCTGATTAAGGATATTAGCCTAAAGCCTTCCAGCCCATCGGCTGTCCTGCGGGTTTTATAGGTAGAAAAGCCAAATGGCTGCTCTCTGGGACTTCTAGTGTTAATATTCATTGCCAGTTTATTCAATAAAGACTGTGTCAACAATCTCCGTTTCTAAGTCCTCATTAACCAACACGACATAAATAGTTGAGCCAGATAAAATTCTTGCTGGGGCCGTGGAAACTTACGTTTTTGGTTGTGTGGGCCGCGAGTTGGAAAAGGATGGGACCCATGCCACTGATGTTCTCATGTTAACTAGAGTAACATGTTTTAGCATTTGTCAACCATCTCTCAGGTTATCAGAACCATTTAGATCTGATTGCATTACAATTTTAAAACCAAACTCTGATAAAAAATAAACAAACAAATACACACACACACAAGCACACACACACAGTATATGAATGTACAATCAACCAGCAGACAACTTCACTTCTGGTTTGAATAAAACTGAAATGTTAACTCTAGTCTTATTCAGATGGTACTAATTTTCAGTGAGGCGGTTGAGTATATCTGCTTACTTTGTCTAATTCAAATACATATGTGTTTTTCTCTCACAACCTTTGCAAAAAATTGTGGAGCAAATCTGCTATTGTTCAGCAAAATCAGATGTTGTATTATTTAGTATTAATAATAATATCAATAATGATGATGATAAGTCCTGATTGCTGTACAGCTGAAATAAGCAACAGTGTATGTGTGTTTCCGCAGAGAGACAGATTTATTGGACAGAGAGACAGACGAGATATTTCAGACGACCCGTCAGTCTTGGCTGTTTGAACTTGGGTAAATTGCGGGATGTAAATCGTGTCTGAAGGCCGTTCAGAGCTGAATCACACTAATTCACCTCCTCTAAACTCACTCCAATGTAAAATCAGACCATTTCCTCAACAACAAAAATGACAGTGGTGATAGAAATGGTAATGGCCTGTTTTTTTATGCTGACTCCTAAGTTTGTATTTCCAGGCACACTGTCATAGTGAAATCTGAATACAAATCCACTCAAAAATTCATGTTTTTTTTCTCTTACAGAAAAAAAAAACACATTCATTTTCCATGTTTTCCACATGTGATCACATGTATTTCACATGGGAACTGTGCCAAAACCACATGTTCCCTTTCAAAAGCTACACTTAATGCTGTACTGAGTCAGCGCTAATGGGAACACCTTTGTGTGTGACCGGCTGTGAATTTTGTGTGTGAACACGCCAAGGAACTTGGCCTTGAACTTGACAGCATCTGATGGTGATGTCATTGAAATGCTTGCTCAGTAGAGGCTATAATTAGATGTACTACAGGTACATCTTCAGGTCTTTGTCTTCAGAGATAGCTGTATTGTGTGTGTGTGTGTGTGTGTGTGTGTGTGTGTGTGTGTGTGTGTGTGTGTGTGTGTGTGTGTGTGTGTGTGCAAGCTCTCTCTGTCTGTCACTCTTTGTTAAGAGTTAGATTCCGACTGTCAGTGTGCAGAGAAATTCTTTGCGAAAAGGAAAATGCTTGGAAATAAGCAAGGCGAGCGCTCAGTTCAAAAACATAGATTTTTCATGCAGTGGTCAGTTTTGAGATTTTGGGCTAGTTTACTCCTTCAATATGTGTTATTTCAAGCTGCTATAAAGAAAACGTTGAAAATATACATTAAGATGTTTATTTTATTACATTTTGTTTACTTGCGGCAGTAAGTTTCTCCCGAATTTACCAACACTCTTAACCCGAATTAGTTGACTTTACTCGCAAATCGCGAGGAAACCCGTTGCCTTATACCACTTTAGTTTTTACACAAGCAGAAACTAAACATGTTGAGTTGTATTAACACATAACCCTAACCTTTTACACAAGCTGAAACTAAACATGTTGAGTTGTATTAACATGGAACCCTAACCTTTTACACAAGCTGAAACTAAACATGTTATGTTGTATTAACATATGACCCTAACCTTTTACACAAACTGAAACTAAACATGTTATGTTGTATTTACATGGTTTAGGATAATAGGTTTACTATTGGGTACCCAGCATGCATTGCAAGTGATGAGATTCATATACAATTCTGTTGGATTTCCTGCTGTAAAATCACAAGAAAAGTCAAGTGCTACTGACTTTAGTGACTTACAATCTCTATTGAACATCAATAGGCAGTTATAGTCAATTGATCACTTTACTCTTGGCTTTTTGCTATAACTATTGTGCCTTTAAACTCACAGTGAAAGCAGCCAGAGAAAATATAATGTTTAAATATCAAAGGCAAGAGCCCAACTAAAGCCAACACCTTTCACCATCATGGTGACTACAAATTAAACAATAAATAATCACCATCTAAACCTCTGTTGATTCTCAACAAGTTCTTTTGTAGACGTCTGACAGAAATAAAGTCAGTCTGTTTAGTAATAAGTTAAGCTGGTAATGTTCGACTCTTCGGTTCAAACTTTAAATGGCGCACTCTGCGCACTGTCACCTGTTTAAATAGGCCACACCCCTCCCTTACAGAAGCTTAACATAGCGAGTTATCTCAGCTTAACATGATTAGTGCAATGAATCTTTCAGCTAAATAGTGCAAACAACTAATGTTGTTTAGTAATGATAGCAGGTTTTTACTAAACATAAAAGAATAAGTAATGATTACTCGTAAGTTTAATTAGAAACAAAATCTGGGTTTACAGTGAAGAAGTTAGCATTCCAACGCGACATGCCGAGTTCGGTCTGTTTAAGTCTGTCATGACTGATATCCTTGTAAAGCTCTGAGTCTCCTGCACAACGCTATGTAACCCAAATATGGGCATTTCCTTTCTATCAGTAACCAATCGTGAATGTCCAAAGGGGGATTTAAAGCTAATGACGAAATCTCATTTAGAGCTATTTCAATCTTTAACTGTTTTCTCAAAATTAGTTTTTTTGTCATTCTCCAGTACAAACATCTCAGCCCATGTAGCACCTATGTACACCAAACTTTCCAGTTATACACTTAGCAGTATTCTGAAGATATTTTCAGAGGGATTTGTTAATAAATCGTACTCGGTTACTAACGTAACCTCGGTTCTCTCTAGAAGAGGGAACGAGTACTGCGTAAGATATCTTACGCTAGGGGAAAATCATTTTCCGCGAGATATTGAAGCCAAAAATTATCCTTAATTTTGTAATAATGCAAAACGCGTTGCAGCAGCAATGCAGACATAGGCGAGACAGCTCGCGCGCCTATTGGCTGCTCTGCGGCAACTGCAGCAGCCTATCGAGCGAGGCCTGGCGTGACGTCAGACCCAATCAGGGCACTTCGCGCCCGCTGCGTCACGTCCCGCCGAAATGG
Source organism: Rutilus rutilus (assembly GCF_951802725.1). Classification (NCBI taxonomy): domain Eukaryota; kingdom Metazoa; phylum Chordata; class Actinopteri; order Cypriniformes; family Leuciscidae; genus Rutilus; species Rutilus rutilus. The sequence continues at coordinate 46,458,362 of NC_140211.1, read as the reverse complement.
GCGTGGTCTAGGCCTATAAATATCGCTCGCAGGCAGCTATTATCTGGTTTTTCATCATCGAAGCAACCAGAGCGTGTGCATGCACGGCAAGATACGCAGTACTCGTTCCCTCTTCTAGAGAGAACCGAGGTTACGTTAGTAACCGAGTACGTTCTCTTACGAGAGGTCTCTCGTACTGCGTAAGATATCTTACGCTAGGGGACCCAATGTAAAACGCCGTGCATGCTGAGATCTGACACCAAAGACCCAAGGGCGAAAGCCCGGGGTACATATAGTGCACAATGACTCAGGGAACTCACAGGGAGTCCGGGAAGAGGGAGGGGTGCAGCCTCACTCTTCCACATATATCAGCGTCGATGGGACGCAAATTTCATCATACAGACAGGGCGGGGTACGGCCTGAACTGATGGGGAAATGTGGGTCTTACACAGTTTGCCCAGCTTTATACTGTCGAACATTGAGCTGTGCTCAGCAGACGCAGCATTCTGAGCTGATCGCATCAGGTCAGATAATACTGGTAAATTTAGACCGACAGCAGCCTGGCCTGCAGGGTGGGAACCTCTAGGTTATAAAACCTTATAAATGTAGACGGGGAGGCCCAGCCTGCCGCCATACAAATATCTTGCAAGGCAATCCCACTTGACCAGGCCCACGAAGAGGCCATGCCTCTCGTGGAGTGCGCTCTGACACCCAATGGGCACTGCATGCCCTTGGAGGCGTATGCCAGCGCTATAGCATCAACTATCCATCTGGATAGGCTCTGTTTCGACGCGGCTAGTCCCTTAGAACGTCCGCTAAACGAAACAAAAAGCTGCTCCGTCTGTCTGAAAACAGACGAGCGAGACACATAAGCTCGTAATGCCCTGACTGGGCAAAGGAGGCTCGCGTCTTTTTCCTCATCAGGGACCGGTAGGGCTGACAGGGAGATAACCTGCGCCCTAAACGGTGTGTTGAGGGATTTTGGAACATAACCGTGCTTAGGTTTGAGTATAACTTTTGAGTCATTGGGCCCAAACTCCATGCACGCCGCGCTCACAGAGAGCGCGTGCAGATCCCCTATGCGCTTCACTGAAGCGAGAGCCAGCAAAAACACCGTCTTGAAAGACAGGTGTTTCAAATCGATTGACTGTAAAGGCTCAAATGGCGCACCTTTCATGGCTTCCAGAACCGTAGAAAGGTCCCATACGGGGACTGAGGGAGGTCTGGGAGGATTCAGTCTCTTAGCCCCTCTAAGGAGGCGGATGACTAAATCGTTCCTTCCTATTGACTGACCAAGCGTTGTTTCTGAGAACGCTGCTATAGCCGCCACATAAACTTTGAGCGTGGAGGGGGCCCTGCCCCCATCCAACAGCTCTTGTAGGAAGGAAAACACCTCCGTCACACCACAGTTTGTGGGTGACACACCACGGGCTGTGCACCAGCCCGAAAACACCGACCATTTCGAAGAATAGAGTCGTCTTGTAGACGGAGCTCTAGCCTGCGTGATCGTGTTTAATACTCCTTTAGGGAGTCCAACATGTACCCGTTGATGGCCCAGACATGAAGGGACCATAGTTCCGGGTGAGGATGCCAGATCGAGCCGCGGGCCTGTGAGAGGAGATCTCTCCTCATTGGTACTGGCCACGGGGCAGTACTTGCTAACTGCATCACGACTGGGAACCAAGGTTGGTTTTTCCAGAACGGTGCTACCAGCAGTACTGAGCATCCTTCTTCCCTGATCCGTTCTATTACCTGAGGCAGGAGAGAGACGGGGGGAAAAGCATAGAGCGGGCGGCGGGGCCACACATGGGCCAGCGCGCTCCTGCTCTTGGAGAAAAATTCTTGACAGTGAGCGTTTTCTTGAGACGCAAACAGGTCCACTTCCGCTCTGCCAAATTTCTTCCACAGCAGATGGACTGTCTGTGGGTGTAGAGACCACTCGCCTGCCGGAACATTGTTCCTGGACAGTCTGTCCGGTCCTATATTCAAGATCCCTGGCACGTGCGCTGCTCTGAGCGAGCGCAGGTTGCACTGAGCCCATACCAGGAGGCGTTTTGCCAGCCTGTACAGTTTCTCGGATCTGATGCCGCCCTGGCAATTTTTGTAGGACACCACAGACATGTTGTCCGAACGGACCAAGACGTGGTGTCCTTTTATTTGGGGACAAAAACGCGTCAGCGCGTTGTCTACTGCCAGCATTTCGAGGCAGTTTATGTGCAGGAGCTTCTCCCGTTCTGACCATTGGCCGAAGAACGGTCTGCCCTCGAGCAGCACTCCCCATCCCGAGGTGGACGCGTCCGCGGACACCACTTTTACCCTCGAGGAAGTCCCCAGGCTTACACCTGATTGGTACCAGTCGTTCGCTTTCCAGGGTTTCAGAGCTGTGACGCACTTCTGATTGACCCTGAGGCGAAGCAAACCGGGTGCCCACGCTTCGCGTGGGACTCGCGCTTTCAGCCAAAACTGCAGCGGGCGCATGCGGAGCAGGCCCAGCTGGAGCACTGACGATGCTGAGGCCATGAGACCTAGCATCTTCTGAAATCTCTTGAGCGGGACAGACGCGCCGCAGCGAAAAGAGTTCGCTGTGCGTCGAATGTCTACCGCGCGCTGTTGTGATAGTCGCGCTATCATGGATAGTGAGTCCAGTTCTGTGCCCAGGAAAGATATTTTCTGACTGGGTGACAGGGAGCTCTTCGCCCAATTGACACTCAGACCCAAATCCTCGAGGTGATCGAGTAAAATGGTCGTGTGTTCTATGAGCACTGCGCGAGATTGCGCTAGAATCAGCCAATCGTCCAAATAGTTTAGCACTCGCATGCCTCTCATTCTGAGGGGTGCGAGTGCAGCATCCATGCACTTCGTAAATGTACGGGGTGCCAGGGACAAGCCGAACGGCAGGACTGTGTACTGATATGCCTGGCCCTCGAAGGCGAATCTCAAATATCGCCTGTGACGTGACGCTATCTGTATTTGAAAATACGCGTCTTTCAGATCTATTGACACAAACCAATCTCCTTGGCGAATCTGCACAAGGATTTGCCTGGTCGTGAGCATCCTGAACTGTCGCTTCACAAGCACTTTGTTCAGTTGCCTTAGATCTAGTATGGGTCTGAGACCCCCGTCTTTTTTTTTTTTTTTTTTTCGGTACCAGGAAGTATCTGCTGTATAGCCCTCCTTCGCTCTGAACTTGAGAGAGAGACTCTATGGCCCCTTTGCTCAATGGTTTCGTCACTTCAGCTCGAAGTAAATGTGCTACTTCTGTTTTTACCGTGGTCTCGACGCGCGCCACATAGCGGCGAGGGCGTCGGCGAAACTGCAGCGAATAGCCTCTTTCTATAATGTTCAGCACCCACTTCGAAACCCCGGGTAGCTTTGCCCATGCGTCTGCATGGATAGCTAGGGGTTGAATACGAAGCGCGCTCCGCTCGCTCAGCGATGGAGAAGCTTCGGCGTGCTGTAACACAAGCATGGCGCTCGTGACATTTGAGGCATGGGGCGCGCTGATAACAGCGGGCAGATTGCCCGCGCTCGACTCCTCTGCGGTGGTCAACCGCGAGGGGGAGGGCTGGGCGGTTCCCGTAGGAACTGTCATGTCTATGTGTGGATGTGGGCGCGGGACAGCGGGCACATATCACACTGAAAGCATTGTTCGCTTGAGTGAAGCGAATGCACGTTGGTTTCGTTTTTACAGAAACCGTGAGACATGCATAACGTGGTGTTAGTGGGCACATTCACCATGTTTGAAGCGCAATCGATCTGAATCGATTCATGTGCGCAAGCCCTGTGTGACGGGCTGTGCTTGTGTGTAGAGATGGGCACTGGGCAGTGGGCATTCTTTCTACACATAAAGCACCATCGGCCGTGGCCGGGACACCAGAAAAATTCACGCTTATGGGATTTATCTGGGTAGCCGTAAAAACGGCGTTTGTGTGCAGGCAAGCGGGTGACAGAACCGACTTGTTTACTGCAGGATACACTGGAACAGTCACATTTACTGGAACTGAACGAGCGAGAAGTTGCCATAGAAACAGAGAGCGTCAACATGCTGGCGTTTATTGCAGGCCTGCGTGCATTACAACAGGCTTGTTCACTGCAATATTGACATTTCCAGTCGCCTGAGTTCCAGAGGGGAATGGGAAATGTATAGGAAAAAGGAGGTTGGTCCGTCCGCAGCGGGACCAGAAAAACTCCCTTTTTTTTTTCTTTTTTTTCTTACGCCAGTGACGCACGGAACACCATAGAAACGGTGTTTGGGTGCAGGCGAGCGGGTTGTACAACGCGCTCGTTGGCTGCAAAATACACATCTGCAGTCGCCTTTTCAGGGAACTGACAGAGCGAGTATTGACGGCATAATTTTATCTGCCGGTAGACCCGGGGATCGAACGCGGCTCTCTCGCGTGCAAAACCTGAGTGTCTGCCACTGGGCCACAGGGGGAGACACATTATAACTCAGTTAGAGCGAGTATTATAAGAGAGCGTCAACGTGCTGGCGTTTGTTTGCAGGCATGCGTGTATTACAACAGGCTTGCTCACTGCAATACTGACATTTCCAGTCGCCCGAACTTCAGAGGGGAATGAGAAATGTACGAGAAAGAGGAGGTCGGTCCGTCCGCGGGGGGACCAGAAACGCTCTTTTCTCCTTTCGCCAGTGACGCACGGAAACCATAGAAACGGTGTTTGGGTGCAGGCGAGCGGGTTGTGCAACGCGCTCGTTGGCTGCAAAATGCACATCTGCAGTCGCTTTTCAGGGAACTGACAGAGCGAAGCATTGGCGGCATAATTTTAACTGCCGCTAGACCGGGATTCGAACTCCGGTCTCTCGTGAGGAAAACCAATGATTCCGCCACTGAGCCACAGGGGGGACCACAAAAGCTTTCGGATGCACGAGCATATAACAGCGTCACATGCTTTCTTCGGCGTATGCTTGCAGGCGCGCTTGTATTAAAACAGGCTCGCCTGCTGCAATATTGATATTTCCAGTCGCATGATCAGGGAACTGGGAAATGTATGAGAAATTGAAGGTCAGTCCATCCTCGGAGGGACTAAAACACACCTTTCTCCTTTCGCCGGTGAGTGACGCATGAATGGGGCGCAGAGGCAGGGTAGCTTTCTTATAACGTAAAGAAAAACTAACCCCGACCGTCCGCTTCCAGCCTCCCTTGTGAGCGGCGCAGTTTGCGCGGCTTGAACAGAGGGAGAGAGAAAGCTAGCCCCGTGGCCGCCCGCTCCTGACATCCTCTGTGAGCGGCGCGGTGTGCGCGGCTCGAACAGAGGGAGAACAGGTATCGTCCCCCAAGCAGGCAAGGCAAGCGGGCGAACCGGCAAGCTTTGCGGGTTGGGGGGGGCGGAGGAGCAGTCTCGGAGAAGGATGCCAGGTGAGTCCTCAGAGTCACCATAGGCAGTACCTAGCTCGCAGTGAGGGCAGTCGCCGTCAGCGAGCGCGAGAGCTGCGTGATCAGGAAAAAAGGGGCGTCTTGAAAAAGACGCCCAGCTCTTTTAGTGCAATGGGAGTGTGTGTCGCGGCGGCGAGCACACACACATACATAAACACAGTAGCAGAGAAAGGATATAACGCCGGATAGCGCAGCAGGAAGGCAAGGAAGGCGGCGCGGCCAGCGACTTCAGTGACTCGTCCCGCTGATGGTGCTCTCTCTCAGACGGCGCGGCTTCTAATCCAGCTCCAGCGATGCGTGTGCTTCGCTTGAAGGATGAAAAATCAGATAATAGCTGCCTGCGAGCGATATTTATAGGCCTAGACCACGCCCATTTCGGCGGGACGTGACGCAGCGGGCGCGAAGTGCCCTGATTGGGTCTGACGTCACGCCAGGCCTCGCTCGATAGGCTGCTGCAGTTGCCGCAGAGCAGCCAATAGGCGCGCGAGCTGTCTCGCCTATGTCTGCATTGCTGCTGCAACGCGTTTTGCATTATTACAAAATTAAGGATAATTTTTGGCTTCAATATCTCGCGGAAAAGGATTTTCCCCTAGCGTAAGATATCTTACGCAGTACGAGAGACCTCTCGTAAGAGAACATTCCTGGCCTGATTTATGTGACATTTTAATCAAACAAATATGGCGAAAATAATTTTTTTAAGGCTATGGACAGTATATTTTGACTTCCTAGGTAATGAAAGAATATATCCCGAAATCCCTCAGATTTTCTTTTCTTCTGGCATGGATATAAGGTCGCCACCTCCAAGCGTTCCTCCCGTGATGACAAAGAGCAAGAGGAGCTACTTGAGGTGGTCCCTTGTGCAATGGCCAGGTTACAATTAAGACTGGCCACGAGAGCAAGAGACCCCCAAATGCTCTAAATTAGAGGACAGATTTTTGTCCGGTGGCCAGGGGGAGGGGCCTCAACAACAGTCTCTCCCCTTCTTTGAGGACCTCCATGACAAGTTATCTCGATCATGGGGGAAACCTTACACATCGCGTGTCTTTGCGCCTTCAATGTCAACATATTTGACTTTCGTGAATACTCATGGGGAGGGGCTGTCGGCCACCCAGCTCCAACCCGGTCATTCTCAGAGACGTGAGGTGCCCTCAGAGACCCCTCGTCAAGACTGGGGATCGGCTCGTCGTGCTCAGTAGCCTCAAAGAAGACCTGACATCTGGACTATCATGTCAAAGAAGTAGAAGTCCTGATGGCTTTGCACCCAGGTCTGTGGGGGTGGCCCCCCTTGGGACGGGATGCGTAAAAATACATCAACCATCTGATAAAGACAGTAGAAAAAGGTTACAGGATACAGTTTGCTTATCGCCCTCCACGTTTCAACGGTGTGGTCCCCACTACTGTAGAACCGGAGCAGGTGTATCTGCTGTCACAAGAACTGCAATCTCTTCTGGGCAAAGGGGCCATAGAACATGTTCCCCTCCCAGAGAGGGAGTCAGGCTACTACAGTCAGTACTTTGTGGATCCCAAAAAAATATGAGGGGTTGCATCCGATTTTAGATCTTCGCAGCTTGAATCGTTCCCTCAGAACATTCAAGTTCAAGATGCTAACTATCAATATGGCTGTGTCGCAAATCCAACATCGCGATTGGTTCATCATCTCAAGGATGCGTACTTTAATATAGAAATACTGCCACAACACAGGAAGTTCCTGAGGTTTGCTTTTGAGGGTGAAACTTAGCAATATCAGGTTCTACCATTCGACCTACCCACTGCGCATAGACACGTCGAAACGACGTATTTTCTACGTCGTTTTTGCACGTCCAATTTTGCTCCCCTTGAAGGTGCAGACTGTGACGCCAGATGACCACAAAAGTTCGTTTGTGGGAAGAAGGAAGGAGACGGGGTCGGCTTGCTGTGGATCGTGTGTTTTATTAGATACTGTGCGTCTTTTCCAAACAATAATCGCGCTCAAACAAAACAGCGGCTTTTTCTCATGAGACCACACACACACACACACACACACACACACACACCTTATTCTTGCTTTCCCTAGGACTCGAACTCGTGATCTTAGCGTTACAAGCGCCAACGCTCTACTGTTTGAGCTACAGTATCATACCTTTGTACGCGTCTCCAGTTATCACCTGATGCTGAGACGATCAAATAGAGTTTTTGGAAAATGATCTTAAATAAATATAAATAATCTGTATTCATATATATTAATCATGTTGATGATAACAATGTTGATATTTGTAAATAAAATAAAAAATATTCATGTCAATTTCCTGCACCTGTCTTAGACGTCCACATGGCGTCAAAGTCTGCACCTTCAGGGAACCAAAATCTGACTTCCAAACATGACGTAGAAAAGACCTCATTTGGAGGTAACTTTGCAAACCTAGATCATGTCAATTTCCTGCACCTGTCTTAGACGTCCACATAACATCCAGAAAATTACCTATTCCGGCGTTCAAATATTGAACATTATATTGACGTCCAGGTGGGGTCATGGTTAGATGTCCAAATAGCAGACCTAGATTGCACGTTGCATAAAGGTCAAAAATTGGTCTTGGACCGACTGACGCAATATAGACATGATCTGCCTGTCCAATAGACGTCTGATGTTTAGTGGGTAGCCTTATAACCCCGCACATACATGAAATGCATCTGGCTCCTCTGCGACTCCAGGGCATCCACATTTTGACGACTGGTGGATACTGGCTCAGTCTCAAGAGCTTGCGCTTCGACATCGAGATGTTGTCCTAGCTCATCTCGTCTCTCTGGGGTTGAGACTCAACGGCAAGAAAAACGCTCTCTCCCGCCCAGAGGACGATGTACTTAGGAGTTGTATGGGACTCGGCCACTCTGCGGACACGACTATCTCCCGCACGTGTCGAGACCATTCTAAACACCATCATCTAAGCAACATCAGGCTAAGTCAGAAAGTTACTGTTCATCAGTATCAGAGAATATTAGGTGTCATGGCATCTGTGTGGTGGCATGGTGACAGCTACACAATCACATTACTGTTAATAATCTTTTCGAGCCCCTTCAGTCTGGTTTTTGTAAACTCCATAGCACAGAGACAGCTTTGGTCAAGGTCACCAATGATCTGTAAATTATGGTTCTCTCTCCATCCTTATCCTTCTAGATCTTAGCGCTTTTGATACTGTCAATCACAATCTCTTACTCAACCGACTTGAAACTGTTTTAACCTGGTTTAGATCTTATCTCTCTGATCGCCACCAGTTTGTTTTTATGAGTGGTCTCAGGTCTGAGATTGGCTATGACCCTACTGGTGTCTGTCAGGGTTCAGACCCTCAGGCTTGCTGTTAAGACCACTCAGGCTTAATTATCACTTCTATACAGATCCCACTCAGATTTATATTCACTCTAAGCCTGGTCAAAATGTGGATGTTTCTTTTCTCTCACATTGTATTTCTGAGATAAAAAAAAATGGATGACCTAAAACTTTTTGTGTCTTAATAGTTATAAGACAGAGGTCTTGTTTTTTGGCTCTCCTAATCAGCTTCGTAAAGCTGGTTCACTAATGTTAAACTCTGTTTTGGTGTTCCAAACTAAATAAAACAATTTAGGGGTTATATTTGAGTTTGTATTATGACCCACATGTGCAATATACTGTTAAGAATTCCTTTTTTCATCTCAGAAATATTGCTAGACTTCGCCCTATGCTATCTTTTCCTGTGACTGAAAGGCTTATCAATACTTTTGTTTTTTTTCCCACAGTGACTATGCTGTCAAGTTCAAGGCCAAGTTCCTTGGCATGTGCGCACACATAATTCACAGCCGGTCACACACAAAGGTGTTCCCATTGGCACTGACGCAGCGCAGCATTTCGTTCCCGCTTTTTCAGGGAACATGTTTACAGTCAAATAACCCGAGACGTTTTCCATGTGCAAAGTATGTTTTGACATGGTTTTGCACATGTGAAATTTGTGTGGTTTTAAACCATAATTTTGTTTAATAAATTATTTAAACTGTTCTGTGAAGAGCTTATCAACCAAACTAAAAGCTCAATGTTTTAACCTTATGAAAATAAAGAAATTGAAAAAGACGTAAATATTAACAGCATACATTAATAATTTATATTGTAATACTGTTGTGCTGTAAAATCAATTAATTACAAAAAAATATTAATTAATTTTACAACAACCAACAACTAGAATAATACCTTCATATTATTATTTTTTTTCAGTGAAATATAATAATACTAATTTACAATATTTATTTTTTTGAACTTTTGATAATAATAATATTAAATTAAATTAAATATTACATATTAAATATTAAGGTAATTTACAATAACATTTGTTTTGTTAACCTTTTAGTAATACGTCTAATTTCTTATTATTGCTGTGAATATAATTGTTGCAAATAATATACATTTTATAATTACATTTTTTAAATATGTGTGTGTGTGTGTGTGTGTGTGTGTGTGTGTGTGTGTCTACTCTCAACTTTAAACTTGCTGTCTCATCTTTGGACCCTGCATGTAATCACATTTAACGTATCTAATATTAAACACATTTCTTACCAATTAAACATTCTGTTTATATGTTCACTTGAACTCTACCAACATCTAGCTTTAAAATGAATCGCCACCCTGGGTCACATAACCATAAATTATAAAATAACTTCCTTGAAGTGATCATCATGTGTAGCCTTTCAGACTTGTGGAAGGGCCCTTTATGAAGGGATTCAATTATTCACTTTCATTTGGAAAGTCCCAACAAATGGCGTCCCCTTCCTGGAGTGCCCTTCAAGGGAGCGAAAATGCTGTTTGAAATTTGCCTACTTTCACTACAGACTGTGATGTCAAAGACAGTAGACAGGGAAGTTGAAGACAGATAAAACAGTTAAACTTAAAAAACAGGTTAAATTGAATGTCAAGAACAGCAGTGAGGAGAGGACCTGATAGAAGTCACTGATAGTAACCACGTTCAAGGAAAGAGCGAAGGTAAAGGCTGATTTATATTTCTGCGTCGGACCTACGCCGCTTTGGGCTATGCGTTGGTTTTCATTTATACTTCTGCGTCGTTGTCTGCGTTGACATGCAATTACACATGCAGAGGGAGCATGTGAAATCCGAGGGAGGGGTTCTAGCAGACCAATCACAGCGCTTGTGGTCCATGTAGAATTGACGCGTTGTTACATTTTTGGAGAGGTGCACGTCAGGGTATGCCGTAGGCTATGCGTGCTACACACAGCCTATGACGTAGCTACGGCATGAGTTGGACGCAGAAGTATAAATTGGGCTTTAGACTTGATTAAAGATGAATAAGAGTGGATGCAGATCTGTTCAAATGGCACGTCCTGAAGAACCGGATCTATTGTTCATCTCAGACATGGTGGCAAATGAATGTATTTGATCGTTCATCAGTGAGATCTCTGTAACATCTGCAAGAAATCAAGACCGAACACAAGAAACAACAGCACATTATAGAGACAAATTCAGCAGTCAAGTGTGTGCCAAATCAGCGCTGATGATCGTCTCTGCAAAACAATGCAGACAAACACCAATGATCACAAACACAGATCACACTCGCCCATCAGATGAGCATTAAGAGATCCATATTCACATCTCCATCAAAGCCTGACGGCGCAGGCAGCCTTCAGCAGAGACAAACAGACATATTCATCTTAATCTGTCTCAAATGTTATCACAACCAAACCAACTATCACTTATTAACTGATCAAAGATTAGCCTCAAACACTGGTTCATACATGTGTACAGGCTTCTCAGAGCTGTTCATGCATTTTGTGTGTGTGTGTGTGTGTGTGTGTGTGTGTGTGTCTCAGTGTCAGTGTCAGTGTCAGTGTCAGTGTCGGTTGATCTTACTTTGAGGTTGCAGAACTGAAAGTCAGTGGAACATTTTCCCTCCGGAGACCTGCGCAAAAAATACAAACATTTCATATGAGAAACTATATGAAAATATATAAACAGTCATCATGATTAAACTTAAGTGACTCTTTAAAATGTGTGAGATTTAACAAGAGTTTTTTATTATTTATTTATTACAATTTAAAATAACTATGTCTGTGTGAATGTATTTTAAAATGTAATTTATTCCTTTGGTGCAAATCTGAATCAGCATCATTTATTCAGTCTTCACTATCACATGATCCTTCAGAAATAATTCTAATATGCTAATTTGATGCTCAAGGAAAACGGTATTATCATAAATTATTCTTATTATTATTATTTCTTATTATTTTTAGGATTCTTTGATGAACAGAAAGCTCAAAAGAACAGCATTTATTTGAAACTGAAGTATTTTGTAACATAATAAATGCCCGTTTCGATAAATGTAATGCACCCCTCCTAAAAAAAAGCTCTGTCAGTCATGGTCACGTTGATTTGTTTTAGTATAGAAAAAAGCAACATGGAGAAACGGCATCATTTGTGCAAACCTCATTTGAAAATTTATGACAGAATCTTATTTTTTTGGTAACTATCCCTTTAATCACTGACATGCCACTCAGATATTTAATTGTTATGATGTTTCATTTGTATCTTGTAGAAATAAAAATATGCATAATGATGACTCATTTGAATTTCATTTGGCAGTAGTCATATTGAAAAGCGACTCTGACATTTTAGGATAATTGTGCCGTAACATTGTTATTTTTCATTAGAAATGTTGATTATATGCTTGGAGGAACACAAAATGTGACCAGCAAACCTCAATACATGTAAATTTAGGATGAATAGAGACATTTCTCTCTGGATAGAAATTATATTGTCAGATATATCTGTGTGCGTGTCCTTAAAACTGATCCACACCTCAAACAAGAACATCAAGATTAAGGGTTTATGACAAATTAAACTCTGTCTTCAGTTTCTGTATATTTGAACTTTTAAATTTCATTTCCATTATCGACAAACATCAGGGTCAGTTGGGATGTGCTCGTGAAGTCAGGTTTTACTACACGGATAGGCCTATTTTGGGCCCATAATGTACGTTAAAACTATACATGCAGGCTGAAATATACAAAATCAAACACAATGTTTGGAAATATTTCAGATATTATTAATATTTCAAAACAGATATGGTGGGTTGTGAATCAGGGAATAAAATTTTTGTTCACAAACACCTTGCAGAACCTGCAAAATGTTCATAAAAAAAAAAAAAAAATAACAACAGGATTTTTTTTTTTTTTTTAACTAGTACTGTCCTGAATAAGCTATTTCACATAACAGATGTTTACATTTTTTATTCCCTCTTATTTTGTTAAAATAATAATATTTTGCTGATTCTGATTGCTGATCTATGTGAAGGGTTTGTGCACTTTTGCGTCCATTTCTTTTTTCCTTTTTTTTTTTTTTTTTTAACCAGAAATGAAATACACAAAATGCAGTTCACTTGACGCCGCATCATGACACTGACTATGGGAATGCTTCTGTGTGAGCCGTGTCTAAAGTACATTGGAAACACGCCAATTTCATTGGCCAAAGATGATAAATACAGTAGATGCCTGAAATAAACATCACCAGCTTCTTTGTCTTCAGGAAGCCTTGTGTTTGTGTGTGTGTGTGTGTGTGTGTGTGTGTGTGTGTGTGGAAAAGAAAATATATTAAACAGATAAAATGTATCTATTGAAATAGCATCCAGCAAACTGCTCATAATGAGGACAATTGGCTCTCTCTCTCGAAAAAAAGTATTTATTAAATAAAACAAACTTACACTGTAAAAAATTTAAAAAACCCTCCCAAATCAAAAATTTCAAGTGACCGATAACATCTAAATTTTTCAATTGGCCCAAGTGAAATTCTTGTTGCAATAGTCTGTTAACATTGGCTCAATGATAATTAATACGTCAGACTAATTGAAAAATTTAGATGTTATCGGTCACTTGAAATTTTTGACTTGGGGATGTAACTTTTTTTTTACAGTGTAGGTAATCCACAGGTACGAAGAAACAGCGTGTTGACACGACAAAACCTGAAAACTCAACTGAGAACAAAGGAGAACTAAAATACAAAGTGATGATGACTAAATAACGAACAGGTGTGATGATTGAATGAATATCCATGACAACTACTGACTGGCAGGAAAGTAAAACAGTCCATGAAAATTAAACTAAAGACACAAATTGTTAAGCTCATTTATTTACAATTCATTATAACTCAAAATATATATGGTATATAATATATATACAGCTGAGAAAAACAAATACTTTCTTCTCAAGAGCCCAATGTGCCTATTTAATACACTTTTATTAGTCCAGCCACAGTCCATTTGAACTGCATTTGAAACCTGCATTAAACACAGTAACATTCAACGATGTGATCTCGGCACTAAATCCATTCATTTGCACATTTCAGCAGTCATGTGCTCCCCGCTGGGAATCCTATGATCCCCTGCAGCAGCGTGTCACTCAGCTTTTATAGAGAATATAATGAAAATGTCTACTCAGCTCCAGCCATTCTGCGCCAGTGGACATGTACGGTCATTATTGCAACATGTACAGTATAATCATTATTATTATTATAATAATCATAATCAATATACAAAGAACAAGCACTATATTGCGTAAAGGCTGTTGCTAAGATTTTTAGCATCCAAATGTCATTGTGCTGAATGTCAACCTGTAGGCCAGAAAACTTTGTGCTATATAAAGCAAAATGTATGTTTATGTACTGATGTATGTACTGATTAATGTGAATGAATCCAATCCAATTCCTGAAATATATCTTAAACTGCAAGTCAATTCAATGCAATACATCTATTTGGAACAAAACTTCAGCACATACGTCAGTCACCTCATTCTGATCGGGCGCACCATTTTTAACTGTTGTACAAAAAAACAGGTTAAGAAAAAGTCCTCATACGCACATTGAAGAATGGGCACATCTACAGATCAGAAAATCAGAGACATGTATAGGGCTCTGTGAAATTCATTTATTTATTTACTTATTTCTGGATTTCATTTTGTTTTCCAATTAAATGTTTCTGGATTCCATTTTAATGGTGTAACTAAATTTTAATAATTGAAAATCATCTCTAATCAATTTAATTTCCATTGAATATGTTGATGTAATCAATTGAATGATTTATTACATTTATTACATTTTTAAACAATAAAAGGGCCCTGTGACCTTTTTTTCAAAAAGTTTGTGTTTGGTGTACAGATGTACATATGTATTATAAAACACAGATAATCTAAACAAAGGAACACGTCATGAATGTTAATGTGATCAACTATTTTTGACTGACAAAATCCCGGCGGACGGAAACAACAACAGCTACAGTGAGTTGTTCAAAATCGTTCTTTTTAGTAAACTCTGTGTACACAAAGAATGTTCTCAATGCTCGAGTTCATGTGTAGAGCCCCTGGTGATACTTCGAGCAAAGTTTCATGTTGTGTTAAGCCTTCTTCACACCGCCAGCGACTTTGTCGCTGTATGTCTGTAACGATCACCAGCTGGAGTGCCCTCGAGAGCCACCAGAGGGCGCTCCACAATAGACTATGATCACTTCCTCACAAACTACATTTCCCATAACTCACTGCCCGGACTCATCAGCACTCATCATCTCATTCACCTGTGTCTTATCACCTTGTTTCACTCACACCATAAATACCTGGTTTTCACATTCACTCAGTGCGAAGTCTTGTTGTACTGTTACTGCATTTCTGAGCGTTATTTACCCGTGTTTGATTCTTGTATTGCTGACCTTGGACTGTTTCACCGTTTCCTGATTGTTTCTCTGCCTGGCCTGACTTGGATTGTTTATTGGACTCTGATAATTGCTGCCTGCCCTGACCTCTGCCTGCCCTGACCTCTGCCTGTTATTCGGATGTTCTCTGTGTTTCCTCCATTGATCTGTTTGCTGTTGTTGACCCTGCCTGTACGACTACTCTGTAATAAAGCTGCAGTTGGATCTTCACCTTCGAGTCTCGGAGCAGTTCATAACAGAAGACTTCGCCAACAGTGATCCAGCAGCGACGACCGGCCAAAGATGAACCCAGCAGCACAGATCATGTGTCTCCGTCAGGGAGAGAGGCCCATCGAGGAATACATCATGGATTTTATTGAACTGGCACATTTGACATCTTTCGATAAAGATTGCCTATTGATATTTTTCCGTGGTGGATTATCCGAGCCGTTCAGCTCCCTTACACCACTCCATCACCCTACCTGGACCCTGGCCCAATATATAAATTTGGCTTTGCGGTTGTGTGGATCTCCCTTCACTGTGGGCGAGGTGGAGGAGAGTTCATCCTTAAAACTATTTTTGAGAGGGGGCTATACAGCCGAAGCTCCGTCGGCCGCAGAGCGTGTTCCACCGCAGACCGCACCATCAGCCAGCACAATTGCGTCGATTGGACCCTTCCGAGGGTGGAGAGGACTGGTGTCCAAGCTGGCCGATCTGCCACTGACATCTGTCCGAGCAGCCGAGGTCCAGAGTTTCAATGGTTTCAACGCTACTAATGCTACTAACTCCCCAGGCTGCCATGCCAGAATTTTGTGCAGCCAAGACTGCCGATCCAGAGACTGTTCACGTCACGTCTGCTGATCCAGAGACTGGTCAAGTCACGTCTGCCGATCCAGAGACTGTTCAAGTCACGTCTGCCGACCCAGAGACGGTTTACGTCACTTCTGCCCAACTAGAGCCTGCACTTCACGCCAGTCCAGCCGAGCCTGCACTTCACGCCAGTCCAGCCGAGCCTGCACTTCACACCAGTCCAGCCGAGCCAGCACTTCACGCCAGTCCAGCCGCGCCTGAGACTGAAAGCGTCATGCCCGCCGAGTCTGAGACTGAGAACGTCATGCCCGCCAAGCAGGAGTCTGTGAGCGTCATGCCCGCTGAGCCAGAGCCAAAGTCCTCTTCGCCGCTGGTCCCGTCCAGCCCAGAGTTTCACAAGATGCTGGTCCGTCCAGCCCAGAGTTTCACAAGATGCTGGTCCCGTCCAGCCCAGAGTTTCTGGACAAGATGGTCGCAGCTGAGCCAGTGTCTCCAGACAAGATGGTCTCCGCCGAGCCAGTGTCTTCGGACAAGATAGCCGCCGCCGAGCCAGTGTCTCCGGACGAGATGGCCACTGCCACGTTGCCTGAGCCCTCAGCAGAGATGGCCGCCGACACGCCTGAACCTGAGCCCTCAGCAGAGATAGCCGCTGCCACAGTGTCTGTTCCTGAGCCGGTGTCTGTTCCTGTTCCTGAGCCGGTGTCTGTTCCTGTTCCTGAGCCGGTGTCTGTTCCTGTGCCATGGACGCCTGAAGGGTCGTCTCCGCCCTGGCCGCCTGAAGGGTCGTCTCCGCCCTGGCCGCCTGAAGAGCCTGCTCCTCCCTGGTCGCCTGCACAGCCTGATCCGCCCTGGTCGCCTGCACAGCCTGCTCCGCCCTGGCCTTCCGTCCTGCCGTAGTCTCCAGGTCCTCTTCTGCTCCACGGACCTGGCCCTCCATCCTGCCCCCGGATCCGCCTCCGCTCCACCTCCCACCTGGACAGTTTTGGAGCGTCTGGAAGCCTATGTAAGGCTATGTAACGATCACCAGCTGGAGTGCCCTCGAGAGCCACCAGAGGGCGCTCCACAATAGACTATGATCACTTCCTCACAAACTACATTTCCCATAACTCACTGCCCGGACTCATCAGCACTCATCATCTCATTCACCTGTGTCTTATCACCTTGTTTCACTCACACCATAAATACCTGGTTTTCACATTCACTCAGTGCGAAGTCTTGTTGTACTGTTACTGCATTTCTGAGCGTTATTTACCCGTGTTTGATTCTTGTATTGCTGACCTTGGACTGTTTCACCGTTTCCTGATTGTTTCTCTGCCTGGCCTGACTTGGATTGTTTATTGGACTCTGATAACTGCTGCCTGCCCTGACCTCTGCCTGCCCTGACCTCTGCCTGTTATTCGGATGTTCTCTGTGTTTCCTCCATTGATCTGTTCGCTGTTGTTGACCCTGCCTGTACGACTACTCTGTAATAAAGCTCCAGTTGGATCTTCACCTTCGAGTCTCGGAGCAGTTCATAACAATGTCGCTAGTCTCTGTACTGAGAGTTGCTTGTGGGCATTCGTAGTGCTGTCGCTCTAATGTTTTAGGTAGACTGCACGTT
Organism: Rutilus rutilus; assembly: GCF_951802725.1. Lineage (NCBI taxonomy): Eukaryota > Metazoa > Chordata > Actinopteri > Cypriniformes > Leuciscidae > Rutilus > Rutilus rutilus. The sequence continues at coordinate 46,440,900 of NC_140211.1, read as the reverse complement.
AGGGTGGTCCTTATCAAGTCCAATTTTTTTTGTGCAAAATGTTAGTGTCTTAACCTCTTAAACTCTTCCTTTTAACTTAAAAATTGGAAATATGCAAAAATGTTGACAAAAAAAATTATATTTAGAGGTAGCTCAATCATGTGGAAGATTGCCTATGTTAAGCTGTGCGGCGTTATTGTGATATGCAAGTAATATTAAAAGTTGCTGCAAATGAACTACATTTTATTGAAATCAGAGCAACACTGACATGACGACAATCTCAAAAAAAGCACAAAGTTTTCAACAATCCCTCATTTCTGATGCTCAGCAGCCAGTGTTGACTTGTTGCAGTCTGGATAGATCCATCGTTGATCTTCCACCACATGAAGGAGACACTGCAATTGTTCTTCAGAGTGTGTGAGATAGCCATTGTATTCTTGAATCAGAGCCACTCTCTCGGTGTGATCATTGACTACTTTCATTGCATGTATAATTGCCTGTGCCTCCTGATAATCTGCTTGATTCGGCCAAAGTTCCGGGTCAATTTCAAGGAACGTAATGTAATTTCTTAAACCAAAAAATGTGCTCTAAACCCAAACAATAACCAAGGTGATCATCAATAGAAATATGTATTGATTCCACCAGGAAAGGTACATCTGCTAAACCAGGATGGATGGATTAATTTGGATTTAGTTTCTACAATAAGTAAACTGAGATATGCATCTAAAATACATATTTAGGAATATGTGGAGATTTTTTTGGAATTTTACTAGCCAGGTACAATACCAATTCAAATGATCGTTTTTTACGAAAATCATCAAAATCTCAGAAAGTTAAAAGCTATTGAGCTACCAGTAATTATTATGTTACTGCCATAAAAATTGGCATGCTGTATTTTCTTATATAAAGGAACAATTTGAAGGGTTAAGAGCATGACAATTGGAGACTTTAAAAATAAGGACCACCCTACTGCACGTCTGGCCATATCTATACAAAATACCATCACAAGTGATATATACAACTATATCATTTTAATCTGACTAGGAATTAGGCTCAAAAGAATTAAAAGTAACAGTATGCTGTTGGGAGAGTGTTTTTATATTACCACAGCAGTGTTCAGTGGATTAAATCATTTAACATTACTAGATTAACGATCGATCAATCAACAAATTAAACTCACTCATACTGTCATAAATCACTAATACGTCATTCGAATTTGACAAATAATACATTTTCTTGTCCCTAATAGTCAACATAATGCAGGGGAAACTGTAAAATGAACTGCAGCAGTGCTAAAATTGCATCATAAAATTACAACATTCGAACTATAAATGTATGAATTAAACTCACTGAGACTCTCGACAGTTTATTTTCCATGCATCATTTTATTATATCCATGTATGTGGTTACAGTCAAATCATATAAAACAGTGAAATCGCCCCCAAACTCTTCTGTCTTGCCTGCACTCGAGAAGGTGACGTGAGCTCCACTGAAAGTATTCTTTCCTATTGGTTGTCTCTCTCGATAATCGCTCCTCATTTGCATAAAGTTGAAATTTCTGAACTTTTGTCGCGTGTCTCGAGTCGCTTGACATGCCCACATTCTGTCGCCAACGGTCACTGTCGCCTCGTGTCACCGGAAGCCGCCAGCGCTCCATTGAAATGAATGGGATCATGTCGCTTTGTCGCTGTGTGTCGCTGGCGATGTGAATGGGGCTTTAGTGTTTTAAAAATAGTGATTTTGATGCTATGATAGTCGTGCCCCTAGCACTCCCATTCAAAAGGCAATTTGACCGAAAAAGAAAATACGGTCAGACTTAAAAGTGCCGTTTCCATTCTAATTACGCTTTTAAACTAAAGTTTGCCTCAGGTAGATTAACAAAAAGACCCTAGGTTGCATTTTGGCGAGAAGCTGCTGCAGAACTGGGGATTCCCTCAATAGGTCACTCTCCAGGATTCCCCTGTGGTCAGGACACTTAAAGTAACTCAATGGACAAAATACAGTGATGTAAAAGACCAAACTCCCACCTTATTGGAGATGTAGGCTATATTAATAGGCTACAGGCAAGCAGATGGACCAGAATATGAAAGTTTCTCGCTAAGCGATTCCCAGTGAAGTACTGGCATAAAGTTGGCTTGACACTGATATGACACTGATACCTATATAAAAGGTGTACATCATGCCTGGCACCAACATGAACACTTCACAGTTGGTTTTATGACTGTAAGTCATTCTCTTCAAATGATACTGAAGTTAGAAACGTGTGTACCAATGTTGTATGTAACTTTAGAGACGAAAGTACTAAATGTACGAATATCCAGTGTCAGCCGAAATGACAAAAAAAAACAAAAAAAAAAAAGAGTTATGTTAAGAGTTCGGCGTAGGATCGATCTGTTATTGGCCTTTTGGGGAAAAAAAATAGGATAGCAAGTGAGCACAAAATTAATTCCTCTGCTGTATTTGAATTGTGTCATTGGAATAAGATTAAAAATTGTACAGTTTTTTTTTTTTTTATCGAATTAATATTGGAATTATATATATATATATGTTATATTATATTATATTTCAAAGACAATAGGAGTAATATTAACTGGGTCAAAAAGTCTAATTTCATATCAATTTAAACTATAATACATTTGTATTCATTGCAATTAACATGCAGTTAAGGCTTAAAGCATTACATGCAGTTCACAGTTAAGCCTTTTTTAAAATATATTATTCTGTAACAAACACTCTTTGTAAAGAATATGCTAAAGTGTCCGTTTTTCACAAGGGCTGATTTGTGATGTTGTGATGTTGACATGCTGTCTGATTTAAAGCTGTATTTGGTAGTGGATCTGTTCATTATGGGGTTTTTTTTTTTTTTTTTTTTTTTGCCAATGTCTGTCAGAAGTTCATTTGCAAACAGGAGGCATTTGACTTTCTCTTTCATTTCAGCTTTAATTTGTGCCCCTTCACAGGGAAATTAACCCCTCTTCATTTCCCATCACTGTCAAGAGCGGGTCGCTACGGAAACGGTTACTGTGGCAACAAAGGGAGGCGGTGACCGGAGACCCTCCTCCTCTGAGCTCTCCATGAGGGGCTCATTACAAAAATGGGCTCAGCCATGTTGAATTAGCACTAATTAGGATAATTACGCTAGTCTCGCTCTACTGGGGAAAATGGCTTCCGTTGAAAGTGGATGAATAAATTAGACCGAAAGCCACGTCGCTGCGGCATTTCACAATCACAAGGCATTGTGGGTGACGCAGTCAGCACCTGACTGATAAACCAGAGTTGTTTGCATTTACGCCAAACGAACGTTACAAATCACGGCTCTTTTAAAGCGTTTTACTGCAATGATGAACTCCTGTGACAGTTCCAGTAAACAAATCCAACCCAGTAATATTCCTGTGGCCGTGCAACCAGAGGACGCTGGAGGAGCTCCAGAGATGCTCTCAGAGCTTTGGCAGACCAACACATTTAGCTGGGAGCTGGATTTGTCCAAATGTTTTCTGGGCTCTGGAATGAACATGCTGCTCGTGTGTGTGTGTGTGTGTGTGTGTGTGTGTGTGTGTGTGTGTGTGTGTGTGTCTGTGTGTGTGTTCCACAATAAGCTTTTGTTCTTAATGCCATAATGCAGCAAATAATTTGTAGAAGGCAATATGGGTGGAAATCACCTGAGACTCCATGATACGATATTATCACGGGTCTTAAGCCACCGTACGATATTATTGTGATTTTAAACAGTTTGCAATATGCTGATTAATGCAATAAAATATATTGTAATGTATTACCTTTTTTCAACTGCAAATGTCCATGTGTTTTTATCTAAAAAGATAAAGTTCTCAGTCTGTTCATCTGACATATTCCTATCCATCTCCTCTATCTCTTCCTTATTCAAAAATATGCAAGGGGAATATTTTACTAATGTTATAAAAATGTTGTTGAAGCATTTAAGCTCTCTGAATGTTTCGTTTTTTAAATGTTTTAAAAAAGTTTTTTTTTTTTTTCATATGCAAATGTTAACAGAGCATTGCATGATATAATTTTGCAAACATGGGAATGTTTCAGAGAACATATAAAAGTAGCATATGTAAAAAAATTATTAAAAATAACATTAGATGAACGTCCATCTAAAACATTTCAAGAAAAAAAAAAGTGGGTAACACTTTATTTTACAGTGTCCTTGTTACATATGTTACATGTACTGTACTTATCACAGTAGTAAAAGTAAATTATGCATAATTACATGCAACTAAACCTCAACCAAATCATAATCCTACCCTAACCCTATAGTCAGTACATGTTGTTAATTAATATTACTCAGTACTTAAATGTATAATTACACTGTAACAATGACACCTTCAAAAAAGTGTAACCAAAAAGTGTTCCATGGACGATGTATAAATAATATTTAGAGGAAATTATTAAATGCCAGATAACTTTGCAAAACTATTCTGTTCATGTCACTGTGTAAGACTGGAAAAACTGGAAGAAATGGAAGACTGGGCAACTCTCTGAGAAAACAAAGGAAATTAACATTTAAACTCTCTCTTGTGAATTTAGCATCATCCTAATTTGCATCTATTTCCCTCTTCCCCCATTCCTTCTCATTCTCATGCTAATATCACCAAAATTCACCCAAAAATCTATATATATATATACAGTATATGGTTTAATGTGAATAATTATCATATAGTATTATACATGTGTGGTATCATTTGAAATGTCTTAGTGCGACTGGTACAAATGTCTCTTTCCCAAAGAAGTAAACTAGAAGGTAATAAAGTTATTATATAACTTGCACACAGAGGAGGGTGTCTTCCAAGCAAATGGCATTCTGCTCCCAAAAGGTGTAAACTCTGAATACACATTCCCATTGTTAGCAAATGTTTCCATGTGAAAGAAGTTTCTGTCTATATAAAGAAATGCAACAAGAGGCTCAGGGCGATTTGCAACTCAAATTAGCCTGTGATATCCAAGACACTGCGCATCATGTATTTTATAATGTCAGGTTCGCATCTTCTTCCTTTATTCCAGAGCATTTGATTGTTTGTATTTATTATCTTTGAACTGATTATGAAATTGGCATGATACATTTACCTGACATAATAAATTGTTACATTTGATTTTATTCCAACTGACTCTGAAATTGTCTTCCCAAGTATTAAACGGATTTGTATGTTACCGTAGCCTGGAAATCCAGACCTAAATCTGAAAGATTAATGGTCTGGCATCGACTAATGAAAATCGGCCAGCTCGAGGGTGCGGCACCAAGCATTCATTTGAAAATCTCACTGCACGCAATTGGATAACACTACGACCAATCACAACAACAAGCCCCCTACGCTTAGCTACCAGCTGAGCTAACTGGTAGATTAGACTCTTGCCGTATCCGGTCGGCAAAACAGTACAAACGCCCTTCTTGCAAAGGGAACGATTCGAGCGCCGTCTTCTGTTCCTCTTTTAGATAAAAAGCCAAGTCTAACTTGTTCATTGTAGCGGCCAAAGCCGTTTCAAACAACTGGTGTTCATCCATAGTCATCTTGCAATGTTTACTAATGACTTCGACGTCACAGCGCTGTCGTCATCTGTTTAGCTCCCCTCTGGCCCGCCTATATCAGATAACTCGAAGTGATTGGTGCAGCTCGGATACAAGGGCATATTTAATGAGCATCATTGCCCGACGCCAGAGTAAACTCGCTGAGCAAATTCAACTTGTGCTCTCACGAGAACTCTGCATTTCCAGGGTAATATTACCGCAAGTCTTGCATCAGATTAGTGACGACTAATATTTGGCACTAATTCAAGTGTACGTGGTTCGCAAAGACAAGAAGTGAATTTCCTTTTAGAACAGAAAAAATGCTGCTTGACCTATCTAAATTTGGGTGTGTCTTACCTCTGTTTTAATTTAATGTTACTTTAGATAAGTGTACGTGGGAAACCACGGCATGGCCAATCCAAAGCTATTATAAGAGAAGTAATGTTGGTCAACTTATATCTGTAATAGTGGCCATACCTCTGCCTGAGGTAAACTTACTTTAATTTCAAGTGTATGCAATCACGGGGGTTATACCAAAGTATCTTTAATTGTGTAAGCGTGAATGCGACCAATCTCAGATATATAGCCAATTACCTCAGTTTGGTGACCAAAACTGACGAGCTTGTGATCGTGAGACTCACGTTAAGCAGAAGGCGTGAGGACCTCAGAGCGACATAGCTTCCTAATATGAACGGGTAAAATATAAGTTAAGAGTTAAAAGGAATAATCAAACATTCGCTCACATTTAATGATGCTCGGATATCATTAAAACCTTTTTCATTTATGGAGTCAGATGAAATAACGAGGTAATACATATGAGAAAATGTATTTCATTTCATCTTGTTGTGTTGCGTGAAAGGAAAGACAGTAACGCGCAGAGACCTTCACCCGTTCTATCAGATACCGCCATTGGACCGATTTAGACGGGCTTACAACTGGAAGAACGTTTGTTCATAACTTTGAGAGAACCTTGCCAGAACGTTAACCAAAGTTCTTAGAATGTTCCCCTGGGACACCCCTTTTGAGTTATGAAATGTAATTATGTGCTGAATCATATTTATATTACAGTCATTTTATGTTCTTAATGTCATAATGCAGCATGTAATACAGGTATGTAGAAGATAGAACAGAAGACAGCATGGTGCACAACTACAATGATTTAATTGACATCCAAATTGACTCCCTAAATACATACAGTCATACTGACATCTTGTCTTACTGCAAATGATTCATCAGTGCACATTATTTGAAATAAATAACATTGTTATTGTGCATTTTTAATGAAATGTTGCAATATTTATTATAAATTATTTTAACAGAAGTCATTTCACTCAGATAAACATCACAATAGGGAAGAAAAGATGATTTCAACTTCCGTTTCATGCTGACTTTAATGTAGCATGAACTGTAACATGCAGTGACAGTAGCAGCAAATTGTGTGTATGGGTCAGGATTTACCTATGTTGGCCAAATGCTTTCTTCACAATGATAGGGAAACTGAAAATTAACTAGCAGCCAACATTCCTATGAGGAAATAATATTTTAAAAGTGCAGAAATACAGTGTGTGTGTGTGTGAGAGAGAGAGAGTGTTTAGAGCTTAGAAAATAACATTAGCTCAAGATAAAACGATAATAGTCAATGTAAAGCCCCACCATAATTGAAAAACAAACATGTTTGTGTGTGTGTGTGTGTGTGTGTGTGTGTGTGTGTGTGTGTGTGTGTGTTTTTTTTCTGCCTCAGTGGTTTCAGAGATCTTCAGCCAGCGGGAAAGAGAAACATGCAGTTTAAGAGAAAAAGAAAATTGACCAAACAGAAATCTAAACTGACCGGTTGCAAATGGATGGAGATCAGGAGATTGCTCTTGTGCAAACCAGATATTAACAGTGATAATGATGTTTGAATAAGCAGATTGGATGAGCAGCAAAGGTAAATGTCTTTAAGAACACACACACACACACACACACACACACACACACACACACACACACACACACACACACACACACACACACACACACACATACATATTAAGAGGCTGTTTGAGGATGTCTCTGCCTCGGGTATCAGGGCATCAGATGCAGGAAAAGAGAAGAATTAGAGAATGATTTAATGTGGAGTAAAACACAGCTGAGAGAGAACAGCTTCATCTTAATCAAGCCATGCTAATTATCTACAAATTATTATTGAACAGTAATGTGATTATGCTGACAGAAACTCTGAAGGGTCCGGTTTCCATGTGACATTAGTCATTAAGGTCATGCCAGCTAGTCATTTATTTTTTTTAACTTTTTTTTTTGTGTGGAATTATATAAAATATAATGACCCTGTTCAAAAGTTTACATACGCTTGATTCCAGTGGTGTAAAATAACAAAGTATAAAATCTTAATTACTGTACTTAAGTAGAGTTTTTGTATATTTGTACTTTACTCAAATATAAATATTTTTGTTGACTCCTACTTTTATTTACTACATATTAAAGAGAAAATGTATACTTTGACTCTGATACATTTATGAAGACATGTGTGACAAGATATGTGACCGAACTCTCCAGCCAGTATGAAAAAGATGAAAAGCTTGTTCTTCTATGTAAACATGCGTAGACGGTAAGATGAATGTTCATTCATCTTATTGCAGTTTTTAGTTTTTTTTTTGCATTTGTAGGAGGACACTCTAATCTGAATCATTCAGTTATGAGTTAAAGGGACAGTTTACCCCACAATTCTGTAATTTACTTACCCTCATGTTGTTCCCAACATGTATCCATTTCATTTATGGAAAAAAAAATATATATATAAATAAATAATAGAATTTAATTTGTGTGTGTGTGTACGATCCCTTTAATAATTCAATATCGGTACAATATCAATACCTTTTAAAATACACAATAACTTTTAATATCAGTTGCTTTAATACTTTTACTTAAGTATTTTTCTCATGACTAACATTTACTCAATTTCCATAATGGCATCTGTACTTTTACTTGAGTATGATGATTGGATACTTTACACAACACTGCTTGATTCTTACGCTTGATTCTTAATACTGTGTGCCATTACCAGGATGATCCATGACTGTTTTTTTTTTGTGATGGTTGTTTATTAGTTTATTGTTTTCCAGTTTTTGTGATGGTTGTTTATTAGTTTATTATTTTCCAGGTCCCACAAATGACTTGGTTTTCCAGCATCTTTTTGGATATTTGAACCCTTTCCAGCAGTGAGTGACAGTACGATTTTGAGATCCATCTGTTTCACACAGAGGACAACTGAGGGACTCATACACAGCATCTTCATCCTGTTCAAAAGGTTTCAGATGCAGCGTAAATTGCATCACTTTACAGCTGTCCATGGCCTCATGGGTCCATTCTTACTTTTATCCTACTATTTTTATTAACACTACAAATTCAGACAAACTACTATTGCACTGTTTTTCATCTACGTTAAAGGGAAAAACATTTAGCGCCTGGTTCAACAGGAGTATGTTTGCGAAGAAGTAGCATGTGCAAAACTAGTTCAACTGTCTACAGAAATGGAAGCATAGCAGTGTAATTACAGACATTATCATCACATGAAATAAAATAAACATTAACTGAAATAAAAAATTTCAATAAGAAGTAGCATGTGCAAAATAGCGCAACTTTCAAGCAAATTCGCCTGAAGACCGTACAGTAATGAAGGTTGCACACAATCTCAGTTCTTCAGCCGTTTCTGCTGTCTAGTGATGATCCATCTGTATGCCAAGATATGTGTCCAGCCCTCTGAAGAGAGAGCAGGAAGTTTACCCACAATTCCCAGATTGACAGTGACATATCGCCCCAAACACCCGTATCGATCTGTCTCACAAACTGCAAGAGAAGCACAAGCATGTCGAGTTCAGTCCGCTTTGAGACTAATTCTTCACTTCTGAGTCTCAATGTGACATGAACCTCAGGTAAACACTTTTCCTTCACAGGAAACTGTAAATAAAGAACTGAAGTAGCCCTTTAATAGCTTTAGTAAGACGGACAGACGGCAAGACAGACAGACAGAGAGAGCGAAAGCGCTTTTATCAGCTTTCTTTTTTTGGCCAGTTTGGCCCGGAACGGTCGGGCCAGAATGCCACGCAACTCTTGACACCTGAAATCTGCCCATCGGTAGAGGCCATTTATCACTTTAATAAGAGGTGTCACGTTTGTGAAAGAAAGAGCAAGCCAGCCGAAAGGACTTGCAGCGTGTTTTTCTCCGACTCAGAGCTGCTATCTGCGCACAATGAGCCTCTAATGGGGTTTGTGTAAAAGCGTTTAGCTCTCAGCGCTGGAGGTGCCCAAAACCGTTTCACTTTGATGACAATAATTTAGGCTTCCAGACGGCTTTGATAAGAAACGGCAATATTACGCATTGGACTTTGCTGAGTTGAATTTTCCATATCCTGTAATATGTATTCATGAGCTCAAGTTTAGAAGCGAGACAAATATGAAATATGAATGCTTTTACACAGACAGTTCTTTAAATGCAGTTTGGACTGTCTAAAGCACATCACTTCTGATCACATGAAAGTTTGCTGAGGACGGGATCCATCCTAGTTGCGTCTTTGTTTAAAAGTCTGCATATGTCCTTTTTCAAAACTCTAAATGTGACCTGTGCTGGCAAAATGAGTCGGAATGCACACAGGCTTAATTACGAGCTACAGGCAAAACAAGTGAAAAAGGTACATTTTGGTTGAATTGGAGGTTTTTCAAAAAACTCATTAAAGGGATAGTTCACTTTGAAATTAATTTTTGGTATGTTTTAGCTTACCTCAAAGGCATCCAAGATGTAGGTGTCTTTTTTTCCGGAGTAGTTTCAATTTTGATATTTTTAGGTCAAACCGTTCTTGTCTGTCAGTCATATAATGCAGGTCTATGGTCACTGTCTCAAAACAGCATGCACAAAGTCCAAATTAAACAATTCCCCATCGTCCAAATTAAACAATTCCCCATCGTAAGTACACATTGATGGCTTAAGACACGAAACGAGCGGTTTGTGTGAGAAAACGAACAGTATTTATATAGTTTTTGTCCTCTTGTAAACACACACACCCAAATGATCAGAGGACGCGGGTGCTTCGGTCTGCGCAAGCGCCGGAAAGCGACAGAAAAGGTCAGAGGGCGCGGGCGCTTCGATCTGCGCAAGCGCCGGAAATTATCTCTCGCGCGTGTACGTCACTCATTGTTTACACAGAACAGAAGACGGCTAATCGAAATGGTTCTAATTTGCGCTTATCCAGGATGTTTAAACCGACGTAAAAGAAAACAATTTCGTATGCTCGCGCGAACTCATCCGGGAGTGGTGAGTTTTCACGAATTCCCAATTTATAATCCTTCCCTCTTGAAGTTCTGGTTGATCGCTCTTCGGCTGGATATCAACACACCCATAAACGTACTAAAGTTGAGGAGGGTCTGCAGCGATCATTTTTCCCCTGATGATTTTATAAACCAAGGAGAGGGTCGCATAGTACTGACATCATCAGCTGTGCCTATGGTGTTTTCTCATCCAACGGAGGTATGTGAACAACGTCTTTGTATTTGTAAAGCTGGCATTACATGAAATGAGCAATACAATGTATTTCTGCACCATATATTTGGTAAGAATGGTTTTACATGAGAGAGTTATAAGATATGTTATAAGAAGAGAAGATATGTGTAGCCTATACTAAGCAGCTGCTAGTCAAACCAATGTGAAACTATGTGTACTACTCATAAGGGTGCAGTCAATGATACTACTACTACTACTAGCCTAATAATAATAATAATAGTAATAGACAGTGTGGATTCATGTTCGTGTAGCTCTACTTAGTGTTGACTTTGTAATGACAAGCAATATTTTTTTAGGAAAGCGTACAGGAACCATACCAGCCAACAGAACATGAGTCAGATGAAGAGCAAACAACAGAGTGCCTTGGTGCATACATCGGACTAAAAGATGTTTAAATCTCTGTGTAAACAATGAGTGACGTACACGCGCGAGAGATAATTTCCGGCGCTTGCGCAGATCGAAGCGCCCGCGCCCTCTGACCTTTTCCGGCGCTTTCCGGCGCTTGCGCAGACCGAAGCACCCGCGTCCTCTGATCATTTCGGTGTGTGTGTTTACAAGAGGACAAAAACTATATAAATACTGTTCGTTTTCTCACACAAACCGCTCGTTTCGTGTCTTAAGCCATCAATGTGTACTTACGATGGGGAATTGTTTAAATTGGACGACGGGGAATTGTTTAATTTGGACTTTGTGCATGCTGTTTTGAGACAGTGACCATAGGCCTGCATTATATGACTGACAGACAAGAACGGTTTGACCTAAAAATATCAAAATTGAAACTACTCCGGAAAAAAAGACACCTACATCTTGGATGCCTTTGAGGTAAGCTAAAACATACCAAAAATTAATTTCAAAGTGAACTATCCCTTTAAGCCCTGGTCTAGTGATCACAATGCTTCAAATGGCAATTAAACATCCAAAAGTATCTGTATTTGTTTGGCATCATTTTAAAGCACAACATTTCAACTTTGTGAATATTCATAGTGAAATATCGATGGCATGAGTCTGAACCAATGAAATGTGATTTTCAAACTAATACTGATGTAAACAAAATGATCTTACTCATGCTGACTGACAATCTGAAGCGTGCGCACAAAGACACCTCTCAAACAGCGCGAGCCCGATATACACATAAAAACAGAATTACAGTATTTCAAAATATCTGTCTTGGTGAGTATTCACACAAACATTATCTGTTATGTCTTAAGTGAACGTTTGGATCACTGTTGGAGAAAAACATCTGATGTGTAACGTTATATTAGATCTGTGCGGTACAGTAGGTCTTAATATATAGCCTGTCTGTTTCATTAATGTTAATCAAATAATTGTGGTATCATGAAAAAAAAAAGTTGAATATATACTTTTCCTATAGATATTTGGTTTTGACTTGGTGTGTGTCAAATCTGGTGTTATTATTAGGGATTTTAAGGTATGGTTGCTAGGAGATTTTGTTTTGGACACTTCAGAATACTTTAACTCATTTTTTCTCAAAATTTACTTTGCTGACTCTATCGACTTCAAACAGGTGTAGCTCATTAATCTTTTTTGTCTAATTCCAACAAATCATACATCACTTTAAAGTTTTATTAATAGAGAATGTGACAAGAACAATGACTTATTTTTGAAAATGTGCTCATTGTGACTCATTTTGCCAGCATGGGTCACAAATGTAAAATAAACAATTTAAAACTGTTTTTAAATAACGGGCCTTTAATCTTTGTTGACCTCTGGTAATGGGAATATGAGCAGCTTGACTGTAGCTCTTAGCTAGTTTAGGAAGATACAGTAAAATATAAAACCGAGTTGACTTCTTCAATAAACATAGCCCTATGTTAAGACTTAACGTGTTAAGAACTAGTCTGACGAACCAACAGTTAGTCAATGTCAATGTCTGATGAACCAACTTCGAGTCTTACTTTTCGGATTCAAATTAGATCACAACTGAGATACAAAAAAGTTATGACCAAAACAAAGAAAAACATAGTATGAATGTAGTCTTGAGTTGGACACATTGTCAAGAAAATTGCCATATTTCCAGTGAATATGAAAGTTCACCTCTGGATCAGAGAGCAGTGTCCTTTTAGAGATGTCAATCATATAAGTTAGAATACAGATTCAAAAAAAAAAAAAATATATATATATAAATATAATTGGCTATTTAATGTTAATTTAATTAACATTAAACGTTAATTAATGTAATTTGTGCTGCGTCGTGTGCCGGCGTAAGGTGGAAGCTATAAATGGAAGCCAGCAACATAACAGCATCAGCTTTCTGTCTTCAGCAAGCGCTCTGTGTGACTATCAGTCTTATTTGGTGTTGTCTGTCCCTTGTATCATTATAATATATAAATGGCAAACCAGCAGTTTAGATTTTGTGTGCATCCATGCCCTTGTTACATCACAGGTGGGGACACACTCTCACCTGGCCATGTTTGAAGAGAGTGGTCAGGGTCGTGCTCCCCGCAGATCGGGTCCTGCTTCTGCCGAGGCAGAGTGACAGCTTTATTCGTGGGGTTCACAAATGGAACTAGTGGAGGGATTTGAGACGGCTTTGGTCCTTTCTCAGCCCTCACCCACTGGTTCTTCTGCTCAATTTTCAGGATACGGAAGCCCGCTCTGCGTCTACTTCCGTCCCAAGTGAGAGCTTAATGTTGAGATTTTCTAGTTCTGAGGAGTTAGAAGTTTAGAAGCATTGAAGCGGTGGATATTGCCAGGCGTATCCTCGCAGTATGAGGAGCTGATGGAGATTGGGTCTCGGGCTGTGTCTAAATTAAATATTGACTGGCCAGCCGAGAAGCGGGAAGCACAGAGGAAAAGCAAGCTTGATGAGCGCTTCCTGCAGTCACAACCACAACCTCCATGTCGGGGCCTACAATTCTTCCCAGATCGCCACACTGAGGTGTCGAGATTTGTGGAATAAGACATTCTCCTTTCACCTAACCAGTCCCACGGTCCACCATTATTCATCGATCGGGGGGCTCAAAGAGAATGGCTATGGGATGATGCCCAGGGTTGAGACATTGGCTGCTTATCTCTTCCCTGACGCTGCAACATACCTTAAAGCCCTGACGCTGCCCACCAAGCCTTGTCGTATGACTTCTTCATGGGTGGGCCGGCGCTTGTTTACACACCATGGGTATCTTGAAAGCGTATCAGACTGACCTGCTCAGGAAATGTGTGGATGCAGCACTGGCTCCTGTGAGACTTCAGTGCATCCGTATACTGAACTACATAGACAACTGGTTAATATTAGCCCAGTCTCAAGAGATGGCAGCCCGGCATCGAGATGTCGTGCTCGACCACATCAAGTGCTTTGGAGTTGAGACTAAACAGCAAGAAAAGTAAGCTTTCTCCAGTTCAGATAACTATTTTTCTAGGAGTTGTAAGGAATTTGGATATGATGCTGGCACATCTGTTTCCTGCACGTATCGATTAAATTCTGTTAGATGTGACCAGAATCAAGCAAGGTCCAACTCATCACTGTGAAACAGATTCAGAGATTATTAGGGCTCTTGGCCACTGTGTCCAACACCTTTTGGCCTGCTGTATATGAGACCCCTACAGTGGTGGACCAGGGGGGTTTCCCCGATGGGCAACACTTTTTGCACGATCAAGGTTACACGTAGATGCCTTCGTTCCTTGACCATGTGGAAGAAGCCTTGGTTCCTGTCCCAGGGTCCAGTCCTACGGGCATCCTGTCATCGGAAGATTTTGTCGACAGATGCATCCCTCACGGGCTGGGGAGCGGTCATGGAGGGCCACTCAGCCCAGGGCCTCTATAAGGAACATCATCTCTCATGGCACATACATTGTTTAGAGATGTTAACAGTAATGCTAGCCCTATGACACTTACTTCCAGACCATCATTTTCTAGTAAGAATGGACATGTCAGTGGTCTCTTACATCAACCATCAGGGGGTCTGAGGTCACGCCCCCTATGCAAACTGGCGCACCAGATCCTATTGTGGTACCATAAATACTGTGGAGGCAGGGACTGAGACCCAGGAAAAGGAGACTCCACCCCGAGACAGAGGAGTTCATTTGAAGGAAGTTCAGACAAGCTGACGTGGATCTGTTTGAGTTTCTGGAGATGTCTCACTGTCACCTTCCACATTGGAAGGGTTGTCCTTGGCACCCTTCGAGCCCTTGGACTTAGCAACTTAAGTGCATTGCTCTAAAGATGGCGTTTCTGTTAGCAATTACACCACTTAAGAGAGTAGGAGATCTGCAGGCCCATTCAGTTGCCTCTTCCTGCATTGAGTTTTCCCCGGGTAGGGAGAAAGTCATTCTCCACCGAGGCTGGGTTATGAACCTAAAGTACCCACAAATATGGCCCGGTCAACAGTCCTTCAGGCCTTCCATCCTCCTCTACAGAAGCTACATTTACTTTGCCCTGTCAGAGCTCTTGAGGTCTATATATGTAAGACTTCTCAGTAGAGGCAAACTGACAAGCTGGTTTGCTTCAGCCCCCCAAGAGGGGGTGCCTGGCTTCTAAACAGACAATCAGTAGGTGGATTGTGGAAGCTATTTCTATGGCTTTTGAGGTACGCAGCCTGCCTTCACCTCTTCAAGTCAGGGCACATTCCATTAGAAGTGTTGTTTCCTCCAGAGCATTAATATCAGGGGCATCCCTGCAGGAAGTTTGTGATGCAGCGGGGTGGTCCTCCCCACACACATTTATAGGGTTGTATAGCCTGGACCTTCCGGTCACTCCGGGGTCCCAAGTTCTTTTGTCCTGAGTTGTGCCGGGACAGCTTCACACCAGGACAGGCATTTGTCAGCATGGTGAAGTGGGTATTTTGTTTTCCAAAGCGTCAGCTGGAACGCAGCATGAGTTCCCTCGAAAGGGAACGCCTCAGGTTACGCATGTAACCATGGTTCCCTGAGAGGGAAACGAGACGTTGCATCCTCTTGCCATACTTTCTGCATGCCTGGGAGGGGCTTGCTTCAGCCTATCAAAAGCTGATGCTGCCGGCTTCCCTTTATAGCTTCCACCTTCGGCTGGTACACGTCACAAGGTGACGCAGCACCAATCAAGATTGGACTAGTTGCACACGTGCTTCAAACTCCGTCACACTGAAGGCGTTCCCCAAAGTGTCAGCTGGGACGCAGTGTCTCGTTCCCCTCTCAAGGAACCATGGTTACATGCGTAACCTGAGACGTTAGGTCTCAGACCTACCTGAGACCCACCTCGCTCCAGACCTACGTAGGTCATCTTACATTTCATATAGTTGATTGGTGACGAACATGAAGCAGGGCAACTTTTATGTAGCCTATAAAATGCCATTAGACTGTCCCTAAAATTTAAGATATTAGGGCAAAAATGCCAGTGTATGAGTTTTGTCTTGTATTTATATCATAGGACATGGTTAAGCAATATCACACGAGTAACAAGCGCAATATCACACGAGTGCTGTTTTTCTCCTGAATAGTGCAAATGTGATTTTGATTTTATACAACAGTTCAATAAATAAGTTAATATTTAGTTATATTTTAGATGCAATCCTGTCTGCTTTTGCTCAATTTTGCAAACGAAAATACTACCTGTAAAGCCAGAGCAGAACTGTTGTGTGTCTCCGAAGCAACACACAGCTTTGTTTCATTTATGAATGAATTTGCGTTTTGAGCGAAACAATCGGGTGAACCAATGATTCAATGGCCCATTCATAAAGACAGATTTACTTAATTCCTGAATGAATCAGCCGTTATAACATTAAAGGTATAGTTCACCCAAAATGAATAAAATGTATTGTTCTTATCCCATAGAGCCATAATCAGACTTCACATAGATTATGCTTAAAATAATAATAATAATAATAATAATAAAAATGTAAAATGAGAAAAATAAACTTTGTTAGTATATAGGCTATGTCCTTGCATCTATCCATCCATCCATCCATCCGTCCATTCCCTAAACAGCTTGTCCTCTGAAGGGTTGCAGTGCAGTGCAGATGGCCAGTCCATCAAAGCTGGAAATAAGTCTTAATATCATTTATATACTTCTGTAATCCTGTAAGCAGTAGACTGAGCAGGCACAGTCCGCAGCTTGCCTATTCAAATACAAACCACTGCAAAAGCAAAAATTGTGTCCTGCAGAATGTGTGTGTTTTTCCGGCGGCCGTTCACTCACGTCAAACTGCGTGTGTTATGACTGACTGCAGCCACTGTGACAGCGTGCATCTGTCTTTGCCGATTCTGAGTGTCTGAGCTCCTGTGAGAGTCACTGTGTGCCAGCGAGTGCCACTCTGAGCAGATGCAGGTCACCCACCATGGGCAAGAGGTCACACAGACGAGATGGTGGTGGGTTCATGCTTTAAATGAGTCATATCATATATTACTCTAAGGTCCATTTACATTTTACATCTGACCCTGGCAATTAGTGCTGCACGATTTGGGGAAAAAAATCAGATTTTTCTGATAAAAGTTGTGACTGAAATATTTTGTGATTAAATGTCAATATTACTATAAAGATAAATAGAAAAATAACAGAAAAAAAGTAACCAGATAAACAACTAGAAATAAATAATTGGAAACTTACAAAAAAATAAAATAAAACAAGACTGCAACCTTGCAGGGAACTAGAGAAAAAATAAATAAAAGATTAGTTAACAATCAACAAAAAAAAAAAAAAGAGAGAAACCAAAAGTAAAGCTTGGGAGAACTAGAGCAAAAAAAACAAAACAAAAAAACCAAACAAACAAACACAAAGCTAGAAACTGACAAAGAAACTAAATCTAGCACTAACTGACAAGATAAGCGAGAATGCACGCACACAATGAATGCACACAAGGCATAAACAAACCAGCAAAGACATGATGGAAAGGAACACAATATAAAGAGAGCAGAGCACATGAGGAACAGGTGAACACAATTGGGCCAACAAGGACCAGACAATGTCTAAACAAGGGAGTGTGGTAATGGGAAACAAGGAGGCAGGATGAGAGGAGCACATGACCAACACAAACAAAGACAGAGCCATGTGCTCAAGCACAAGACAAACAAGGAAACATTAAACAAAGACAAAACAGACCAGACTGTCAGGGCAGGGCCCTGACATATATAGTTCCTCATGATATGAGACTTTAACACTCATAAACTGAAGCAAACATCAGCGATAAGCATCAGAATCTCTTGCCATGAGCCTGTGGGTCTCGTTCAACTCCGAGAGGAACCGTTCGAGGGTGTTTCTGGGTAATATGAATCTCCAAATGCCGCTTCTATCTTTCTGTCTGTAGTAATCAACTCGCGTTCAGCTTTTCAGGGCACTTTCATGAGTTTGACGTCAGAGTTTAGTTTGTTTTACTGATGTGATGTGTGTGAGTCCTTGTTTCTGTCCCAAATAGCACGAGTGCAAATGTGACATTGATTTTATACAACAGTTAAATAAATAAGAAGTTAATATTGTGTTATATTTTAGACACAACATTGTCTGCTTTTGCTCAGTTTTGCTGCTTCTGTCTTTCTGTCTGTAGTAATCAGCTCACGTTTAGCTTTTCAGGGCAATTTCATGAGTTTGACGTCAGAGTTTAGTTGTGTTACAATGTGTTAGCAATGCTTAGCATAACACATGTTAACACTGTGTTAATACATGCTAGCATTGTGCTTGCAACATGCTAAAACAAGCTGGCATGTTATGAACTTTCCAAAAGATGTCAGAAACATGTTAGAAATGCTAGAAAAATGCTAGCAGATGCTAAGTAAATGTAGCTAACATGTTAAATGCCTAGCAATAGTTTTTAAGAATTCAAACTATTAGAAACATGTTAGCAATGCCTAGAAATGTCCGAATGTGACTAAGAAATGATCTTACCCTTACAAAAAAGTTTACACATGGAAGTTTACACATGGACCGCAGCCTCTAACGTCAGTCACTAGTGTGCCTCTTGAGAGTAGTGAGGTAGTGAGTTACCTCTTACTAGCTGAACTCTGTTACATACACACACATGCATGAGAGCGTTTTCTGCACTGAACACCACTGATAATGAGTTTAACAAAACTCGCATATCCAGACCAGAGTGAGCATGTTTTAAGTTTTTATGGACATATTTCATATACTCTCTAACATCATAACTACATAAAGTATACTTTAAAATACACTTGAACTTTACTTAAGTATACTTATGAATGAACTTGGATTATACTTATTTTTTGTAAGGGTTGACAATAAAACCTTGAAACTTTTTCATACTATTTCACACTATTAGTCCAGGCTTTGTCAAGCCAACATCAAAGTTTGTTAACAAGCTGTATCTATCAGAAATTTGAAAAGAGAACAGCGGGCAGGACGGGGGTAATCGGACTCTAGTTTAACCCAAGCAATCAAACCAAGTGTGAAAGCAGCGTTATGTAGTGATTGTATGTGTTATGTGTGTGAAGCGCGTCTGTCGCTCACAGACACTATTAGTGTTACTGTATCTGAGGGCTGATGTCTGCAAGCTGTGCCGCTGCACTACACCACTGAAAAACAGACCCGGATTATTTTTTTCTGCTTGATAAGATCTCTCACATGAGATTACTGAACCCAGCATCAGTGTATGAGAGAGAATCACTGTAAATATTCATTTTAACAGCCGCTTAAAGGTTTAAAGCGTGACGGTTTAAATCAGGGTCAAACATTTTGACTCATTTCAGAGTTAGGTGACAGTGACACAAACAGTATCACTTCAAGAAGCCTGACAAGGCAGTGAACAGTCAATTAAGTGTGAACTGAATGTAATGTAAAATATTTTTTGTTACAGTGAAATCACTGTTGTCTATGAGCAAAATACGTATGTGCATTGCAAAATACATTATCTTAATCAGTGTTTTTATTCCTTCATCCTTAATACACAATAAATTTACTCGAGAAGCAAAATGTCTAGGTTATATGTAACCCTGGTTCCCTGGCTATAGACCACTCTCTAAGCCAATATCTTCCAATAGAAGGAGAAGATACCCAAGCTTCTATGCTCTATAGCAAGGGAAGTCCCTGCCTTTACAACCTTCCTCCCTCCCTTGCGGGACAAGCATCAGCCTTTTAAGGATCAAAGAGCAGAGCTTTAAGAAAAAAGAGCTCAGGTGTGTCAGCTTCTTTAACTTGACAAAGTACTTAGTATGTAGCTGACCAAAAGGAGAATATCAACTACAACCTTGGATATTACCACTACTTCTAGGAGGAGAATCACGGTGCAAAATTTGGGGAGGTATCCCCCACCGAACTGCAGGTGCAAATGATAGACTCTCATTCATCGAGAGAGAGTTGAGCAAAGGCAGAGCTTCTCACAGCGAATGTATCACAATTAATAGATTCAGCTTCCTCGAGAGCTGAAAGTGCTCAATGCATATGCTGGATTCTTATATTTAGAAAGAATAAATCAATAACAGAACTTCCTACCATGAATGCATCGCCAATAGTTCCTCCTATTCTCTCCCGAACACGTTCCTTGCAAACGCTATATTCTCATCCCTTGGGAGAGAATAAAAAAAAAACAAAAAAAAAAAAACAGAGCTTACCGCAAATGCAAATGCAAATGCACAGGCAAGGCAAGGCAAGGCAAGGCATGGCAAGTTTATTTATATAGCACATTTCATACACAATGGCAATTCAAAGTGCTTTACATAGAATAAATTAAAATAATAAAAAGAAATAAATAATTAAAACAGTTTAGAACAATAAAATACAGTACAGTACAAACAGTCGGACGAACAGCGGCACAGTGCTCATTCAGTAAATGCATAGCTAAACAGAAGTGTTTTGAGTCTGGATTTGAATGTCACTACTGTAGGAGCACGTCTGATCTCCTCTGGAAGCTGGTTCCAGCTGTGGCTGGCATAATAGCTAAAAGCGGACTCGCCATGCTTAGAGTGAACCCTTGGTATTTCTAGCTGATGTGATCCTAATGATCTGAGTGATCTGTTGGGTTTATATTCAGTGAGCATATCTGCAATGTATTGAGGTCCACGCCATTGAGTGAT
This sequence comes from Rutilus rutilus, assembly GCF_951802725.1. Taxonomy (NCBI): domain Eukaryota; kingdom Metazoa; phylum Chordata; class Actinopteri; order Cypriniformes; family Leuciscidae; genus Rutilus; species Rutilus rutilus. The sequence goes on along the minus strand of NC_140211.1, from coordinate 46,419,892 downwards.
TTATATACCAGTAATAATACTTTAAAATCAATCCTAAATCTAACTGGGAGCCAGTGTAAAGACCTGAAGACTGGTGTGATATGTTCATATTTTCTGGTTCTGCTCAGAATCCTGGCGGCAGCGTTCTGTATGAGCTGCAACTGTCTTATGGTCTTTTTGGGAAGGCCAGTGAGGAGTCCATTACAATAATCCACCCTGCTGGTGATGAAAACATGAACACGTTTCTCTAAGTCTTGTCTGGAAACAAAGCATCTAATTCGTACAATATTTTTCAGATGATAGTATGCTGATTTAGTTATTGCTTTGACATGACTACTGAAACTAAGGTCTGACTCTAGTGTCACAACCAATATTCCTGACTTGATGTTTAGTTGTTTGACCCCTAGAGTGAAGGTATGCGTTCACCTTGGAAACTTCATCTTTGTTTCCAAACGCAATGACTTCAGTTTTGTCTTTGTTTAACTGAAGAAAGTTTTGGCACATCCAACTGTTGATTTCATCAATGCATTTGCACAGGGAGTCAATGGGGCTGTAGTCGTTAGGCGAAAGGGCTAAGTAGATCTGTGTGTCGTCTGCATAGCTGTGGTAAGCAATTTGGTTCTTTCTCATTATTTGGCTCATTGGGAGCATAGTTGAACAGGAGTGGTGCAAGAATCGAGCCTTGAGGGACTCCGCATGTCATGGATGTCCACTCAGACTTATGGTCTCCTATACTCACATAATAACCTCTCCCATCTAAGTATGACCTGAACCATTTTAGGACTATCCCAGAAAGCCCCACCCAGTTTTCCAGCCTGTCAAGAAGTATGTTATGATCGACAGTGTCAAATGCAGCACTGAGGTCGAGTAGTACCAGCACTGATAATTTGCCTGAATCAGTATTTAAGCGAATATCGTTTGTTATCTTTATAAGGAGTGAGCTCACCCAGCTTTTATTTTACATGTGCATACAAACAAGTGGCTCCTGAAGACAAAAAAAGCTGATGATGTGTATTACAGCAGCCTTTTTATACGGACATACCTGACGACATGGACTGTCGTCAGACAATTCAATTGGCGTGTTTGTTATACTTGCTTCAGATACCGGTAATGTTGATGGAGTTCCCTATAGTGTCTATAGCAGATGTGGCGTTGAAGTTCCACTTTGAAAGGGAACTGCATATTATTGTACGTTTTAGGGAATATATATATAGACCATTCAGTGATTCAGTTAAAATGGTCAATGAGAGAGTTGGATCATTTGTTATTAGCAGTTAGATACACTGAAAAATATTGCTGTATGATTTACTCTGAAACAGTTTTCACTCAGAAATGGCTAGACTATACAAAACATTACAAAGAAATGGCAACTAACACATTGAATTTAATGTGAAATTAAATTGTGAAATACACTCCAATAATCATTGTTTTATTTTCTTTGAATTTCGACAAATAATTATTTAGAGTTTAGTTTCACTACAGTATATGACTTATTATTACAGGTTTCTGTGATGTCTGCGAGTGTAAATCAAAAGTTGTCTGTGCTCTGTTGTTGTTGTTAACTGATAAAACAGAAGTTCACAATGAGCACTTGGTATCAAAATGAAAATCACATCGCCCATCTGTAAGTGTTAGCTTATGTTACCATCTTGAATTATTCATTATCTAAGTTTAAGGACAATGTGCATTTGTCTTTTAATATTTAATGACTAAATGGGCCATGTATGAATGCATCAGGCACATATTTCTTGTTAACAGTAATTAATGATGCATTTCACCAAAAGTCACTTTGCAGGAATAAATAATGCGCTTAAAATAAAAAAAAAGAACAGAAATGTGTGTTTAAGTATTTTTCTGCAGTATTTTAGTGATGATTTGAAGTTCACTAACAGCACCGTGGTGAATATTTTCTCTCAGACGGAAACGGAGTCGTAATTCCCCTAATTACATCTGAACACATCAACTCCATCATTAATCAAACTCCACATAGCGTCCCTGAACCCTGCCAGCTCATTAAATTAACCATATTATTACAAACTATGATTGGGATTATACGGCCTCCCACACCGTTGCTAAAGACGAGAATTTATGGCAAAGAGCTTCTCATCTCTCTCGTTCTGGTTTCAACAGGACACCAGAGAGATGTTCAGATGTTCTCCGTTTATTTGCTCAGATGATGGACAGTGTCTGCTTTCATTTTCAGCTGGTTGGCAGAGTGCTAATATGTCATTAACATTAACATGTCATTACTATTTCTACAGTAGATGCACATTTCTGTATGAACTATTGCATTTTATTAACTGTGCATACCCAGCTAACAAAAGAATGTTCTAAGAACGTTTTGCAAATGTCCCCAATAATTTATGAAAATGTTATTTCTGAATGTTCTCTGAAGTTACTGAAAAATAGTTTTTATATAACTCTGAAAGGACCAAAGTTATGAGAACGTTCCTTGTCAGATGGGTATTCACCGCATGAGATACTGTGTCCCACAATGCATTGCGCTCTACGTGACATTAGGTTTAAGGTGTGATGAATGAATTGGAAGTACACAGCAAAAAAAAAAAAAAAAAGTATGTATGTATGTATGCATGCATGAATATATATATATATATATATATATATATATATATATAGGGTTTGAAATTAACACCCGCCAAATGCGGGTAAAAATCATCTGTGGTGGGTAACGCAGTCATTACTATGTAATGATTACTATGCGTATTACTATGTTTACTTACTTTGCTGGGGAAGTTTGTGTAAGCCAAATCTGCGCGGATTTAGGGCAAATACTCAACTCGTGACTCATCTTGATATTTTAAATACAGCGTAGGCTATTGCGCAAAATCTGCACACATCTGGCTTACTTGAACATGCACGTCACTACGCAACAATTAACGGCAGGCTTGTTCATTTGCATTGAAGCAATAGCTAAGATTAAAAAGCATTTGGCTAACAGAAAATACATTGCTATTTTCCAACATCCTACATGTTCATTGTAGCCTAGGCCTACTGTATTGATCTGTCCACCTACAGATGGTGGACAACCAGAATGAGACTTTTACCGCCGCCGTTCCCGCGGCGGCAAAATTGGGATGTGTATTTGCTGCCTTTTACCGCTGAGTGGCGCTGTAATCACAGACTTTGAAAAGTGTCAGTTTATTCTCTTTATGACGTAATCTGCCGCGGCAGTAATCTGAGCTGAGGCCACAGATAAATTCAAGATAAATATTGTGGTTAAACGAATTCAAATTCATTAAATTTAAACAAAGTATAGACACACGTTAACATTGTGTGCCCAGTTTTTCTATAATTTAGAAAGGCTATGTCAATAGGTTACTTGTCATTTACTTCGTGTTATTTTAATGTGTTTGTAGATTTATTAACTGAAACATAACAGTGAAATAAATTAAAATAATTTACCGTAAAATTAAAACATTTTCAGGACTTGCAGTAGGCTACTAACCGATGTTAGTCGGTTTAAGCATTCTTTGTTATATTCAGAATTAAATAGGCTTACATGTTGTTATGATTAGGGTAGAGTGGGGGAAAACGCCCCCCTTAAGGAAAATGTGACATTACAGTGAAACAAAACATAAATGTGACTAGAATTGCCATCCCGGTTTTGAGTGACTATGGCAGGAGTTATTCACCAAATATTAAAATTGCTCAGCCTTCATAATTAATTAGTATTTTCACTGAAAATATTTTTGTACAAAGGGGGCGTTTTGCCCCAGCGGTGGGGTAAAACGCCCCCCAAGGTGGGGTAAAATGCCCCCTTTCTTACCAACCAGTTTGCTTCATAGATCAACAGCAAAATTAACAGACAATAGTTTTTAATCTCTAAAGGTAAAAGGCAAGTAATGTATCAACATGTATATATATTAATATTTATTTCAGCAATGTCCAAAATAGCCAAATTTAACTACCTTCCATCAGTGAGCTAACTTTGCTAGCAAGCTAGCTAGTTAATGCTCACTTGAGGTAATTTTTTCATGTTTTGTTCAAATATTTAGATTTTACCACCTAGTTATACTGCATTAAGTGTAAAACAAAGGATTTGATAGACAGAAATATTTTATTATAGTAATTATGATAGAGAAAGGGGGGGCGTTTTACCCCTCAGCGTAGGGGGCGTTTTACCCCACAAGCTATGAGTTTTTAAAAAAATGTTTAATTTTTTAAATATAATTATATTCCTTATAAATAACATATGATCTCAAACTACAGACTTCACTATTCATCTATCATACATCACTGCGATATCCTGCAGAACAATATTCTCTTAAACACTTATTTACTAATATCTGAAAATTATAGCATTTACCATGTAATCCTCTTCTCTTCAAATGTGTCGCTGATGTCAGCTTCTCCGAAGAGATTTGTATATCCCCGTTATCAACGTAGTGCATAGCAACAGTAAAAATGTATCTTGACTACTTTTAGTGGTTATTTTGGGAAAAACAGGTGGGGGGCGTTTTACCCCAGGGGGGCGTTTTCCCCCACTCTACCCTATCAATTGAATTAATTAATAAAGAATCAACCACAATGCCTATTAGCCTACTGCCGCGGCAAAAATAAGCCAGTCGAATTTCAAAGTCGTTCGCGAAATGACTAGGCTATACCGGGTGGCGCAAGTGACAGGGCAAAACAGCAGCAACTGCGGCATTTTAAAATGTAAGTTACCTATCTGTTTATTTAAAAAAAAAAAAAAAAAAAAAACTTTTTTCATTATTTGAACAAAAATGAGACTGATTGAATATGTAAAAATATAAACAAACAAAGCAGAGAATAAAACAAACAATATATAGGCCTATTATGCTACAACAGAATTGGTTAACATTAACGAAAGAAAAATATGTAAAAATACATTAGTGTTTCGTGGCCGAATTCAAATCGGTTCAAATCCCGAACAAACAGTAGTTGATCTAGGCTATTCAGTCGATAGCTCTGTGGTCAATGCATTAACAATAGCCTCTCGGAGCTTCTAACGATCTGAGATCGAATCTCAGTGTAGCCGACAGTGTTTATGTTTTTCCGTTCTTGATGCTTAAATATGCATCTGTTTATTAAAGTCAATCGTCTTGTTTAATTATCAATTGTACATTACAACATAAATTTGCTACATTCCAGAGCCGCTGCAAAGACGACACTGATGAATCTGATGAAGGAAGACTGTCAGCCGATTGCACCAGAAAATGAAGATGATGAAGCTCGTCTTTAATCTGCTAAATTATTTTTTTGTGTGTGTGTGAATCATTCACGAGATTGAGATGACTGACAGTGATACCCGGCCATAGCAACGGTAGACATTTTCCAAAACAGATCGAACAAATCAGAAAAATACTTTCAATACAGTATTGCTTTCAATTAAAAAATAAACAATGAAAATGTAAAAGAAAAAGAAAATTAATTAAGTTTGAAAACCCATCGCACATTTCAAGGTATGAATAAAGTGTCGGGACAGTTTATTTATTTAAACAGGGTTGCATCGATAGAGTTTATTCCCTTTGTGATGCAAAATAAGAAACACAGAATCTTATTCTTGCAACATTTTACATTTCTATTGTCAAAGAAATTGCAGCTAAATTATAAAATTAAAACGGTACAAAACGAAAAAAGTTCAAAGCAACAAATTAAGAACAGGCGTTTTTCTTTGCCTCTCTCGCGCTGGATATTTTTTATAGTAAGTTTGGTCTCCCTCACTGCGCGTGGCGGGTCTTTCTCGAAATTAAGCATTTCAGCGTAAAAAAACACCATACAGCTGATAATACTGTATATGTCGCTGTGTGTCATCCACACAAATCACGAAAGAAAAAACTGTAACAAATAGCTTTTGTTCCTTCAAAGATACAACATGCCTTGCTGAATTCACCTTACAATAAAACGAGGTGGGTCGCGAATTAAAGAGCTCTGTATCTTCTAAATTGAAATTGTGTGTGGAAAACCTTTAAATACAATCAATAAAACTACAATATATAATTTAATAAGATATAGGGCCTACTGTACATAGGCTATGGACTTTTTGAGATTTTGAGATTAATTAATCCTTAAAAGAATGTTGCCTTTGCCTGCTCATCAGGCTGGCTCCGAAACACTCTCCATATGAAAGACGGAACATTAACACCTCTGTCCTGCACCCCCACGATTAAGCAACTATTGCCTTCTCCAAACCCCCCACAGGTTAGCTGAGTTTGCAAAACAAAACAAAGAGTTTGCCACTCGTCGTGGTGTGCCAAAACACTTAATTATAAACTTCAATATTTCATACAAAACAATCTCAAAACGCTTTGTGACATTTTGAAAAGCCGTGGATGCATTACTGCCACTGGAACCATGAACGAAAAAGAATACTGGTTCTGATTTTATTGTTTGTCGTTTAAACGTCATATATATATATATATATATATATATATATATATATATATATATATATATATATATATATATATATTTTTTTTTTTTTTTTTTTAACGGAACTGCTTTTGAAATTACGATTGGAATTATTATAGGCTACAGAAATAAAGTCATTGTATAATATTTGTTCCTTAGTGTAAAATGGAAATGCATGGTGATTTTATTTTGTAAATAGGCTATAAGCAAAAAAGCTATGTTTTAGAACTAGACAAATCTCTCTGCATCAACAATAGACTATAAAATGCATTAATAGGCTAATATAAAAATATCAGTAGTCCAAGTTAGTTCGGGATTCGAACCCGTGTCATCTAAATGATCTTAACGTAAGTTCAACCACTCGGCCACGATTCACTCGTTGCGACATGGCCTAACGTTCCAGTGTGTTCTCTCACACGAGAGAGAAGCGCTTTTCATTCAAATGAACGCGCCGCCGCGTTTGTCCAACACTAATTCAACATGCCAGAATAAAACCTGGCTTTAGAACAATGCATAGCGCCACTCGTCGTGGTATGACAACATTTTTTACAATAATTTAGTTTCATTTATTTCAGTGTTAATGTTTGAGTTAAAAAAAATCCTTTACAAATTAAATTAACACAAAGTCGGCTATAAGAGTCCTTTAGGCTACGTAAAAAAGCAAAGGGCTTACAGTCTAAACATTTAGGCTACTTTGCTTAAATTCGATACATTTATTTTCAGTAGGGAAGTACATATACATATACATTTGTAGGGATGTAATTTCAGTATGCTTTACCAACGCTATGTATTCAATTAAAGTTCCAAGAGGTCTAGTCTCTATATTTCCTTCCCAGCTGACACTAATATAGTGCACAGCAAAAATCACAACTTGTGCTTGCTGCGAACGCAAATTATTTAAGGTGTCTCAACTGTACACAGTCTACCCTACAATGTGAATTCGTTACAAGGTTTCATTTAATTAAATTAATGTGCAGCAATTTGTACAAATAGAGTCTATAGGCCTATACTGTTGTAGCCATTAAATAATCTCATTTAGTATCATATTTGTTAAAATATTATAATGTTATTTTTTTTCCATCTATGTTGAATATGAAAAGTGAACAGCACGAGTAAGATAGGATGCATTATATCGAGAGATGGATATGGAGTGGGTCAGACATGATTTTGACCACTTCATTAAGTTTTGTTTAGTAGAAAACCTTTCTTTAAAGTGAATTTCGTTTTCTATAAATTGTATCTTAATTTAAAAAAAAAATTCATCAAAATTGCCTGGATTTAATAAGTAAGAGAAGCAAATATAACAGACACTAATCATGGAGGCGCCCGCGCGGTCACTTGCATTGCACATCAGCTGGAGCGCATCTCATCCTCCTAACTTAACGAAACTCAGCGTATGCCTCACACAGACACGATAAATACATCAAATACACAAAGCTTGAAATGTCTTCAAACGAAATAATTAAAAACGAAAAGAAAAAGGTTACTCTCTGATTATGTCTTTATGTGCATTTCTCTCTAGGTGCGTTCACTACAAAAATGGCGATCGTCAACTTCATCTTTGCAGTCGACACTGTCAGAAAACACTAGTTTATTGATAAAAATCAATGCACGCATCACCGGATTTACAAATACACATCTTGCTTGTTGCAGGCACACATTATGTCGAAAAAACGAAATATTATGTTGAAATAACATTATTATTAATAATACATCTTTTATAATATTTGATTAAATGCTGATTGTTGCGCTTGTTCAATTTAATAAAATTAAAACTTAATTGTGATAATTAAAATAATTGAAAATTAAATATTCAGTGGCCAAGTTTTGCTAATTTATTATATAGGCTATTATATGCCTATTGCCTATATTAAGTAGGTCATATTAAGACAAGGCATATATTAGTTATTTTAGCTATTTTAGTTATGAGAAAAATAAATCTAACGAAATCTAAAATCTAAATCTAATAAATCAAAAAAAAAAAAAAAAAAAAAAATTCTAACGCCAATTCAACATGCCAGAATAAAACCAGATTTTTGAACAATGCGTAACGCCACTCGGCCTGGTGTGCCAAAACACTACATTTTAAACTTCAATGTTTAATCCAAAACAATCTCAAAACGCGTTGTGACATTTTTTTAAAGCAGTAGCCTAGCCTATATACATTAAGGGCATTGAAACCAGGATCTTAACTAAAACGCGTTCCGCGTAATCTCTATGTAATGTATTATTTTTTTTTTTTTTAAGGACTGCTTTTGAAATCACTATAAATTACTATGTAATTGTATCGCTCACGAGAGCTCTTCATTTATCTAATTCCTCAATAGAATAGTAAAAATATTCCGCGTCATTGCTCCTAATATCGTCTCTATTTTTAACTTTTGATTCTAATTTTTCAGTTCTAAAATTGATTCTATCTTTGGTTCTATTCTGTTGTAGCCTAATAGGCCTATTTATATATGAAAAATATGCCTATAGGCTTAGGGTTTTATATTTAACCCACTTACATTTTAAAATACGGCAATTGCTGCTGTTTTGCACAATGTCCCTTTGCGCCACCTGGCGGTCATTTCGGGAACGACTTTGAAATGCGGCTGGTTTATTTTGCGGCGGTAATAGGCATTTTGGTTGTCCACCATCTGTAAAACACATTTTTGGTGAAAAGGATGAGAATGAATGAGGAAGGGAGGAGATTGCTGGATGACAGGATTTTGTTTGAATAAGAAATTAATGTATGAAATCCTAATTATATTATAATTAGGTTAATGTATTCTTCTTCTTTTTTTTTATGGCTAGTAGAAGTTCTGAATGGCCGGTAACTTAAAAATGTAGTAGCCAAATTGGCCGGTGGGTGAAAAAGTTAATTTCAAACCCTGTGTGTGTATGTGTGTATATATATATATATTCTTCCTCAGTATTTTTGTCTTGTTTTCAAATTAAAATATCTAAACATTTTTAAAACCAAAATACATTTACCTGGAATCAAAATTACAATGGGGACATAAAAATGAACTTAATTCAAATTAAGGGAAAAAAAAGATTATTGTTTGACCCCATTGCCAGATATTTGTTCTTGTTTTCAGCATAAACTCAATTTTGATAAATTGTTTTCAGAAAACAAGACTTACAATTTTGCTTCTCAAGTTAATATATGTTGATTTACGGATGTTTAGATATTTGTACTGGAATACAAGAAGAAAAGACCCCACTCCGAAAACTAACACTTGCTCATAAGGAACTATCATGACAAACACATCTCATTCACTCACTCATTCACACCTTGAGTGTTTTAAGGCTTTGAAAGAAATATTTTTTAGCTTGCACTCAAATATCAGACGCACACACTCTCGGTGCGAACAATGTAATTAAATCTTTTGGTGGTTTTGGAGACTGTAAAATCTTGAAGCAAAGTGGTGGGCGGCTTCATTTTGACAGAAATATAAATTAAACCCGACCGCCGTGTCTCACAGACCCTCACAAAACCCAAGGTGCTTTTGAAAAAGCTGCCAGCTTCATTCATCCTGCCAAAATAAAAATGGCCTTCAACACAATCAATTATTGGTAATTATGTTCCGCTCAAACGGTTCCAGTCTTTGTCTCTGATCGGTGGCTTTACCCGCGTTCACGTCGCCAGCTGCTCTGTTCTTCACCGCATATAAAAGGTGTTTGTCTTCCACAGAAATTTAAAGAGAAGAAAGACATGAATATATTTTAATAAGCTTATGTTTGGAAACACACATGTACAGTGTTCAGACCCATTTAAATGAACTAATGTAAATTCTGTTCTTTGTGATATATTTATTTAACAAAATTTTCTGGCAGCACACTTTCGTATTTAAAAATTAAATATCTGCTTCTTTCACAAGAATTAATGCACACAGCTGAGTCATGTTTTCCATCATAAACCAGATGGAACCACTTCAGTGACTGATTTGGATTTATATCGTAGTCACAGTGGTAATCCGCTGTTACTAGTGCTCAAAGTGCTCATGTCTCCAAATAACACAAAACCCTGAATTTATTTAGCCATCTATCACTATAAAATCAAATAGCTAGGAAATGTCTGTATGTCTGTCTATTGTCTACTTCTAATCTACTTTCTAGCCAGACATCAAAGTTGGTCTAGACAAAATATTATATCTAGTTGATTATGTGTTTTTTATCTAGTTAACACTGACACGACTGTGTGTGAGGAAGACATTGCAGCTAACTAAAAGCTATGTCATTCCTCCAGCAAAATGAACAAACAAATAAAAAAAAAACAGATATCAAATTATAAAAATAAATAAGTAAATAACTGCTGTAATGGAATGAGGGGATATTTCTAAAGGCTGTTTGTGTGTAACTGATAGGGTTTATTATTAAGACTATCAAATCAACACAGCATGACATCAAATTAGCGCTCGAGGATCAAAAGCACAATGCAAGATGATGTTTTTACCACGCAACTCAAATTAATTGAATTTCTTAGTTCAGCGTGTTTTATTGGTCAGGCTTGTGTTTTTTTTTTTGTTTTTTTTTATAGCCGTTTGAGTGTTTCCGTTTCTGCGGCCACCATGAGCCACAGAGCATGAAATGAAGCGAGGCACTAAATGTGCGAGACAAACAGAGGAGAATGAATGTGAGTTTGCATCTCTCAGATGAGCTTTCATCGCATTAGATTCTGCTAATGCCGCAGCGCTTTAAATGAGAGACGCAAGGAGATGGGATGGAAATGAACGCAACACATCAGGACATCATCAACAAAACTTCCTGTTACAAACGAGTAGAAAACACAAACTGTATGATGGGTCACAACCAACAGCCAGAACTCCAGTTTTGTGAAATTTTGGTCACACAGCTTTAATGGCAAAAGTTCAGTTGCAATATTCGAAGCATTCATCAGCAGTGGCATCTGTTGTCTGTCTATCAGTGCATGAGCTTTGAGTTGTTTTATGGAATTGTGCGAGTTTGGCACATGCTGTCGCTCTTCTTGAAAACGTTCCCGTTCACACATTAACTCATTTAGCTGAATGTGTTTCATGCACCTGCACGTTTGGCCATCGACTATCTGGCTTTGCTAGTAAACTCATCCATGGGTGCGTCAGGCTGTCGGGGCTTTTTTAATGCACCTGCTAATGGCTAATTATCCAAAAGTGACTCACCTTTGCAGCTGCAATTTGATTTAGTTACTGCAGCATTAAAGCGCTTGATCATGTTTCTCCAGATAAACAAAAAATACATTCTAAGAACATTTTGATAACTTTCCCATTATGTTGTGAAAACATTATTTTTGAGTATTCCCTGAACGTTCAAAACATGGAAAGGTTTTTATTTTGCCTGGTTATATGAACATTAAAGGAACATTTCATTGGGGAAACCTCCACAATGGATATACATCATTAGAGGATTGAGTGTTTTTTCCTAGAACGTCATGAACAAATGTCACTAAAACTGACAGATCTTATATCAAACATTGGAACATTGTTTGATTTGTGAACATTACCATTCACACCACCAGCAACTGAGTTATTTTTAACATGAAAATGAGTTTTTTCATACATCGATGTTTTAGTTCTAATTTTTATTAAGTTCCATTCTAAACATGTTTTATATACTGATGTTTCGCTTGCTATGCTTTCGAATTATTGGCTATATGACTTTATCTTAAAAAGCAATTGAAATGGTGTTGCATTGTGAGACGAGGCTGATGATGGTACGTTATTTCAATAAAAAGGTGTAGGAAAATGTCAATTTTATCTTGAAATGTTATACACAGCAGTTGAAATGTAACTAGGCTATAAGATGTTCATGTCGAACTTGTTCAGAAAACTTATTTTCTTCAGTCCGCAACCGAGTTTAAGTTTAGCCAAAGCATATTTTTCCAGTGTTTGTCTGACGCTCTTTATGGCCTTGTCCACACTAATACTAATGCATATTTTTCTCTCCGTTTTTGCCTTCCGTCCACACTGAGATGGCCTTTTTAGCAACGAAAAAGCTTTTTGAAAACGCTCTCCAAAGTGGATACATTTGAAAATGCCATTTTCTGTGAAAAATGATGACGTAAGTTAGGTCATGTGACGCATATTGAACCCATAGATATTCATGTTTATACCGGTCTTGTGCATGTTATGTGCTATTCACTTTCACACAGTAGCAAAAATATGTCACTTTGCACACTCTTCATATCACAGTCCTGAAAAGATGTCAGAAAATTCACTCGAATTTGCAGTCCTGCGGCAAAACATGATAGCAGTTGCATTTTAGACCAAACATATAATGGTGAGTGAGTGCAACCTGGACGCATCAGTAAATGGTGAGATATTTTGCTAAATAAAATGATCCTGCCAGAAGAATTGCATGATAACTTGATTATGTCTTGTTCTGTCTGTGAGCGTTTTAAAACGAAAACTGGATGTTTTGCATCCACACTGACAGACACTCAGTAGTTTTGAAGGAAGTTTCTCAGCATCATGACAGACATAGACTGCACTGTCTGAAAACACAGATCCAGTTTAATCACTTGCAAAATGACAGTCATTCCTAAAGATCGGATTTGAAAAAAACAAATGGTGATTGGGTTCAGAGTGATAAACTTCTAAACACCTTCACCAACAGCCTAGAGTCGACTGAGTTTCTTGCAGAAGAGACGCTCCGTCCGGCAGAAGCTGAGTGTTCAGACTCGAAATCGCTGACACACAAACCACATCAGCAGCACCGAACCTCGCAATTTACGACAGACAGAGATTGAGATCATTTGTTAATTACTTCCATGGTGCTGCAGGGCTCATAATGATAAATCAACTCAATTAGATGTACCGAAGTGCAGCGTGAACTAATCAAAAACACATCTGTCCAAACGCCGGACAGCCCACCTCGCATTGACCGCAGGGGACGAAGCCTTTGCTAACACGAACCTCGTGTTTGTTTCATATTCGCTCATCTCTATCTGGCACAAAGTCATTTTCATTAACATGGTACAAAGGGGGTAGTTAAAGGTGTTTCTTTATCAAGAAATGAAAGGAGCTGCTAGGTTTGGGAACAGACGTTGGCTTGTAGTTATTGATAAATATTATGATGTAAAAAGAAAAATATTTGCTCATTATTATTTTGTCATATTGAATGAGAAAAAGACAGGGTTTCAAATTATGTAAGTCAAATGGAAGTTTGGAAGCCATGGGTATAGCCAACACTATCTCACGACCAATTCGTACGAATTCGTACGAATGATAAAAAGTTGGCTAATTCGTACTAATTCGTACGACCTCACTCGTACGAATTTGTACGATTTGTCTAAACCCACGTGATGGGTAGGTTTAGGGGCGGGGTCAGGGGTAGGTCATTCGTATGAATTCATACGAATTGGGCAATTCGTAAAATATGTACGATTTAGCAAAAATCGTACTAATTCGTACGAGTGAGGTCGTATGAATTCGTACGAATTAGCCACCTCGTAGAATTTGTACGTTTTCCCGTGAGATCAGGTTGGTATAGCAGGGAAAATATATACATTTTTATTGAACATTGATGGAGCAACAAATTTTGTGTACAAATAAAATAAAGTGGTTTGTTTGTTTAAAATTCTTATTAATGTATTAGGTATACATTACCCCACACATGGGGTAAAAGGCACAAAGTATTGATACAAATACTTTAGCTAAAATAATATGTTTTTAATAATGTCTAAGTTAACAACTTGTTCAAAACAATCACTTTAGTAAAATTTGTACTATTTTCAGTTTATTTTGATAAATAAAATAATTCATTTTTGTTCAGTAAATATGCTGTCATACATATTCATTTTAAAAATACAGAAGCAACATTATTTAACATAAAGCTTCCATCTGAATCTAACCATGTCATGCCAACAAATGGAAAAGTCAGCCAGCTATTTATTATCATGGTAATTATTGTGCCTTTTGCCCCGACAGCATGGGCAATTTTCTTTTCATCATGAATTAATTGGATTGTGAAAAGTGGGCCAAGTAAATACGGTCCATTATGATTTTATATTGACTTTGTTTTACTCTTCTTAAATCTCTCTGAGGAATATTGTACTGTACAGCAGCATTCTTACGTAATCTAATGGAAATGTAGAACGGTGTGTATTCTCAGTGCTAGACATGACCCTTTACCCAATGAAAGGCACTTGAAAGAGAAACGAAGAACTGAAGGCCCATGTCTTCGCTATGAATAGAGATTAAAATAGTGGCGAGAGCAGGTCATACATATGGATCAGTCCTGCTGCGCACCTGGCAGATCCATTAGTGATAACATCGCCTTAATTAGACACATTAGACGCAGTCAACGTTTGCTTTGATACCATTAAACCAAGAAAAAGCATTTGGGCGGCTGGAAGGCAGTATTTCTGGAATGATCTTGAGATGTTGGGCTCCTCTCGTGGCTTTATCGCTGTGATTAAAGCACTTTATGGTGACATTGAAGGTGTAGTAAAGGTACTCGTTGCGAACTCATTGTGGGAATTAGGAAGGATTGTTCACTGCCGGTAATGTCATAGCCTAGGAGATGAACATGACTAATGATGGTTGTCACAGGACACTCGATGTTGTAAACTTTAAAGCTGATGTATGTGGTGTTTTTGATGTTTTTCTATCCAAGTGCACAATTACTGGACCACAACAAAGGTTAAATTTCTCTGTGTTTATTTGGAGTATAATCAAACTGAGAAATCATTGGCAATAAACCGTCACCTAGGAATGATAAATATATTGTTAGTTTTGTATCATTAATCATCAGCCTATATGTACCATTCAAAAGTTTGGGGTAAGTAAGATGTTTTAAAACTTTTTTTTTTTTTTAAGTATATTCTGCTCACCAAGACTGCATTTATTTGATCAAAAATACACTGATCCTTCAGAAATTTTTGTGTAAACCGTGATACACTTTTTTCAGGATCCTTCGATGAATAGAAGTTCAAATAATTGAAGCAATAATTTGAAATATAAATCCTTTGAAACATTTTCTTTATTGTAATTTTTGATCAATTTAATGCATCTTTGTGTCAGGGTTATGTTGAAGTCTGTTTAGTTTCATTGTGTTTTGGTTTAGTTTTCCCTGTTCCCGTTTTGCCTGTGTTGGTCGTTATTAGAACACATGGTTTCCAGTTCATTTCGGCTGCACAGCAGCTCTAAAAGAAAATATTGTCATTGTTCAGCTGAAGTCAGTTCAGTGTTGATCATCAATTATTAAATTAGTTCATTTCATCTATAAGCAGTTCTGCAGAA
Organism: Rutilus rutilus; assembly: GCF_951802725.1. Classification (NCBI taxonomy): domain Eukaryota; kingdom Metazoa; phylum Chordata; class Actinopteri; order Cypriniformes; family Leuciscidae; genus Rutilus; species Rutilus rutilus. The sequence continues at coordinate 46,404,296 of NC_140211.1, read as the reverse complement.
AACGGTGATGTCATCGTCCAGCTGAGTTCAGTTCTCATCCAATAGTGTCAGTGCAGTCAAATCAATAATATTGTTGAATATTAAGGGCCACACACCATGACATCTTGCTGAATAAAAGTAATTTCTTTCAATTGTTTCTTTGACCCCAAACTTTTCTTTAAAAATATATATATATATTTACCAAATTGACAGCCTAAAATGTAAAAGATAAGTAGTTTAATTGAGGAAAATTCCGCATAGACATCGTAGAAAAATCTACAGTATGATAGTTACTTTTCCAATAAGGTAAAAACCGTAAGAAGACATGCGAGTCATGACAGACGATTGTCTGTATGTCTTTTGATCTCCAATTTCTTGCAGTGAGGGTTGCAGATTCCACATGTTTTACAAATATATGAAGAATGTGGAAGATATAAAGAAAATTTGGGAATATAAGGGTGTTGCATTCTGTTGAAGTTGATGGATTAGATCATACTAAGTGAACAGAGTAACTCAGAGTGTGTAGTGTGGAGTTGATAGATGTAAATTGTGTAAATAATTGTTTAACAAAATATTAAAAGCCATCTGTCCGTTTGTGGTCTGTTGCTCTACAGCAGGCTGTGAGGGTTATTTGATAGACTCGAGAGAGCTGCTGCTACTGAAGCTGGATTGTTTTGGAAAAGCTGCCCGGCATTGTGGGTAATGAGCTGGCAGAGTGGAGAGATCAGAGGTCGACACTCAGCAAGCAGGAGATAACATGACATAAAAGAAACACACACACAATCTCACACCTTCTCAGAAGGTTCATTCTGCAGTTTGTACATCTGAGAGTGTGACGCACAGGCACAAAACAACAGGTCACAACAACAGTACAAAACACACATGAGTGACTGAATTCATTACTCAGTCGCTGCACATTTGCAAAATCATTTCAGTGCAAAAACCTGCCTCTTATACACTGACCATCCGCAATCCAATTTGCCCAGTAAATGTGCACAGTGCTTTAATAGTGATGCACCGTTAGTATTTAAGTTATTGTCATTGTTTTCTTTTAGTTTTCTTTCTATGTAAAATAGTTAACGGTGCCTTATTAACAGAACGCAGCACTGTTTGCCTGCTCCAGTTAGGAAAGCAAAAGAAAAACTGAATTTCATAAAAAATTCTTTGTGCTTTTTTATTGATCATGGAAACAGTAATGTATCTAATGATTACGGTCATCATTTCTTTTCAAGTAGTTCTGTGGTGTAGCAAATGACAAAGTACACTTAATAAATATGAGTTTGTAAAAACAGCATGTATAATAATAATGATGAAGGAATCAGCAACATTTGTCACACTGCATGTCAGCTTTCCAACAGCATCTCATGCCCAAGAAAACAAATTTATATTGTCATTTTTATTTATTTATTACCACTGATGGGATAAAATAACAGAAAAAATATATAATTTAATGTTGCCAGTTCTGAATTAGCATGAGTTATTGATGAAAACACGGAATATTACATGTCCCTTGAAGCAGCGAAACATATTAGACTTCCTCGAAAATAGCAAAATAAATATATCCACAAGGAACAGTGACTGCGTGCATGAACAGACGAGTGTGTCTGGTTTTTGGGCAGGTATAATATTCTCCTAAACGACTTTCATCCATGTGGTTTAGGTCGGGCCATCTGCACCAGGCAATGATAAATAGTTCCGTTGAAAGCAGGGCATTATGGGTAAATGCATGAGCTGTAAGACAGGCCAGTTCAGCTAAATCTAAAACAAATCTGGAACAAACTAAAACGGCTTTAAAAAAAGGCTTGGTTACACTTTATTTTAAGGTGTCCTTGTTACAGTGTAATTATACAATTAAGTAGTTAACAATTAATTAACAACATGCACTTACTATATGTGATGCGATCTGGGAAAACCCACCACATGGTGAAATTTTACCTATTACAGGTTTTGATATCATATGGATGCTGGTGTCAAGCCCTTTCCAAATCTGTTTTTATTTTTATCATAGCTTGTTGGTAGCAGAAGTTATGTTTATCTGAAGTTGGCCGATCTCTATGATTTTCTGGAACGGAATTTTGAGAAAAACAGGTTTAAATAACTGTCACCGTTGAGACGCGTCCATCTCGCGATTGTTATGAAACTGCGTGACGTTATAGCCTAGTTTAAACAGGATTGGCGCGAAATGCGCACTATACACATTCACTGTACATGTATGTGGTTTATTTTAAAGGTAAACTATCTTTGTAGTGTTACGAGACGGACAGGTGTATGGGATATACGGCGATTGTTTTTTTTTTTTCACCTCTGCCGGGCGTTAATGGTCGCATAGAATGCATTAGAGAAAGAGAGTATTTTCAGCTTGACACTATAAATCGCTGTTTTTCTGCACTAAACAAGGGAATTTTGCCAAGATATTTTCAGAGATAAGAGAAAAGATGTTATAGAATAATAATTTAATGGAAAAAAAAACTGACAAAAAAACTGACATTCAAACTATTTTGGAATTTACTGAAAACAGCCCAGCGCGACATCCGACGGGTTTTCCCAGATCGCATCACATATGATTAGGGTTTGGTTTAGGGTTAGTTGCTTGTAATTATGCATAATTTACTTTATTACTGTATAAGAACATGTATGTATATATATATATATAGGGCTTAAAATTAACTTTATTGCTCACCAGACACTGTGGCTAGTGGTTTTCCAAAGTTACTAGCCACTCAGCATTTTCACTGGCCACACTTTTGACACCGATACCATGGGGAAAAACTGCCATATAGATATTTTTAATATTATATCATAATTTGACAGCCAGTATATTAGTCTGCTGTCGCTTTAAGACCTGACGCACAGACCCATTATACTGTTTTATATAGCCAATATACTTGGCTTTATGTGCGCGCACTTTGGGTGTGAACACAAAATCTGCGGAAATTAGTCAAATGATGCGCAATACGCACAATCCCATGCCGAGATTCAAGCCCTGTAACACCAACAATATTCATCCTGAGCAAAATGAAATTGTGTGTGAGGGGAGGCGGGTCTGTGTATTAACTCTCTGTCGGAGAGATGCGAGAGCGAGAAAGCACAATTGGAAGCATTGCAGATAATTCAGTATCGATATGTATCGAAAAATATTATAAAATTCAACCCGCCAAAGTAGCTAGTAGGAGTTACTGTGTTACACGCCACTGCTGAAATCCACCTTTTGGCAGGTGTTAATGTCAAGCCACAAAATATATATATCGTCGCTGTCGGGCGGAATCCTCGCATCTCCAAAACCATTATTTATCAGGAAATTAAAAAAATGGCATATTTTTTTAGTTATTAAACATTGTATCGTTAAAGTTGGTATTATACCTGATATTGCTATCATATACTGTTGTGTACCAACATTAACACAACATTAAGAGCTAATCAAAGCTAATGATTGTGGTAACATACATCTTCCTAAACTCTATTTTAAACGTTTAAGAGATAAAAGTGATGCAATACCAAAATACTAGGCTGTCTAAAATAGGCGGAAATTAATCTGCACGCAAAGTCGGCGGTCGCGTTGAGCCTTTTGACAAGAGAAAAGGCTTCAATAGTTAACCAAAGCTAACCACTGTGGTTACATACATCTTCTTAAACTCTCTTTTAAAGGTTTAAGAGCTATGAGGGATGCAGTACAAAAAAACGATGAGCTGACTAGGCTGTCTAATAGGCGGAAATTAGCCCCTATCTGCAAGCTAACTTTCCTTTGTGGCTCACAGGCTTCCTTCTGCACCGAAGCATTACAGCTATCGATTTTTAACAAAACAGGCCTACTCAAATGTATCTAACCTAACTATTTTAACTCGTTATTGCCTAAAAAAGCAGAGAGTTATCCAAAGATAGGCTTACTCGGCGCCAGTAGACAGTCCTTTTTTCTCCCATAAATAAAAACCTTGCTACTTTTACATGCACAGTGCCAAGAGAGACATAGTTTAGAAGTAGGCCTAACAGCTGAACTTCGATTCAGTAAAATAATAATAAAAACAATAATATAATGGTGGTATCCAAAACATTACATTTATTTCAAGTATTATATTAGATACATTTTAAAACATCAGATAAGACTCTGATTGGTTTAATGCACGTAAATCCCAAAACACACCCATTACTCATTAAGAGAATAGGGACAACCCTTTTAGCTTAGATCGTTAAAATAGGGCCCTAAATCTTCATTAAGGGACATTGAAGCTTTTGTCTGTAATTTCGTAAGGTTTGCTAGCTGTCTACTGTTCCAGGCTGCCACAATGAGGATTGCAAGTATATTGTTTACATACGTGACCAGCTAATTGCTATAGTTTGTCTGAATTAACTCAGAGGTGAGAGGCCATCAGTCCTGGAATGGAGGAAGAAATGGCAAGACTGTAATATTTACTATGGAGGGCAAATGTTGGGAGAACTGGTTAGGCAATGTAGAGAGCACAGTATCAATGCTTCCCTGAGACATGGCTGCTGGAACATATCCTTGTGACTAACACAATAATCACAGAAAGCCAGAAGAAAGCAAGATGAATTCTGAAATTGTTAATAATAGGAACGGTTTGTGAAGACCAAACATTGAAATGCTTGCTACTGAAGCACATCCTTTTTATCTGCCTTTAGAGATTACGTTCTGCACCTTTGTGGCTGTTTACTTTTTCACTTACGGCAGGATGCACCTTGTGATGTTATGCGTGCAGCCAATCTCTTTTGTTACTAATGTAAGGGAACTTTAAATCCTTCTCTTTCAACCACTCTCCAGCATAAACCAGCATGAATTCCATGTTGGTCCAGGCTGATTTATGCTGGTTAGAGCAGGTCTAGTGCTGGTCTAGCTGGTGGACCAGCATTAGTCATGCTGTTCTCAAGCAAAACTGAGCTGGTGTAGCTGGTCTACCAGCACTCCCAATCCCTGTGCTGGTGACCAGCAAACAAGCAATTACCATTCCTTGGTAACCAGCAACATGCAACATGCAACATTCAAAATATATATTATGCTGGTGACCAGCAATTCTGGATTTTTCATCAGGGGCAGCCTTGTTCAGTTTGCGTCATTCTGCAAGCCTCTATTCAACATCATTCTGTGACAATAGCTGTGTTTCCACTGCCAGGCCAAAAGCAAGTGTGCTAGTGTGTGACCCGTCTCCACTGTCACTTCTGGGGCTTTCTCTAGCCTTCTCTGGGCTTCCTTGGAGGCGATGGACTTAACCAATAAGAGAAGTAAGCGGCCGCTTAGGGCCCCAGGGAATCAGGGGGCTCCATCAAATACCCAGAAGCCTATATAGATCAAATATAACCTATTAATGTTCGATCATATTAACAGGGCCCCCAATTACAATGGATCATTCCAATAGTACTGCGAGCAGAAAGTTTAGAGCGACAGCGAGCGCAAGCTTATTAGTAGAGCTTTGCTTATAAAAATACATTTCTATAGCTCTGACTTATCTAAATATTTTAATTATCTGAAATGTTTCATACCATTGACATTACCTGATTAGTGTAAAAAAAATAAACTCATTCAAGGACGTGCATTTTTTGGAGCAAGAACATAATGGGCCCTATTTTAACGATCTAAGCGCATGGTCTAAAGCGCTTAGTTCACTTAGGGCGTGTCCGAATCCACTTTTGCTAGTTTAACGACGGGAAAAATGGTCAGCGCGCCAGGCGCATGGTCTAAAAGGGTTGTCCCTATTCTCTTAATGAGTAATGGGTGTGTTTTGGGATTTACGTGCGTTAAACCAATCAGAGTCTCATCTCCCATTCCCTTAAATGCCATGGCGGATTCGCTATTTACATGGCGGAATTTGATAGAGGAAAGACCGAACGAGTCAACAGAGTGCAAACGGAACTGCTCGTGCGCGAGGTTAAAGTGCGCAAGCAGACCATCTACAGGACAAGCCGGATTCCACCATATCTTTATGTACACAATAATAATCTTTTACACTGTAATCCTTTTATTTTAAATATTTGGCATGTTTGTGTGTTGCTGAGCGTCCTGTGTGTTTAATAAGCAGAGTGTACACGTGTTGTGGACCCGCCTATAGGCGCACATTACAAACACGCTCTTTAAATAACAAAAAATGATATACTGCGCCATTGACTTTAGATCAGGTTTCAGTTGGTCAACACACCTCGTTTTCAGACCAACACGCCCATGGGCGCACATGCATTTGCCATTTAAACAACGTGGCGCAGGACGTGAAAATGATAACTGTGTTGGACGGAAACTAGCAAAAAACACTGGCGTCGCGCTTGCTGCTGCATTGCGCCGGGTGTAAGATAGGACTCAATGTATGTGTTTAAAATTCATGTGAACAGTTCAGTTGAATGATAAAGTTTGCCATCTTTAACTTAATGCTGTTAAACTGAATGTAGGAAGTAAATAGTTTGCTGAAATAACCACAACATTAACAACAACACTGAAATAAGAGCGTGTGGTTTATCTGTCGATCAGCTGCGCATGAAAGTTGCGTTCATTACTGTAGCAACAGTAGGAAGTACAATAACTGCATTTCAGGGGTGTGTTATAAAATATTTGGAGTAAATAAATATAGTTAAGAATAACTAAATGAGATTTAAATCACATTAAGACACCATAGGAGAGAGAAAATAAAGATGGCAGTTTTTACAAGTTTAGGATTAGTTGGCATATATAAATGCAAGATATTCTAGGATAGTCTATCCATGGAAGCTTTGTATGATTGTTATTATATAATGTATTGATAATGTTCTTAGACATTAAAATGATGGCTATAATTACATTACGTCACATTAAGATTTACAGTTTATTTACAAATGTGTTCCCTATATTTTTATTTGCTTTATTAGTGACTGAGTATCTGTGTATATTAGTTAGACTGAGGCGTTCCCTTCTCACTTTAACTTGGGGTAAACCACTGAAACAAAAAAAGGTCCAGTGGTTTGAGAAAGAGAGAGAAAAATACAGGTTACAGAAGTAAAAGGGCACATAGTTGGTATTTTGGGGCCCCATACCTGGAATTGCTTAGGGCCTCAAATCCGCCCCTGTTCTTCGGGGCCAACGGCCAGGTGTCAACACTGCTGCCATTTCCCATGTTTTCATATCAGGCTACCAGCTTAACTCAACATTTAAGACATTTAAAAACAAATATTTTTAGCTGACTCATTTTCTCAGTCCAGCGAGTGTCTGAAATATTTTCTGATTACGATCTGATGGGGATTCTGATCACGGAAAAAGCAGAAATATATTTATATTCTATGCTAAAGGCTACTTAGGCTAACCATTGGCATAGTAACAGAAAATACCAGAGACTGCTTGAAAAACTTAGACAAATCATATACAGTATGATTATAATCATGTATTATTTGGTTTCATGTTTCATCTGTCTCTTCCCTGTGCCTTTATTGATATCGTATTTCTACATCCGCATATGTCATAAATAACATGCACTCCAGTTAACTCATATAACTCCTGTTTTATGTCCGTGAGCTCCCTCTGTTGCTCTGGTTGAAAGGATAACAGTATACTGAGACAGGAGAGATCGCTCAAACCTCCTCAGATGATCGCATAACTCCGTGGAAAATGAATAGAAATGCTTATTCTTTCTAAAGAAATGTGACATAAACACATGACATTTTATCAATATTTTTCTAAATGTGTAAGCCTTTGGAATTAAAAGCCTTAATGAAGTTGTGTTGCGCACTGCTGTAATCACAAATAAATGGAAGCAAGAATGACTGACAAGTATGTATGTGTGTTCTATTTGATTCAGCATGATTGATGTGCACTCCTGACACAAATTAATAAATTACTGTCACTGGAAATTTGTTTTGATCGTAAATCACTGGTAAAATATCGATGCTAGAGTCTTACAGTCAGGTTCATTTTGCGGTGTAGTTTTCAGTCAGCTATCCCCATGCTGGTGAAATTGTGGGGTTGTGTGATGTTGCTCTATGGAGGCATGGGTTTCAGGGCAGAGTTATAGGTTTAAGGGTGGGTTTTAGGGTACCGCTGCGGGGCTACTGGAAGCAGCTTGATTTTGGCCTTGTGGCTCGAAGTCCAAGGCTATTGGCCCCGCACGGCACATTGTTAGCCCTGGCTCGCACTGGCATGACAGTGGAAAAGAGGCTAATGAGGACTGTAAAATGTACCTGGAATTGAGAGTGTTGATCTGCTGAAGATCTGGACATTTCCCTTGACATGACTAAGATGTGAGGTGCGAGCCACATGGGCATGACATTGACACTATGGCGCTCTGGAAAACCTCATCTGGTTCTAGTAACAAAGAGAGACTACAGGTGACTAAAGATCAATCACACTAATCTCCCACATTGTGAAGATTAAGGCTGTGTTTTGCAAAGTATAAATTGCTTTGACCATAGTGAGAAATGTTGGGTTCAGAGTTTACGCCAGGGATGGGCAAATTTGGTCCTTGAGATCCACTGTCCTGCAGAGCTTAGCAAATGGCACCTGCCTGCACTTTTCAAGTAATCTTAAAGTTTTTGATAAGATTTTTCCATGATTGCTTGGGTCATGACTACCTCTTAGACTCTGTTCCTCAGACAACATTTCTGTCCACTATGTACTTCTTCACAAAACATGTGCAGACCCAATTGAAAAGATCAGCATTGCTGACCATTAGCATGTTCTGTGTACTGAATGAGAAGCATGTTCTGAAGAAGCAACCTCACAACAAGGAGTACTACCATCTATCTATCTATCTATCTATCTATCTATCTATCTATCTATCTATCTATCTATCTATCTATCTATCTATCTATCTATCTCTCTGTTCTATTTTTAATTGTGCTCAGCCAGCAGGAAAATGCCTGTTCTCTCTCCTGATCTGCCATTCGTGGAAGGGCCCGGTCGACTCTGTTCTGCTCCAGAAATCCATTAGAATCCATTAGAATCTCTGTCTCAGCACATTGATGCCAGACGAATGAACCGATCACCATAAAAATGTCACTGAGAAAAACACAGGCCTTGTGTTATTTGCATGCGTTTGGAGCACAGGACAGGATTTATGGAAAGGTCAGCTGCTGAAGGTGAAGGTTTACGAACTGTGAAGGGACGCTTGGTGCTGTTATCACCACGGCGGCAGAGAGAATGATGTTTATGAGCACTAACACCTGAGAGAACAGCGAGCCAATGAGTTCTATCTATCTATCTATCTATCTATCTATCTATCTATCTATCTATCTATCTATCTATCTATCTATCTATCTATCTATCTATCTATCTATCTATCTCTTTCTGAACATATTAAAATTTCTCTATGTACAACTTTTGTGACATGCTGTTGATTACCACAGAGAATTATATTGGCTTGTGTCTCAGTCTGTGAAAAGAACAGAAAAGTTGCAATGGAAATGAAAAAGGCAATTGTGCCAAAGGGTTTAAAAGCAAAAATGTAAGGCTTGTATTTTTAGCATGGTTTGGGCCAGTCTATAGCCATTATAATTAGCTTTATATAAAATCAATACAAGTCTACGATATGCCCTAATTTAGACAAGTTAGCAGTTGTGTCTTTTACTGTGTGTGTGTGTGTGTGTGTGTGTGTGTGTGCGTGTTCTGTCCCCCTGTTTTCTCTGCTGTGTGTAAGCCATTATGCTCCTCTCTCCTGAGAGTGCCACCTAATCAACTCTATTCTGATGCCACAATGAGACACTGATTCTCACGCCTGATACTGAAACACACAGTGTGATAAAGCTAGTGCTTGCATGCTGCCCATGTTTGTGTTTCATCATTAGGATATGTATTCATGTTCTGAGCCAATAGGTGCCAAAAAGCCAAAGATAATTACATATTATTATTATTCATTTTTGAGGTGTTTACAAAGTCAAGCATCAGTATTACTATTGCTAATAGTGATTTGACCACTAAGTTAACACCGTTACATCACAGAGACGCTTTTTCACACCAGACAGGAAGAAAACACCTAGAAACCACCATGAAGACGTGAACCATCATGTACACGTGTTTTGCAAACACAATTAACATTTTCTTCAGAAAAATTTAGTTATTATTGTTCATGGAAAGACTTCAGCCCTAAACCTACTGCATAATGTGTGTGTGTATGTGTGTGTGTGTGTGTGTGTGTTTGTGTGTGTGTGTGTGTGTGTAGATAAACAGCACACTAGAACCTCAAACCCAATGAGACGTGCAGAAACACACATCTACTCCACGGGAGCAATGTTTGCAAGCGATTGCATCAGTGACAATGATCAGACAAAATATAACCCCACAACAAAACTGAGTCTAAAACAATAATAAAAGAGAGAAAACCCAGTTCAACGAGAGAGACAGAAGGCTTTATGAAGAGGAGGAGAAACTGAATTTGGAGAACATTAGGAAAGGACTGATATTGCAGCCCCTGACAGACTGCACAGATGGCACAGGAACGGCACAGGAATGGCACACAAACGCGGCTCAATCTCGTGCTCAGTTTTTCCATGCATTTACACAAGTGAGGATGATGACTGGAGAAAGACTAGCCTTCTTAAATCTCTGTCCAGGAATGAGAAAATCAAATGAAACACACCAGATAAAGATGACGGACAAATAGAAGTAAAGCAACATGCTATCAGTGTGATCATACTGCCACCTGCTGGAGACTAGTGGTGCTGTAGAACACTCAATAAACATAAATTGTTCACCCAAATGTGAAATTCTGTCATCATTTACTCACCTTCAGGACTCTCAGTTTGCCCAAGCAGATAATTTTCATACAGTTACATAACACTAAGACTACTACATGACTCTAGTCCATAGGGATCATGTGCTACATATAGTCATTATGTAGAAGACAATTTTATATCATTATTTGTTTGATAATCTTGCCTTGAAAATCTTGCTTGACAAATGTTGTTCATTCACTTTCAGTGTGTGGAAAAGAGCAGTGTGAACACTCTGATTAATAACTGCGGTTGTGTTTCCACGGGAGGAAGAAAGTCTTACGGGTTTGAAACAACATGATGGTGAATAAATGATGACAGTATCATTACATTTGGTTAAAATGTGCTTTAATAAACACAACTAAAATGTTCTTTTAATAAACACAACTCCTCTAATACCAAGTCACCTTTGTCACCTTGTAACTTTTGAAACATGCATCTTCTGTAAGTCTGTGAAAATAGGTTGGGGTGAATAGTTGATTTTGAGAAAGTGTTCATTTGTAGCTTTGTGTTCCTTACTGATGTCGCACATATAATGTCCTGGTGTGTGTGTGTGTGTGTGTGTGTGTGTGTGTGTGTAAATTTGTATAATGACATGGGTATTACACTGGTATTGCAACATAAACGTGGTTTATGAGGGCATTTCCTGAGTCCTCATAATTAAAATGGCTTTTTTAAATGCATTTGTATTGCATTTATAATTGGGCCATTGCAATATATCAAAAAAAAAAAAAAAAAAAAAAAAAAAAGTTCTAATCTAATCTTTTCTTTTAAAAAAATATATTAAAAAATCTGATTTTATACTTATATCATAAAACAGACAGAAAAGGTCTTAGTCATAATAAAACTACTTAAAAAAATGTGTAAGCATGATTTTTATTATTTTATTTTTTTTTATCCAGGAACAGGACTGGGCACCCCTGTTGTACAATGTACACTGAAACTACATCTAAAGCATTGGGGTTGTATGCTAGATTGTTGTCATGTTGTTTTACCAGTTATCATCTTAATATTCTATTACATTTTGCTTTAGAAATCTAGTTCATCTGGATCTTCCCAACATAAAAATGCACATACAGCACAGTGGTGTATACAGAGTGTATTTTGTGGTATTACACTGACATCTGCTGGTGGAGTTCATGATGACAGCTGCACCACAACACCATCTCAGTGAATGGAATTATTTTCATTGTCAATTTCAAAGCATGACAGTTTTTTTTTTTTTTTTTTTTTTTTTTACAATTACAAGGACACATTTCTCAATACTTAGGTCACTTTATAAAAACTCTTCACACAGTTCTCCTAACCAACTTTCAACTTGGCACAGCAGTTCAAATGCACTAAATCTACCAAAAGTCTCAAATCAACTCATTCTTCCAGAACACTAGCAAAGGTACACTACCAACAAACACACGTTGTCACTCATAAACAATAAACATAACAACAGGAAGCATTATACAATGCTTTCTATTGTAAAATATCTTTACAAAACAAGAATGACACTCTCTACTGCTTATAATTCACTGCAGAATGTTACATCGTTCAAGTTTACATTACATTCCAAAATTATTCCTAAGTTTTGTATAGATGGTAATGAAATTGAAAGACTAACACATGAGTATGTGTTCAGCTACATCTAATTGTTTTGATAGTATTTGAATTATTATTATTTTTTTGGTTCAGAATATATATATATTAATATGGTATTACTTTTGAAATGTAGCAAATTTCTGTCTTATTCATTTTTGTATTATGTTAGGGTTTTAACTTAAGTTTAATAGTTTTTGAAAAGAGTAAACTTGCAAATTGGCCTGTAAGAGAGTTTTGGTGGTGTTTGTGTCTAAGTGAAAAAATGATTAATGTAATTTGAAAGATGTATTCATTGACTGCATTTTGTGCCAAAGCAATGATAAATGATCGACAGTTTAGGCCATAGACTGATGTTGTGATCATTGTGTGAAAAGTTTTGAAAAAGTGACCCAAGTGTTGAGAAATGTGTCCTAGCGTTGGTAAAAACTGCAATCTTTCAATTTTGTTACCATCTATACAAAAGGGCACAACCTTTAAAGAAAATGGCATAACCTAATGTAAACATGGACCATGTAACATGTACTGCAGTGAATTCTGAACAGTAGACAGTGTTATTCTTTTATTGTAAAGAATTTTTACAAAAGAAAACACTGTATAATGCTACCTGTTGTATTATGAGTGACAAAGTGTGTTTGTTGGTTGACAACCTTTGCTAGTGTTCTGGAAGACATGTTAATTTGAGACATGTAAGTGTTTTGGTAGATTTAGTGCATTTTAACTGCTGTGCCAAGTTGAAAGTTGGTTAGGAGAACTGTGTGAAGAGTTTTGAAAAAGTGACCTTATTACTGAGAAATGTGTAGCGATTGAAAAAACAACAACCCTGTAACGTTGAGCTCTTTGTTCACTAAAAATGGCCTGTCTTTCATTCTACAGACGGAAGAGCTGAATATACCTGAATGATCTCTCTCTTTATTAAAATTAAATCAAAATGAAAGTAATATGTACTATTAATGAAAATATAAAAATGCATACATTTCTATGTGAGAGTTAAGGCAAAAGAGCAAAGCTCATTAGCTCTATAACATTATTAATGGCGTTATATTTAATGTGAAAGGCTTACGCTGGAGTTGAGGGTCATGAAAGAGCAAATATCATTAGCTCAATATGAAAAATGTCTGTCTGTGTGTGTGTGTGTGTGTGTGTGTAGGTTTACATTATATTACAAATGTCCCCATAAACAAGGATAGTAAAACCTGAGATCACCTACACAAGGGAAATTGATAAACATACTAAATAATGTTTTTGAAAATATAAAAATGCAGAAAGTTTTCTGTGATCATTCTCATTCACAGTTCCATGCTGGTAGAATGATCTCCCTTCCCTCATCCGAAATGCAGAGGGGTGTGGGGTTAGTGGAGAAAATACATATGGACTGAGTGAATTATCTGACAACATATGGAATGTCACTGAGGTGGCTCCAGCCATTACAGGGGGGAGACCGAACCGTCAGGGATGGCAGGGCAAACTCTGCCGAAGGAAAGACACAGGCTGGAACTTAGGGAGCCGTACCGTGGAAACACACATATGGATCCCCGTAGGGATACAACATATGGACCCAGCCTAGCACAAGTTCCACTAAGCTTACAAGTGGTAGGCCTAGCATTGGACGCTCCGCCACGTCCAATGCCGAAGGGGTTGTGGAGGAACTCACAGGGTTCTAATAAGAAGAACTCAACTGGAGCAAGAATGGCGCACGTATCCAGTCCATAGGAGGGGAATGGCGCAGCAAGCCGACACATCGAGCGTGCTTACTTTGTTAACTGGCTTCTATGTGAAGAGAGCACACGGGAAGCAATTGGCTTGACACGTAAGCTATAAAATCTAGTGAACGTGTTAGGTGTCGGCCAGCCCGCAGCTCTACATACATCTGTCAGCGAGGCACCATGCGCCAACGCCCAGGAACGCCCAGCTCGCAGTCCCGGGGGACAAGGTGCATCTTGGGATTCATACGCCAAGATGATGGCATCCACTATCCAGTGGGCCAACCTCTGCTTGGAGACAGCCTTTCCCTTCTGCTGGCCTCCGTAACAGATGAAGAGCTGATCTGAGGACCTGAGGCTTTGCATTCTGTCCACATATATCCGCAAAGAGTGGACGGGACAGAGAAAAGCCAGGGCTGGGTCTGCCTCCTCCAGGGGCAGCGCTTGCAGGTTCACCACCTGGTCCCGAAAGGGAGTGGTAGGAACATTGGGCACATATCCAGGCCGGGGTCTCAGGATAACAGTAGAGTAAGCTGGCCCGAATTCCAGGCACAATTTGTCGACCGAAAATGCACGCAGGTCCCCTACCCTCTTGATGGAAGCCAATGCAAGCAGGAGAACTGTCTTTAACGACAGAATTTTTAACTCGACTGACTGCAGAGGCTCAAATGGAGGTCTCTGAAGTGCTGTCAGCACCAGAGATAAGTCCCAAGAGGGTATGGAGGGGTCTCCTCGCTCCCCTAAGGAACCTGACGACCAGGTCGTGCCTTCCCACGGATTTCCCATCCACTGCATCGTGATGTGCGGCAACAGAGGCAACAAACACTTTGAGGGTGGAGGGAGACAGCCTTCGCTCCAACCCCTCTTGCAGGAAAGAAAGCACTGTCCTGATCGAGCATCGTCGGGGGTCTTCTCTGTGAGAAGAACACCAATCAACGATCACCAATCACCTCAATGCGTAAGCATGCCTCGTAGAGGGTGCTCTCGCAGAAGCGATGGTGTCTATGACTGATTGTGGTAGATCACCTAGAACCTCCGCGTCCCGTCCAGGGACCAGACATGAAGTTTCCAGAGGTCTGGTTGCGGGTGCCATATGGTGCCGCGTCCCTGAGAGAGAAGGTCCTACCTCAGAGGAATGGGCCAGGGAGGGGCTGACGAGAGGAGCACAAGTTCGGGGAACCAGGTCTGGTTGGGCCAATAAGGGGCAACTAGCAAGACCTTCTCCTCTTCCTCCCTGACCCCTCCCCTCCCTGAAGGCTCACTGGGGGAAACGCATATTTGCGAAGGCCCCGGGGCCAGCTGTGTGGCCAGTGCATCCGTGTGCATCCGTGTGCACCAGTGCATCCGTGCCGAGAGTGCCCCCGGTCAGGGAATAAAACAACTGGCAATGGGACGAGTCCGGAGAGGCAAACAGATCGATCTGTGTGGCTCCGAAGTGGTCCCAGATTAGCTGAACCACCTGAGGATGAAGTCTCCACTCTCCGGGGGCCACATGCTGTCTTGAGAGCTCGTCGGCGGCACGATTGAGCAGGCTGGGGATATGAGTGGCACGAAGCGACCTCAGATGCTTCTGACTCTATAAAAGGAGGTGGCGGGCGAGTTGTGACATGCGACGGGAGTGTAGACCACCTTGATGGTTGATGTACGCAACGGTTGCAGTGTTGTCTGTACGGACCAGTACATGCTTGCCGAGCAGCGCCGTTTTGAGGCATCTCAAAGCAAGGTGTACTGCCAACAACTCGAGGCAATTGATGTGCCAATGCAGATGGGGGTCTGTCCAGAACCCCACTACTGCATGCCCGTTTTACGTAGTGCCCTAGCCGGTATTGGAGGCATCTGTGAAGACCACAGCGTGCCTGGACACTTGTTCTAGGGGCACTCCGGCCCAGAGAAACAAAGGGTCTAACCACGGGCTGAAGGATCGGCGGCAGGCTCGAGTGATTATCACCCGTAGCGTGCCGTTCTGCCACGCCCACCTCGGGACTTGGCCATGAAGCCAGTGCTGAAGTGGTCTCATGTCGGTGAAGCAAGCCGAGCGGCGTTACTGCGGCTGCCATTTGCCCCAGGAGCCTTTGAAAAAGTTTCAGTGGGACCACCGTCCTGCTCTTGAACGTGTTCAGGCAGTTCAGCACTGACTGGACACGTTCCTCTGTGACAGGGGCTCTTTCACTCTTCGCTCTTCCTCTTGGAACCCAGGAATAGAGGAATTTGTTCTTCTGACAATTTGGGAACCACTGGAATCCGGGGAGCCCGCGGTGGAACAGAAACCATCTTAAGAACTCCTCCCCCCATCCCTGGGTGGCCTGTATCAGGGATGCTTAGTCTCGCTCTTGCCACCGGGTTTGGCAGCGTCTGATACAGACTGGGTGGCCTGCCTACGGCTAGCTCTCCGCCGAAGCCTGAGTGAAGGCTGCTGCGGTGGCCCAGTGGGAGCGGGAGCGGCGGCAGGGGGGCGCCCTCGGCGACGTGCAAGTGGAGGAATGGCAGCAGCGGGCCGCCGGGGCAGGATGTGTCAGACCTCCTCCATCTGTGCCTGAGCAGCAGATAACTGTTGTGCACAGTTCTCCGCCGTGTCGCGGAGTCCTGAAATTGGAGAGTCCAGGAACCGAACCTTGTCCGCATCCGCCATCTCAACCAGGCTGAGCCAACTATGGCGCTACTGAACCACCAGGGTGAACGTCGCTAGACCGATCGCGCAGGCCGCAACGCTTGTGCTCCGGAAAGCCAAGTCAGTTGCAGTGAGGAGCTCACTCATGAGCGCAAGGTCTAGACTACCCTTGTGCATGTCCATGAGTGTTTTGGCCTAATAGACCTGTAACAACGCCATGGCATGCAGAGAGGAGCTCTATAAGCTCCATCTGTAAGAACAGACAAAAACTCACAGGCCCGCGAGGCCACGAGGCTCCCCCGACCCAGATGCAGCGGCCGCCGGACACAGGTGTGCCGCGACAGACAGGGGACAATGCAGCTGAGTCATCATCTCCAGAGCCCAGCTCACCCTCTGATGTTGCAATCGGCATCCTATTCTCCTGGGGAACCTCCAATGGAACCTCTGGCCCATCCATTACAGACAGGCCAGTGCGCTCAACAAAGGAATACATCGGTATCGGTGTAATGGAATTGTGAGGAGTCCACGGGGAATGGTTACCGGGCGGAAACTCCATCACTATCCTACAATCACCCAACTCACACGGCACCCGAGGGTGGGGTGTGGAAATGGGGACTCCACCTTCGCGGATGAAGGCGAGTTTCACAATTGTCAAACTCCCATTTTTCCTGCTTCTAACACATCAACTTTGAGGACAAAATGTTCACTTGCTGCCTAATATATCCCACCCAACAGGTGCCGTGATGAAGAGATAATCAGTGTTATTCACTTCACCTGTCAGTGGTTATGTTATGCCTGGTCATAACTATTCCTTTATATTTTTGAAGCCTAACAAATTGTATTTTGTAAAATACTTTGGCTGAATTCTTGTGCTGTTTATCTTTAAAATAAATGCCACTTGACTTAATTTCCACAATGTAATACATACACAATTAAAATCATTTTTGAGGCTGCTGTATGTACATTATAACAAGATAATCACATATGCATCACATATCAGACTATTCATTTTGTTTGTTCCATTCTGTGGTGGAAACATTTTAGACATTTGTAGATTAAACACTTGATTCGTTTGTAATGCTATGGCTTATTTCATAGCATGCATTTTATGTATAGTAAATAAACACAATAAAATTATATGTACATACTGTCAGGCTTCTTGGGTGGATGAAGTAGGAGACGAACACGAAGACTATGAATTCCAAGGTTTTAATTCTCAAACATAACAGATACACAAAAACAGGGAGCGTGTGCTCAGAGCAGGAACCTAATATTAAACATTGACCGACCAGTGATGAGTGAACAGAAGGAACTTAAATACACAGACAGATGAACACAAGACAGGTGATGCAGATGATGATGATGACGAACAGGCGGGTAATGAAGGGAGTGAGAACAGGTGTGGAAACAAGGAGGATTCTGGGAACTGTAGTGCAGACAGGACGATGACAGACGGTGAATGTGACATTACTCCCCCCTCCCGGTAGGCGCGTCCTCGCGCCGTAGAAAGACCAAAGGGGTGGGAGGGTGGGCGCCCTGGAGGCTGACGGGGAAGACAAGGCAAGGGAGACAAGGCAGGAAGCCTCCAGGGCGGAGCAGACTGTGGGTGTGGTCACGGTGGAGCAGGCTGTGGGCGTGGCCAGGACAGAGACGACCCCTCGGGCGGCCACGGCGGTGAGGACCCTTCGGGTGGCCACGGCGGAGAGGACCCTTCGGGTGGCCAGGGCGGTGATGTCCCCTCAGGCGACCACGGCAGTGAGGACCCTTCGGGTGGCCATGGCGGTCCGGACCCTTCGGGTGGCCAAGGCGGTGCGGACCCTTCGGGTGGCCATGGCGGAGAAGACCCTTCGGGTGGCCATGGCGGAGAAGACCCTTCGGGTGGCCATGGCGGAGAAGACCCTTCAGGTGGCCACGGCGGTGAAGACCCTTCAGGTGGCCACGGCGGTGAAGACCCTTCAGGTGGCCACGGCGGAGAAGACCCTTCAGGTGGCCATGGCGGAGAAGACCCTTCAGGTGGCCACGGCGGTGAAGACCCTTCAGGTGGCCATGGTGGTGAAGACCCTTCAGGTGGCCATGGTGGTGAAGACCCTTCAGGTGGCCATGGCGGAGCCCTATGGCCCCCCCCCAAAAAATACTTGGGAAAAGTCCCGGGTACTAGAGAGGGCTCGGTGCTGGGCAGATCCAGCGACGAGGGCTCGGTGCTGGGCAGATCCAGCGACGAGGGCTCGGTGCTGGGCAGATCCAGCGACGAGGGCTCGGTGCTGGGCAGATCCAGCGACGAGGGCTTTGTGCTGGGCAGATCCAGCGACGAGGGCTTTGTGCTGGGCAGATCCAGCGATGAGGGCTTTGTGCTGGGCAGATCCAGCGATGAGGGCTTTGTGCTGGGCAGATCCAGCGATGAGGGCTTTGTGCTGGGCAGATCCAGCGATGAGGGCTTTGTGCTGGGCAGATCCAGCGATGAGGGCTTTGTGCTGGGCAGATCCAGCGATGAGGGCTTTGTGCTGGACAGGACCAGCGGCGAAGAGGGCTCTGAGCTGGGCGGAACCAGCGGCGAAGAGGGCTCTGAGCTGGGCGGAACCAGCGGCGAAGAGGGCTCTGAGCTGGGCGGAACCAGCGGCGAAGAGGGCTCTGAGCTGGGCGGAACCAGCGGCGAAGAGGGCTCTGAGCTGGGCGGGACCAGCGGCGAAGAGGGCTCTGGGCTGGACGGGACCAGCGGCGAAGAGGGCTCTGGGCTGGACGGGACCAGCGGCGAAGAGGGCTCTGAGCTGGGCAGGACCAGCGGCGAAGAAAGCTTTGAGCTGGGCGGGACCAGCGGCGAAGAGGGCTCTGAGCTGGGCAGGACCAGCGGCAAAGAGGGCTCTGAGCTGGGCAGGACCAGCGGCGAAGAGGGCTTTGAGCTGGACAGGACCAGCGGCGAAGAGGGCTCTGAGCTGGGCAGGACCAGCGGCGAAGAAAGCTTTGAGCTGGACGGAACCAGCGGCGAAGGGAGCTTCAAGCTCGGCGGAATAAAAGAAAATAAAATCTCTGCGGGCATGACGCTGTCAGTCTCAGGGGCGGCGGGCATGACGCATACTGCCTTGGCTCCGGCAGATCTGGCGTGAAGTGCAGGCTCGGCTGGACTGGCGTGAAGTGCTGGCTCCGCTGGACTGGCGTGAAGTGCAGGCTCGGCTGAACTGACGTGAAGTGCAGGCTCGGCTGGACTGGCGTGAAGTGCAGGCTCGACTGGACCGGCGTATTCAATGGCTTTTCTGACTGACATGAAGGCTGGGTCGAACATCTTCAAAGCCAGGTCTGCACTGTTCGACACCAGCTTACGAGCTCGGGGCCAGAGGATCCCCGCAATCAATCTCCCCATCTTTTCTTTTTTTTTTATGGTCGGTCAATCTGTCAGGCTTCTTGGGTGGATGAAGTAGGAGACGAACACGAAGACTATGAATTCCAAGGTTTTAATTCTCAAACATAACAGATACACAAAAACAGGGAGCGTGTGCTCAGAGCAGGAACCTAATATTAAACATTGACCGACCAGTGATGAGTGAACAGAAGGAACTTAAATACACAGACAGATGAACACAAGACAGGTGATGCAGATGATGATGATGACGAACAGGCGGGTAATGAAGGGAGTGAGAACAGGTGTGGAAACAAGGAGGATTCTGGGAACTGTAGTGCAGACAGGACGATGACAGACGGTGAATGTGACACATACTTTTTGGATTATTTTAAACAACATGATCCAAAAAGAAATCTAGAGCTAATAAGTTATAGAAACGCTTCAGTGTTGCTAACTGAAATGAAAAAGACTGAAACTGAAACTAACATAAAATAAAACAACAAGTGTAAGTTGAAGTAATAAAATAACAAAAATGAAAAAATTCTAAATATTAAATATTTATAAATGATTTAAAAGTGTATAAATAATACTAAAATAACACTGTGATTGACATGTTTAGGGTGAGTGCTGAATTATTAACACATTCTGTATATGCTAACTGTCATGATTCCTGTCTTGTGGTCCCCTTGTCTTGTGTGGACTTGTTATTTCCTGTTCTGTGCCATGTTTTGTAGTCCTTTGTAGTTTTTCTTGTTTATTAGTCTTCCCAGGTGTTTCTAATTAGCCACACCCCCTTGTTATCTTGTTTAGCTTGTTTGTCCCTGTGTATTTATAGCCCTTGTGTTTCACTTGTTACTTTGTCAGTTGTTGTACGTTTAATGGTTGTCTCTGTGATTCCCCTGGTTTTGTTCCTTTATTAAATAACCCTGCGTCTAGATCCTCGCCTTCGTCTGCCTTTCTCAGCAACGTTACACTAACAATATAGCATCATGACTTTTTTTTTGCTGTAATGATGTGCATGGATACAAAATATAAACAACACTGCATTTCTCTATATTTGATGCTTGAGGTGAACTAAAACAGATGATTATTTTAATTCTGATCAGGTCTAATGTTGCCATAGTTGTTGAATCATTGTGTTCATCCATCATTTATGAAATGATGTCTGTAACAGCAGGTTTGAACATGAAACAGGATCGGGGAGCATCAAACTGTCTCTCAACCCTCTGAAATGACTCTATATCTTTAAGTTTAATCCAGTGTCATTCCCACATTTGCCGAAACAACGCTCGAATACACAAAATGCAGTTCTCACTCCCGAGACAAGAAGCATTAATCTTGATTATAAACCAAACTGAAATGATGCTTTATTACAAGTTTTAGCAGATTTTTTTTCTCATTTGTGTGTCAGACGTGAATGAGTGTGTTTGTGTTAAGGTTAGGTTAGTTGGTGGACTTACACTTGCTGCCACCTGCAGTTTCATGCAGGTTCCATCTGGATCCCTGAACCAAAGACGCTCGACACGCTCCGAGCCAGACCACACCTGCAGACAAATAGACAGAGAGGTTGAGAATAGACACACGTTGTCCATCTATCAGATCTAGAAGCTCTTTGTTTCATCTCTACAGTTATTTATCTGTCGATTTCTCCACGCTTTCCATCATCATCCATTCAATTCAAATGCACATTGAAACACATACAGCATACAACAGGGGTCGGTAACAAGCTATAATATCTTTAATAAACCGCGCCCGCAGCCAGATTATTTTGATAGCGGCTGGTTCTGAAATAGCTCTGTCATGACAGCAACAGTTACTCACAATCACATCGTCTTTAGTGATTTTGTATGAGAACGTTTTTGCAGCAATGGTTTATTTTGAGATTAATTGAGAGCTTTTAATATGAAAAGTTCTGAAAGACATTCAAAAGAGTCTGTGGATTGCTTCGTTGCAGATAAGACACACCGGCTTTGCATTCACAAAACTAGGTAGGATGAACGCATAGTTGTTTTTCCATTCTTCTTTGTATGCCCTATTTCCGCTGTCAACTTTCCTCTTTAGACTCTTTGATAGTGCTATTTTCTCTCACCAGCTAGCTTAAATGTTAACATCACTCTGCATATGACGTAATAGCGTACCTCCAGCACGCAAACAATAAAAAAAAATGCAGTTTAGTATGTGAGGATGCCAAGGAATAATTGTAAAAGTGTAAAAGTGTAAAAGTAGGCTACGTCAAATAATTATTACAGTAAGTTAGGCTCCATTGTGGAACAAGTAAATTCAAATGATACACATTTATTATTCACAATATGGAAAGAGGAAATAAAACATAGTTTGTTAAGAGCATGACTCAAACATGCCATTAATGGGCTTATTCAAGTCCTCTTTTATTTATTTTTTGTTATTTTCATCTATTCCGCATCTCCCACATGTATGTTTTAGCAAGGCGGTCTGTGTTGCAAGTTGGTGAATGAAGATACATGTCCATCCTTTTGGACCACAGTGTACCATCTTCTGATGTCTAATTCCAGCAGGATAAATATGCTCAAATCATCTCAAGCTGGTTTATTTAACAAGACAATGAGTTCACTATACACAAATGGCCTCCACCATCACCAGATCTCAATCCAATAGAGGATTCAAATCCAACAAATCTGGGGCAAATGGGGGCGCTAGAAACATGAAGTCGCTTGGGACAGATTCGACAAACGGTTCCTGTCAGAAAATAACTGTCTCTCCCCATGAGTCTTCCGTTTCTTCTAGAGCTCCATGCTCAACTGGAGAAGTCATGGAAGAAACCATGTTCAGCTCAGCACAGCACCCCACATTGACAGAAAAACACAGAATTGTTGACATTTTTGCACATTTATTAAAAAAGAAAAACTGAAATATCACATGGTCCTACGTATTCAGACCCTTTGCTGTGACACTCATATATTTAACTCAGGTGCTGTCCATTTCTTCTGATCATCCTTGAGATGGTTCTACACCTTCATTTGAGTCCAGCTGTGTTTGATTATACTGATTGGACTTGATTAGGAAAGCCACACACCTGTCTATATAAGACCTTACAGCTCACAGTGCATGACAGAGCAAATGAGAATCATGAGGTCAAAGGAACTGCCTGAAGAGCTCAGAGACAGAATTGTGGCAAGGCACAGATCTGGCCAAGGTTACAAAAAAAATGTCTGCTGCACTTAAGGTTCCTAAGAGCACAGTGGCCTCCATAATCCTTAAATGGAAGACGTTTGGGATGACCAGAACCCTTCCTAGAGCTGGCCGTCCGGCCAAACTGAGCTATCGGGGAGAAGAGCCTTGGTGAGAGAGGTAAAGAAGAACACAAAGATCACTGTGGCTGAGCTCCAGAGATGCAGTCGGGAGATGGGAGAAAGTTGTAGTAAGTCAACCATCACTGCAGCCATCCACCAGTCGGGACTTTATGGCAGAGTGGCCCGATGGAAGCCTCTCCTCAGTGCAAGACACATGAAAGCACACCTGAAGGACTCCAAGATGGTGATAAATAAGATTCTCTGGTCTGATGAGACCAAGATAGAACTTTTTGGCCTTAATTCTAAGCGGTATGTGTGGAGAAAACCAGGCACTGCTCATCACCTGTCCAATACAGTCTCAACAGTGAAGCATGGTGGTGGCAGCATCATGCTGTGGGGGTGTTTTTCAGCTGCAGGGACAGGACGACTGGTTGCAATCGAGGGAAAGATGAATGCGGCCAAGTACAAGGATATCCTGGACGAAAACCTTCTCTAGAGTGCTCTGGACCTCAGACTGGGCCGAAGGTTCACCTTCCAACAAGACAATGACCCTAAGCACACAGCTAAAATAACGAAGGAGTGGCTTCACAACAACTCCGTGACTGTTCTTGAATGGCCCAGCCAGAGCTCTGACTTAAACCCAATTGAGCATCTCTGGAGAGACCTGAAAATGGCTGTCCACCAACATTTACCATCCAACCTGACAGAACTGGAGAGGATCTGCAAGGAGGAATGGCAGAGGATACCCAAATCCAGGTGTGAAAAACTTGTTGCATCTTTCCCAAAAAGACTCATGGCTGTATTAGATCAAAAGGGTGCTTCTACTACATACTGAGCAAAGGGTCTGAATACTTAGGACCATGTGATATTTCAGTTTTTCTTTTTTAATAAATGTGCAAAAATGTCAACAATTCTGTGTTTTTCTGTCAATATGGGGTGCTGTGTGTACAATAATGAGGAAAAAAAAAAAGAACTTAAATGATTTTAGCAAATGGCTGCAATATAACAAAGAGTGATAAATTTAAGGGGGTCTGAATACTTTCCGTACCCACTGTATGTGTGCACCTGGCAGGAACAAAGACACACACAGTTGTTAAACTGTTAAACTATTATGTTTAACTATTAAATGTTAAACTATTAAAGGTGGGATATTTTTTCCTAATAAAAGAGTGCATTTCTTATCTTTGTGATTTTAAAATAATTGATGGAAACTCGAACTCAAAGCGCCTTGTGCACAGCTACATGTCATAGCACTGCCCCCAGTGGTATTGCTCCGACAAAGCAGCTAACTTTCAGCAGTTATTTTATATATGTTTCGTAACTTTTCTTACAGTTCTCTTACGAGAGGTTCTCTCGTGCTGCGTAATATCTTACGCTATGGGGAAATCTCTTTTCCGCGAGATACTGAAGCCAAAAATTATCCTTAATTTTGGAATAATGTAAAACGCGTTGCGGCAGCACGCAGACATAGGCGAGACAGCTCGCGCACCTATTGGCTGCCCTGCGGCAACTGCAGCAGCTTATCAAAAGGCCCCGTCATGACGCCAGCTCCAATGGGGGCGCTTCTCGCCCACTGCATCACGTCCCGCCGAAATGGGCGTGGCCTTGGGCTATAAACATAGCTTCGAGAGGCTGGTTTAGCTGATTTTTCATCTCTTCAGCGAAGCTCACGCATTGCTGGATCCAGAGAGAAGAAGCCGCGCTGTCAGAGAAAGCCTTTCAGCGGGACGAGGCTTGCATCGAAGCCGCTGGCCGAGCCGCCTTCTGCCGCCGTTCCTGCTGCGCTATCCGGCGCACTATATCCTTTTCATTACTAGTGTGTGTTCGCCGCCGCGACTCACACTCTCTCTCTAAAAGCGAGCGTCTTTTTAAAGATGTCTCGTACCTTCTGTGGCTCGTGCACGAGCCCCACTCAGCGACGGGGACCACCATGTCAGCGTTTCCTGCCTGGGTAAGGATCATGCAGCTCTCGCGCTCGCTGACGGCGGATGCCCTCACTACGAGCTATTGCCCATGGCGACTCTGAGGACTCGCCTGGCATCTTTCACCGAGACTGCACCTTCACCCGCTGCGGTGCCGCGCCGTAAAAGCGCCGTGCTCAGCGGGTCCCGGAACCTCCTCCAACCGACAGAAGCTCGCCGGTTCGCCTGCCAGTTTCGCCGCCCGCTTCACCTGAGTCTGCCGCCGCTTCCGTCACGGATGATGATTAGGAAGCCGCGTCTATATGGATGGATGTTCCTGCTACAGGGCTAGCTTTCTTTACGTACAAGAAAGCTACCCCGCCCCGTTCGCGTGCGTCACTCACCGGCGAAAGGAGGAAAGAGTGTTCTAGTCCCGCCGAGGCCGGACCAACCTCCATCTCTCACACATTTCTCAGTTCCCTCCTAAGTTCAGGCGACTGGAAATGTCAATATTGCAGTGAACGAGCCTGTTGTAATACACGCACGCCTGCAAACGAACGCCGTCACAAGACATGATGACGCTCCCTGGATGGACGTTTTCTTTCAAAGGGGCTAGCTTTTCTTTACGTTACAAGAAAGCTACCCCACCCCTTGTGTGCGTCACTCACCGGCGGAAGGAGGAAAGAGAGTGTTTTAGTCCCGCTGAGGCCGGAACAACCTCCATTTCTCACACATTTCTCAGTCCCCTCCTAAGTTCAGGCGACTGGAAATATCAATATTGCAGCAAACGAGCCTGTTATATTACGTGCACGCCTGCAATCAAACGGCGTCACAAGACAAGATGACGCTATCTGGCTATCCGCCACCATTCTCTATGGCGCTCTCGCTCTGCTGGCCACCGCCTCCCTCCGAGTGAGCCTCGGCCTGAGATTGAGATAAAGCCCGAGGCAAAGTCTTCCTAGCCCGCCTAGGAAAACGACGGTGTTCAAGTCCCGCTGCGGCCAGACTTCCACCATAACTTCTCGCTCGTTCAGTTCCAGAAAATGCGACTGTTCCAGTGTATTTTGCAGAAACAAGCCGGTACCACAGCCCGTTTGCCTGCACACAAATGCCGTTTTCACGTCGGGCCAGATAAATCTCATAAAGAGTGTATTTCTGGTATTCCGGCCACGGCCGATGGTGTTATGAGTGTAGTAAAATGCCCACGCCCAGTGCTCATTCCTACACACAAGCACAGCCCGCCACATTTCAGGGCTCGCACACATGAAATCAACTCGTGTCGATTGTGCATTAAATGTAGTGAATGTGCCCACAACCCAGTGCCCACAAACACTGCACACTGCATGTCTCACGGTTTCTGTAAAAACGAAACCAACGCACAGTCGGCCAAGCCGACGGCGTTCTCAGTGTAGTAAATGTGCCCGCTGTCCCGCGCCCACATTCACTCACAGACATGACAAGCCCAGGGCTCGCACAAATAAAATCGGCTCATGTCGATTGTGCGTTAAATGTCCGGCCACGGCCGATGGTGTTATGAGTGTAGTAAAAATGCCCACTGCCCAGTGCTCATTTCTACACACAGGCACAGCCCGTCCCACAGGGCTCGCGCACATAAAATCGACTCATGTCGATTGTGCATTAAATGTAGTGAATGTGCCCACGACCCAGTGCCCACAAACACTACACACTGCGTCTCTCGGTTTCTGTAAAACGAAACCAACACTACACACTGCGTGTCTCTCGGTTTCTGTAAAAACGAAACCAACACACATACAGTCAGCTCAGGCCGACGGTGTTTTCAGTGCAGTAAAAGTGTGCGCTGTTCTGCGCCCACATTCACTCACAGACATGACAAACCCCACAGGGTTCCCCCCGCTCGCTCTCTCTCAGCTATCTGCCCTAAGAGAGTCGAGCGCGGGCAGGCTGCCCGCTGTGATCAGCGCGCCCCCCGCCTCGAACGCTGCAAGCACGGCGTCTATGTTACAGCATACCGAAGCTCTCCGGCCGCCACTATGTCACGGCCAGAGCCCAGATCTCATTCACCCCCTAGCTATTCATGCGAATGCATGGGTGAATGGGTGCTGAACGTTATAGAAAGAGGCTATTCGCTACAGTTCGCTCGACGCCTCCGCCGTTGCGCGGCGCAAATCGAAACCACGGTGGAAAAGGAAGCACATCTACTTCGAACCGAAATTGCGAAACTGTTGAGCAAAGGGGCCATAAGAGCCTTTATCTCAAGCTCAGAGCGAAGGGGGTCTGTACAGCAGATATTTTCTGGTACCGAAAAAAGACGGGGGTCTCAGACCCATTCTAGATCTAAGACAGCTGAACAAAGCGCTTGCAAAGCGCCGGTTCAGAATGCTCACAACCAGGAAAATCCTCTCGCAAATTCGCCAAGGGGACTGGTTTGTGTCAATAGATCTGAAGGACGCATATTTTCAAATACAAATAGCGTCACTCTCACAGGCGAATTTTGAGATTCGCCTTCGAGGGCCAGGCATATCAATACACAGTCCTACCGTTTGGCCTGTCCCTAGCACCCCGTACAAGGTGTGCATGGCCCTCGCAGACTGGATATTCAGCACATGACGGAAACCTTCCGCTGCGGCGCTATAGTCCCGCTCAGAAAGTTTCAAAGGATGCTGGGTCTCATGGCCTCAGCATCATCAGTACTTCAGCTGGGTCTGCTTCGCATGCGCCCACTGCAGTTCTGGCTAAAAGCGCGAATGCCGCGCTGAGCATGGACCTCCGGTCTTTTTCGCCTCAAGGTCGATCAGAAATACGTCTCAGCTCTGAAACCTTGGAAAGCGATCGACTGGTACCAGTCAGGTGTAAGCCTGGGGACTTCCTCGAGTGTGAAGGTGGTGTCTACGGACGCCTCCACCTCGGGATGGAGAGCGCTGCTCGAGGGCAGACCGTTCTTTGGGTTATCGTTCTTCACATAAACTGCTTGGAAATGATAGCAGTCGACAACGCGCTGAGGCGCTTTTGTCCCCAGATAGCAGGACACCAGGTCTTGGTCCGTTCAGACAACATGTCAGTGGTGGCCTATATAAATCGCCAGGGAGGTATCAGGTCCCGAAACCTTTACAGGCTGACGGTCTGGGCTCAGCACAATCTGCGCTCGCTGAGAGCAGCGCACGTGCCTGGCCACCTGAATGTGGGACCAGACAGACTGTCCAGGAACAATGTTCCAGCAGGAGAATGGTCTCTACACCCACAGACAGTCCAGCTGCTGTGGGAGACATTCGGCAGAGCGGAAGTAGACCTGTTTGCGTCTCAAGAAAACGCTCACTGTCCGAAATTTTTCTCCAAGAGCAAGGATGCGCTGGCCCACGTCTGGCCCCGCTGCCCGCTCTATGCTTTTCCCCCCGTCGTGCTCCTACCTCAGGTATTAGAGCGGATCAGGGAAAACGGATGCTCAGTGCTACTAGTGGCTCCGTTCTGGAAGAACCAGGCCTGGTTCCAAGTTCTGATGCTGCTGACAAGCACTGCCCCATGGCCGATACCAGTGAGGAGGGACCTCCTCTCTCAAGCCAGGGGCTCGATCTGGCATCCTCGCCCGGAGCTTTGGTCCCTACATGCGTGGGCCATCAACGGGTACCCGCTAGCCTCCCGGAGGGAGTGTTAAACACGATCACGCAGGCTAGAGCCCCCTCTACGAGATGGCTCTATTCCTCAAAATGGTCTGTGTTCTCTAGCTGGTGCACAGCCCGTGCCATATCACCCCCAGATTGTGGGGTGACGGAGGTTCTCTCCTTCCTGCAAGAGCTACTGGATAAGGGCAGAACCCCATCCACGCTCAAGGTTTACATGGCGGCTATAGCAGCGTTTACTAAACCAACGCTTGGCCAGTCACTTGGAAGGAACGATCTGGTCATCCGCTTCCTTAGAGGAGCTAAGAGGTTAAATCCTCCCAGACCTCCCTCAGTTCCCATATGGGACCTTTCCACGGTCTTGGAGGCCATGAAAGGTGCCCCATTCGAGGCTCTCGCTTCAGTGAAGCGTATTGGGGACTTACACGCGCTCTCAGTGAGCGCGACATGTATGGAGTTTGGGCCAAATGACTCGAAAGTCATACTCAAACCGAGGCACGGGTACGTTCCTAAATCCCTCAACACACCGTTCAGGTCTCAGGTGATTTCCCTGTCGGCCCTGCCGGTCTCTAACGAGGAGAAGGACGCCAGCTTCCTTTGCCCGGTCAGGGCATTAAGGGCTTATGTGTCTCGCTCGTCTGTCTTCAGACAGACAGAGCAGCTCTTTGTCTCGTTCAACGGACGTTCTAAGGGACTAGCCGTGTCGAAACAGAGCCTATCCAGATGGATAGTTGATGCTATAGCGCTGGCTTACGCCTCTAAGGGCTTGCAGTGCCCGTTAGGTGTTAGAGCGCACTCCACAAGAGGCATGGCCTCGTCGTAGGCTTGGTCTAGTGGGATTGCCTTATAAGATATCTGTATGGCAGCAGGCTGGGCCTCCCCGTCTACAATTATAAGGTTTTATAACCTAGAGGTTCCCGCTATGCAGGCTAAGCTGCTTTCGGTCTGATAAATCAGTATTGTCTGCCCCGATGTTTTCGGCCCAGAATACTGAAACTGCTTGAGCAACGCTCGCTGATCGATCATGCAGCTCTATGGGCAGTATGTAAGACCCATAATATTCACCAGACCAGGATCTGGATCTCAGCACGCACAGCATTTTACACTGTGTTCCCCTAGCGTAAGATATTACGTAGTACGAGAGAACCTCTCGTAAGAGAACGTACTCGGTTACTAACGTAACCTCGGTTCTCTCTAGAAGAGGGAACGAGTACTGCGTATCTTGCCGTGCCTGCAACACGCTCTGGTTCGCTCCGGCGATGAAAAACCAGCTAAACCAGCCTCTCGAAGCTATTTTTATAGCCCAAGGCCACGCCCGTTTCGGCGGGACGTGACGCAGTGGGCGCAAAGCGCCCCCATTGGAGCTGGCGTCACGACGGGGCCTTTCGATAGGCTGCTGCAGTTACCGCAGGGCAGCCAATAGGCACGCGAGCTGTCTCGCCTATGTCTGCGTGCTGCCGCAACGCGTTTTACATTATTCCAAAATTAAGGATAATTTTTGGCTTCAGTATCTCGTGGAAAAGAGATTTCCCCATAGCGTAAGATATTACGCAGTACTCGTTCCCTCTTCTAGAGAGAACCGAGGTTACGTTAGTAACCGAGTACGATTTCTGCTTGTTCTAAACCAGATACAGATAAATTAGCACAGTGAGAGTACATTTATTTGAAATCATTAATGAGAGAGCGATTGCATGTGTGCATTAGTCATATCATCTCTCTATTAATTGTGAAGCTGTGGGTTGTAGTTACTTCAAAATTAGAAAAGTCTATGCTATAACTGTTGGGTTTCTGAGCTACTTTAGTGATAAATCACAGGTGATAGTTTAGTGATAGTTCACAATGTTTTTCTGCATTCCTGAATGTTTCTCTGTGCGGGTGATCTTTATGTGGTGTGCAAGCTTCTGTTTGTTTGAATGTTTGAGTGCCACAAGGCATCAGCACAGGCGCAGTAGTTCAATATAACGATACACATCCGATGGTCTAAAATCGCTTGAATATTCTGTTGTGGCAAAAACAATAATTAAACAAAGAGCATCACAGCATAAGAGACATCAGGATTCAAATTGTATTTTAAAAGATATTTATTCTTTTAAAAGAGGCTTGTGTTCACAAAATTCCACGACAGCTACCTCGTGATAGGAGCAAGACCTAAATCACATAGAAAAGTATCACCACTCACCACTCACCCCAGTAAACCAGATCTATCTGGTTTTAGAAATACAATGGTCCTTCTAACCCCCCTGGGCTTTACTGTCCTCACACCTGTGAGATCAAAGGTTTTTATTTATGGCTAGATAACCCCTCTGCCTTTCCTGAAGACAGTGGCCCTTCTAACCCCCCTGGGCTTTACTGTCTTCACACCCGTGAGATCAAAAGGTCTTTATTTATGGCTAAATAACCCCTCTGTCTTTCCTGAATACGAATTATCCATACTAAAGAGTTAAAAGGCTCTTTCTGACCATTTGTTTTACTGTGTGTGTCTTTGTTCCTGCCAGGTGCACACATACAGTGGGTACAGAAAGTATTCAGACCCCCTTAAATTTTTCACTCTTTGTTATATTGCAGCCATTTGCTAAAATCATTTAAGTTTATTTATTTTTTTCTCATTATTGTACACACAGCACCCCATATTGACAGAAAAACACAGAACTGTTGACATTTTTGCACATTTATTAAAAAAGAAAAACTGAAATATCACATGGTCCTAAGTATTCAGACCCTTTGCTCAGTATTTAGTAGAAGCACCCTTTTGATCTAATACAGCCATGAGTCTTTTTGGGAAAGATGCAACAAGTTTTTCACACCTGGATTTGGGTATCCTCTGCCATTCCTCCTTGCAGATCCTCTCCAGTTCTGTCAGGTTGGATGGTAAACGTTGGTGGACAGCCATTTTCAGGTCTCTCCAGAGATGCTCAATTGGGTTTAAGTCAGAGCTCTGGCTGGGCCATTCAAGAACAGTCACAGAGTTGTTGTGAAGCCACTCCTTCGTTATTTTAGCTGTGTGCTTAGGGTCATTGTCTTGTTGGAAGGTGAACCTTCGGCCCAGTCTGAGGTCCAGAGCACTCTGGAGAAGGTTTTCGTCCAGGATATCCCTGTACTTGGCCGCATTCATCTTTCCCTCGATTGCAACCAGTCGTCCTGTCCCTGCAGCTGAAAAACACCCCCACAGCATGATGCTGCCACCACCATGCTTCACTGTTGAGACTGTATTGGACAGGTGATGAGCAGTGCCTGGTTTTCTCCACACATACCGCTAAGAATTAAGGCCAAAAAGTTCTATCTTGGTCTCATCAGACCAGAGAATCTTATTTATCACCATCTTGGAGTCCTTCAGGTGTGCTTTCATGTGTCTTGCACTGAGGAGAGGCTTCCGTCGAGCCACTCTGCCATAAAGCCCCGACTGGTGGATGACTGCAGTGATGGTTGACTTACTACAACTTTCTCCCATCTCCCGACTGCATCTCTGGAGCTCAGCCACAGTGATCTTTGGGTTCTTCTTTACCTCTCTCACCAAGGCTCTTCTCCCCGATAGCTCAGTTTGGCCGGACGGCCAGCTCTAGGAAGGGTTCTGGTCGTCCCAAACATCTTCCATTTAAGGATTATGGAGGCCACTGTGCTCTTAGGAACCTTAAGTGCAGCAGAAATTTTTTTGTAACCTTGGCCAGATCTGTGCCTTGCCACAATTCTGTCTCTGAGCTCTTCAGGCAGTTCCTTTGACCTCATGATTCTCATTTGCTCTGACATGCACTGTGAGCTGTAAGGTCTTATATAGACAGGTGTGTGGCTTTCCTAATCAAGTCCAATCAGTATAATCAAACACAGCTGGACTCAAATGAAGGTGTAGAACCATCTCAAGGATGATCAGAAGAAATGGACAGCACCTGAGTTAAATATATGTGTGTCACAGCAAAGGGTCTGAATACTTAGGACCATGTGATATTTCAGTTTTTCTTTTTTAATAAATGTGCACAAATGTCAACAATTCTGTGTTTTTCTGTCAATATGGGGTGCTGTGTGTAGAATAATGAGGACAAAAATTAACTTAAATGATTTTAGCAAATGGCTGCAATATAACAAAGAGTGAAAAATTTAAGGGGGTCTGAATACTTTCCGTACCCACTGTATATATATATATATATATATATATATATATATCAGTGATGCGCGGGTTGATCCGAAATGAGCGGGTGCCTGCGGTCACCCGCGGTCACCCGCGGTTACGAGTCATCCAAAAATATTTTTAATGATATTCGGGTCGCGGTCGGTCGGGTCGTTTGAAATAAAGATGTCAATTAAACCTTTGTAATTTATATATTACAATACACTATTTTCAATGAAATACATAGGTCTACACTTTATTGGCTGAATAACTGGCAAGAAGTACGATGACGCACGAGCTCAGTCTGCAAGTAGAGATGGAGGCGGCAAGAGAAAAGGTGAAGACTGGGGAGTGGAAGCTGTGGGAGTGTGGGAGACATTTGCCGAAATAATGAAAGATGATGACCAAAGTGCTGGTTTTGTCATGTGTACTTCTTGCTATGCTATTTACACATTTGATAGCCACAAAACTGGCACGACCAACGAGGCACGGCGCCAGGATTTCAGTTTTGGATAAGCGAGACCAATTGTGGGTGGGCCTTAAATTAAAAACGTTAAATAAAAAAATAAAAAACGTTATCCAATCACTGCTTAACTTAATAAAAAAAAATATTGACTAATATAGCTGTTATTATCTGTGCGTGCGTATACATAATATAGATTTTAATAGCTTGATGCTCTTTAAATATTTTGTTGCATTGTTAAAAGTTTCGGTGCATAGGATGGACCTATCCGCGATCGCTCTCCATGGTTCTGACCAAAGAAGAACGCTTTGGAATCTTCATTACGCATCATACCTGGGCTTCATTTTCCGAAAATATTGTCTATGAGCGCGCTACGAAGACTCTTAAGGTATAACTTAACTAAAGGTATACTACCACTAATGTATAGGCTATCATTGCTAGGCGTCTTCATCATCCACTCGCGAGGCAGAGCTGCTGAGAGGCAGAGGCGCTGGCGCCCTCCTAGCAACGGCGCTGTTTTTGGTAAAACATGATTTTGACGACGTTTTGTTTTATTGAAAACTCTTTTTAAAATATTTTCGTTTTGTATAAGTTGTATCTTAATTTTGATCAATGTTTTATCAATCAATTGTCTACTTTTAAACGAAAATATTCAAACCAAAATAAATAGGCTACTCTCTAATTATGTAATCCAAATGAAATGTGCATTTCTCTCTGGCGTTCATGGTGAGTCCGAATTGTCAACTTCATCTTTGCAGCGACACAGAAAACACCAGTTTATTACTAAAAAATTAAATGTCTCCTTGCTAATTTAGACACATTCATAATCATTACTTTAACCGGTTCTTTATGGCAAGCTTTATGCGTGCGGTCATAACGCTTATTATCCATAGGCTATAGCCTATTTAAGTAGGCTAATTAAATTAATATAAAGGGGCGATTTGTCCACGAATGGCTTAAGTGAACAACTACTAGTCGACTAGAAAAAAAAAAAATTAGTCGGAGGTAGCCCTTATTCCACATATTTTCGAACCAGCAGGCCATTCTGGGTTGAGCGAGCGACCCTGCGGAATGAGTGAGCGGAGCGGAATATGTTCAGCTCTCCGCTCACGAGCTCGGAACAAACCCGAACCTCACTGTCTGCTGAACTTGCACAGAAACATCAAAATAGACATAGCCAGCTTTTTAAAATTGTTGTTAAAACTAAACATTTAGACTATTTACAAATTATGAGCTTATTGACGATTTTTTATAATTCTTGACAAAATTAGAATAGCCTAGGCTATAGCCTATTCTTTTTTTTCCCAACGACGCAACGAAGAGCATTTAGTACTTTTAAAAAATGCGGGTCAGGAAGCGGGTCGGGTACAATATTTTCTTTTTCTTTTTTTTGCGGTCCGAGTTGCGGGCGGGTTAGTTTAAAACGTCGGTCGGGTGCGGGTTGTTTATACATTGACCCGCGCATCACTGATATATATATATAGTACAAACCTTGTCAGTAAACTATGAGGTTAAAAAAACAAACAAAATAATCATTCATTAATCGTAATCGAGGTAAAATGTTCAGGTCATATCATCCAGCCCTATACTGTAGTATATGATATTGGAGTTATTTTGACATTTAACTGCATAATACTTGTTTCTTTGCAGATTTTATACATTCACAAATAGACCGGGGTAAAGCAAGGAAAACTACAATTTACTTCAACAAGGCGACATAATGAACGACACTCGTCTCATTCGTGGAGGTGGAAAAACAAGTTCTTTGTGTCATGCAAGATTTATTGTAAAACGATGCAAAAGAAAAGGTATGAATCTGTTGTTTTTGTCAATTTTAAGTTTAAAAGGGTGGTTGATTATGATTTCACTTTTTTAACTTTAGTTAGTGTGTAATATTGCTGTTTGAGCATAAACAACATCTGCAAAGTTACAATGCTCAAAATTCAAAGCAAAGGGAGAAATTTGCTTTTAAAGAAATCGCTTTTTAAGGACTACAACAAACGGCTGGTTGGGACTACAAGACATTCATCCCGGGTTAGTGACATCACCAACCCTAAAATTTACATAAACCCCCGCCCACGGAACACGATTTATAGATTATCAAGACAGAATATGATAATCAATGACTAGAAGATAACTACACATAAGCTACATAAATTCATCAACTAACCATTCAGAAACGTCCTGTTGCATTCTACATGTCACCTTTTCTTGAGTCTCTCCATCATTGTCTGAATCCGGTTTGAACATAAAAGGCTAAAAGTTCTTGAAATTTTCAGTGCATGTCTGTGTGAGTGCAAGCTGTTGAAGTTCCGCCCTCTGTGCTGGGAGCAGCAGCTCATTTGCATTTAAAGGAACAGACACAAAACGGTGCGTTTTTGCTCACCCTCAAAAATTTACAATTTTAACATGCTATGTAAAAATATCTGTGGGGTATTTTGAGGTAAAACTTCACATACACACACTGGGGACATCAAAGACTTATTTTACATCTTGTGAAAAGGGCATTATACTACCCCTTTCATTTAAAATGTATGCGATTTTAATATAAGTACATGGTTAAATATTTTACCACTTGCTTGAGCAACTTAATATATAATCTATATAGAAGTAACACATTGAATAATATGTAGTTTAAATTGTGTTTAAACATGAATACGTCTATTAAAAAGTATATATGTGTACAAAGAGAATCGCAATGCTGACAAAACTTTTTTTAAATAAAAGTTGCTGATAACTTCTGGTTTTGAAATACAAATAGTGAGTAAATGTGTTTGTGGTACAGCCGCGGATCAGTTGCGCACTGCAAACGCAGCATATGTGAAAGCACAATAGCGCGTGATGCTCCTGTACCGCATACGCACTGCAACACACACTGCATACGCACAGCAAACGGAGTATGTGTGAAACGGGCATTACAGTTTAAGTATTTAAAGTGTAGTAAATCTCTATTTATTTTGGAGTTGAAAATATTTATTTTCCCCAAGCTATGCCCATGGTACAAAATTTCCAGTTTTAGATGCATTTGGATTTCAGTCTTACCGTTCATGAAACCCTCGTCATCTGAGCTGTCTCCGGCCAGAGGATTGAAAGAATAAAACTCCTCAGAATTTCACCTGGAAGACAAAAACAACAGAAACAAGTAACATTTTAGAAGTCATACTATTTGCTCCCCAGTATTTCTGTATGAATTTATATTTCTGTTTATATTGTGCTGACTTTATTATATGCCTTGACATAGCTTTGGACCTGTATGTGTTGTGGTCCAGTGGCAAGTGTTCAGCACTAAATGCTTGTGTAAACAGAGTCCAAAAACTTGTTACCTCTTATGATAAATGATCCACTAAGGTAATAGGTGTTAGTCAATTTCCTCCACGGAATAAAAAAAGGGGAAAAAAAATATTTATCTCTATTATTTAGCGAGTTATCTCTCAGTTCTCACACTTCCCAGTTTCTATCTCTATCTAGTTTTGAGTAAACATCTCACTTTTTTTTCCTCTGCATTCTGAGTTTACATCTCTTTTAAAGAACGCCTAATTTTGTGTACAAAAGGTTCAGTCTGTATCACAAAATGCATATATTATAAAAAAAATGTCTGGTACATTCCTTTTCGTATTTATATTAATGCGCAAGTATTACAGGTATTGCATTCACAAAATGAATATTACATGCACAAAATGCATTTCATGATCCAGACAGACCCTTTGTCCATAAAATTAGGCAGGTCATATTTATTCATAAAGATACTGAATATAATTAATTTGAATTTTAAAATATGTCCTCAGAACTGTGTGCTGTTTTTGGTGGGTAGGTTATAAGGAGTCAATTACGGCAGTTTCTGACTGTACAAAATGTACATTTTCAGAGACTGCACAAACACGTGTTTTACACATTTCACACTCACAAAAATTGATTGGTTTGATTTTAATCACTTTAGTAAGATAATGGCTCTTACAGTTCAGCTTGTTAACGGTGTTCCGGTAACAGCAACATGGTAACACACTTCTTTATGGCCTTTTTTCATCATAAATTAGGCATAAAATTCTGCTTTTAAATTGGACATTGCATAATGGAAATCGTACTTTAAACCTTTTTAGTGGACTCAATTTTTGCAATATCAACTTAAAATTTGGAACACAACTTCGTTAGACTAGGCTTTGATTTTCTAGTAAATGTAGAGTCCAAATATTTTTGACACTATCATTTTTTGAAGTGCAATAATCTGCTGAGTGACTTCTTTAAAAAGAGACCAACTTTAGGTCTGTATTTCAAAGCAATCATTAATTACACACCATTTTTGTTGATTTTAGACTTGCTGGTGTGCTGTTGCAAAAACTTATTCTGCCAATGAGTTTTCAGCCACTGTTTAAACAGACTGTAACGTCCATCCTTCACAGCTTCATTTTAATTCATATCATATTAAATGTGCTGTCTAGCCTGACTAAGATCCATTTCATATGTAAACGGCAATCTGTGATCAGGTGTAAATGGGGCCTTTGTGTACATCATTACAGTAGATTGTCTAGCCACTTGACAGCTGATGATTGACTGAGTGATTGATTGACTGATTAGATTTGGGAGCTCCACACACTGTCAGACCTGAGCAATTAGTCTCCAAGGAAAATCAGATAAAAAAGCATTAAACAAAGTCCTTTCTACACTCTCAGTTTGTTTTCTCATGTGAGTCCCTGGAGCTTAGTGTTTTATTTAGCTTCACTGTTAATTATGCAGACGGATATGTTTACTCTTCAGATCAAAGTTTCTTCCCTCTGTATTATTTACAGTTCTAAACAGTCCTTTCATTAGTATGGCCAACAAAGACTTTAGCACCTCCCCCTTAGAAAACTCATTAATTAGTGTGCATAATTAGTTAAGTGATTTAGAGTTAAAACCGCTGTGCTAACGGACTCCTGTCTAAAGTAATTCCACCTCAGATATGGAGGACCTGCAGTCACGTCAGTGGCCTCAATCTTTGAAATGAGTAAATATGCATGTCTTACTGAAGAAGGACAGATATTCTGCTGTATTATTCTGCCTTTAGAAAACAATATATATCAGGCAAAATTCTGAATTAAATATTTGGCTCCCTACATAAGTGTGAGTCTGAATTGAATTGGTATTGCCACACTTGATGTTGAACTAATACAAAATTAAATATGAGTTGAAAATTTCTAAACACAAATGTACACAACACAAATACATCTACAATACAGCATCCTGCACAATGTCCATTACATTGTTTACAGAGAACAAACAAACTATACAAATAATACCTAATTATACAAATAAACAATTCAGTTAGGTCACACTTTACAGTATATTAAAGTTCACGAAAAAAAATAAAAAAAATAAATAAATTCCCATGATTTACTCACCCTCAAGACATTCTAGGTGTACATGACTATCTTCTCTCAGACAAACACAATCGGGAGTTATATAAAAAAATACCATTGCTCTTCCAAGCTTTATAATGGTGGTGAATGGCGGTCCCGATTTGAAGTAAAAAAAATTGCATCCATACGACTCCAGGGGGTTAATAAAGGCCTTCTGAAGCAAAACGATGGGTTTTTGTAGGGCTGGGCGATATGGCCAAAAAAAATATCACGATAATTTTTTTTATATCAGTCGATATCGATAATTATCACGATAAAAGTCAAATCTTTATTTCTTTCAAGTTTAAAGGCAGATTTGTGCTCCTAAGTGAAAGTTGTAGAAGGGTTAATTGTGGTTTTAAACTACTCTTTATTGTCAGAACATATCATGACAAACACTTGCCAAACTGGTGAACATTTCACAAATCTGAGGTAGAACATTCAAACATTTGTCATTTTTCCTTAACAAAATAAATATCTTTATTGGACAATTAATTTCTTAGTTTCTGCATGTGCTAATTTTTATTTGGTAAAATGTAATATTCTGACTGTTTGAGTTTTATTAAACTTAACCATTGGTCATCCAGTATCATGCATTTAGATCATGATAACCTCACTATCATGGCAAAATGTAACTTTATGGTTTCTATGGTATTTGTATGAAAAACAGTAGCCTAAATACATGATTAAATACTGTAATTATATTCCATCAGTCCTTTAATACATTCTCTACATTAATAATATAATACAATTCAATATGTATATCCCACATTTCATGGTGCAGTTAATATTACTAGGCTAACGTTACAGTAAATCCATGGTAAATGATGGGAATTTGTAGACGGAAAAGCCTTCTGACTGTATCGTTGCGCACAGTGTTTCTCCTGTTTGTCAGCGCTGTTTCATCTGCCTTTAAACTGGTTTAAATCACTGAGACATTTGTGTTCTTCACTGAATTCAAGCGCTTCTCACTGGATCTCGTGACGAGAGCGATCAGAGTAAACGCATCTGCTCTAGTGAGCTCGCGCTGTGCTGCCATTTGGACTTTTAGCCGAGCGGATAAATGGTCCGTGTGGCGCGCAGTTCAAATGAGTTTCGTTCTGCTTTTGACGCATAAACATTATCGAACATTTATCAAACTCTTGATATCGTTTTATCGAGAAAAAGTATATCGCGATAATTATCGTTATCATTTTATCGCCCAGCCCTAGGTTTTGTAAGAAAAATATCCATATTTAAAACTTTACAATCTAAAATAACTAGCTTCCGGCAGACAGCTTATACGCAAGTTGACTTACACCAAAAGAGTAACCTCTGATGCGATATATGACGTAGG
>NC_140211.1:46319381-46359381 GCF_951802725.1 Rutilus rutilus | reverse complement strand
TATAATTTATATAGTTTCTATACTATATATATATATATATATATATATATTTTATTTTTTTTTTATTTTTTTTTGTGATGGAAACAAGCTTCCAGTAAATCCAGAAAATATCTTTCTCATTTACACATATGTAACCTGCTTTATTTTTTTTTAACAACCATGTGTTATTCACACAAGCAGCAGATTTCAGTGTTTTATACATAAATCCACCACTTGCATCAATAAAATGCCAATGAACATATTTTTTTTGAAGTGTTACCATATTTTATATTATATTCACACAATGAGTCTCATTTCGCATTGTGTTATTTGGCTCCGAAGCTCGGCAAGTTGTGCCATCAGTGTAAGTACTAGCAGCAGCTGGATAACTAGATAACCACTCAGGAGGAGAGGCCTTCAAAAGTAAAGTTTTTTTTTTAACTTAAGTGTTTTGCTATCAGTACTTTGATATTTCCAAAAGTTCTAGTTTGAAAGCACCCAACAACTCTCTGATGTCATCTCCAGTATCCAGCTATGCTAAAAATATACATCCTCCAGAAAATTATTGTCATTTTGGAGGGAAAACCGCAACACAAACATCAACAGATTTGGTGAATTCCTGAAATGTTTTGTGGTGTTTTTGGTTTGTGTCTCCCTACAACTTTCATCCTGTTTGATTAAGTGACAATTCTGATAATGTCAATATTTCAAAAGATGATTAAAAATATGAAAGTTGACGTCATCATGTAATTTAACTGTCAATCCCTCACTGAGCAATAATTCACTTTAGCTCTTTATGAACATCACTGACATTTGAATTTGTCATTGTGTAAATCAAAGATAAAGTGTGTCTTGAGTTTGACCAGAGCAGATTTCTGAAAGTCTGCTAAAACCCTTACTTGCTTAAAATACAACACAAGCATACTCATTTTTAAAAAGTTTCACAGTTCAAAAGGTTCTGTCGCAGAGGAATGACCCAGAAACAAAAGATTTAAATTAGTCAGCCAGAGAGCAGAAACAAGCTGCCTTGTTGGAATCCAGAAGCATTGTAAAACCCAATGCAGTCTGTTTACGTGTACAGGTATAATATCAGTGAATAAGGAAAATAAAGCAGCTACAGTACTTATACAAGACGTCAAAAACAGGAACACCGCAGATCGGACAGCTTCGTCTGTGCAAACTTCGCACTGCTACTCTTTAAACTGCCAGAGCTGATTCGCCAGCATTTCAACCAAGTGTCTAATTTACACATTATCTTTAGACAGCCAAATGCTGTGTATGTGAAAGTGCCTAAAGTCCAGTGTCACTGTTAGTTAATCAGTCGTGTGGACCTTCGGTAAAACAGATATCTGTATATTTATATAGCGTTTATGAGCAGGTGCAGAAATGACTTGATTTGATAGAGACAACAGCATTAGAGAGGAAATCATATCAATGACCTCGAAAACACTAAATACACAAGCGAATCAGGGCAGTGGATTCATCTCAGGGATTCACTGTTCTTTAAAGATAATCTGAATAAACTCATAAACATTCACCTTCATTTGTCCCACATACACACACACACACACACACACACACACACACACTCTCTCTCAGTTTTATTTCCTGCTCTGCTGCATATTCTCTTTTCTTTTCATGTCCTCCTCATCTCCGTCTGTTTATCCGTCAGATCGTCTTAAAAGCTCCCCCAATTAGTGAACAGGGAAAATCTGACTTGTTTGAGACTTTCGAACTGAACTACCGATACAATATCTGCAATTCAAATGTGAGGAGGCTTAACAAGAATATCAGACAAACAGACAGATAGACAGCCAGATAAGTACACACATAGACATATTGATGTAGACAGACAGACAGTAATTCTGGATAAATGCGCTGTCAGAATGACAGCTGAAAATCAGCATTTAATGCATTCAGAGCATCAGTGTCTCTGGGTTCAGATCCTCAGGAGTGAATCATTATTGATTCTGAACTTAGTGAAGCTTCCAGTGTTTATTGGCGGCTGGTCTGTCTGATCTCTGCCTCGTATCCCTTTGTTGTCCAGACACGCCCAATTTCCTTTGTTGTTTCGGGAAAATTTGTCTCAATAGGTTGTAGTTTTGCTCTGCTGAGTTTGTTCTGTATGTCCATCCTCTATCTCTGACTAGTGCCGAGAGAAGAGACATTAGAAACCAAAATCTCATTTATAACATGATGCAGATGTGCCTATACTGTAATAATTCTAAATGTGAACATACAAAAATTAACTAAATATTCCAACAAGTGATCTTTAAAATACCCATATACTCATACTGTAAAAAACAGCCTAACTCTATCCTGCTTTATTAATATTGCACCATCATGTGAACAAGCATACTCAAGAATGCCACTATCACCTTTACAATCTAAAAGATAATTCAGTAGCTTTGTAAATATCAAATAAAAATGTTAAAAATGGAAAGTTATAAATAAAAAGCTATACTACCGTCTCTTAAGTTAGTTTCAGTTGGAATTCCTAAAAATCCAACAGTTTATTTTGTCTAAAATGTGTATCTATTATTTGCTTATTTCATGAAAAGAATAAGTATTTGACTAATAAATTATATTTGTTAGATCTACTTATCATTTTTGTTACATTTTAATCAAAATATATAGGAATGGAGAAAATACACTGATCTGTTTCAGGAACTACATTTAAAAAGTAAATTGGGCATAATCACTTTTCCCAGCATGCTTTGCTATGAATTAGGAGAGCAAATGTAGAAACTAAGTGTTATTTTATTCGTTTTTGAGCAAGATTAATATAGTTTTTTAACTATATAAATTTAGGACATGTGTCCTATATTTATTCATGATTCATTAATTGACCATGTTTAAATGCACATACATATTCCCGCTATTTATTTCAAGTTGGTAACCCTGTATATTCCTGTGTACATTGTAATCATATTCTATTTAAAGACGTTCAGTCTTTTCCCCACTGCTCTATTATTCTTGCCATTTATTAGCTGCATTTTAGCAGGATCATATGATCAAATCATTAATTTCATTAATCTGCTCAACGATATCAGAGGAAACACTGAAGGATGAATTGGAAAATGTCAGACTGTTACGGTGCTTTCACACATTTGAATATTGATTTGTGTTCATACATTTTTCTATCACCTGTTTGCTCCAACATGTGCTTTCTTATAGACACATGCCAATATATATGCATTTTATGTTACAAGGATCTACAAAAATAAGGTTTACATTAAGAATACATAATTAAAATATATATATATATATGTACACATGCAATATCCATTCAATCACTAAAAGTCATCAGAAACTCAAGTCGTGTTCTCTGGTGTTAAAGTCCACAGGGCCGTCGCTAGAGGGGAGAAATGTGGTGACGATTTTTGCCTAGCAGGACAACCATGAACCAATAAAGCCACTGAGATTTGTGATATTTCACAATTCAGAGTTTATATCTCGCAAATGCAAGAAAAAAGAAAAAGAAAAAAAGGAGTAAAAATTATTCCATGGCAGAAACAAGCTTCCATAGATTAGTCACATGTCACTCGGGTGATTGGTCCGAAAACCCTGGCAGCAGAACTGAGTGAACATGAGCAAAGAAGGTGTATTTCTAATCACATACTTGTGGGGAACCGACACCAGCTGAGCAACTGCTACTGAGATGAATGGCAATGTTAAACATGTCTCTCTGCGGATGTTATAGACCTCTCCGGGTCCAGCGGCACAGCAGATTCCCATGACGGGGACCAATGCAAAACACAGCATATGCTGGAGACCGTCAATGTTGACAGATCTCAATACGGACTCCAACATGTCTCGTCAAATGCTGTACTCTAATTGCAGGTCAGCAATTGACTCAGTTGTGTCCGTTGTCTCTTATGGGATTTTTGGATAAACATCTGGGACAAAGCTGATGCTTAAACGAAACAGACGGCCTCCATTTAGTCTCCTGAGCTCTGAAAGAGCAATAAATGTTCCTCTGGGTCTCTCTCCCTGGCGTAAGTCTCTCAGCTACCTGTCCTGCTAATTAGCTGCTTGTGTTTTGTGTGTGTTATTTTAAGTCATTTAGGTAAGAACACGTCTGTTAAGATCATAATTAGTTTCTACTCAAGGGAGATCTTAACTTCAGATTTCTCTTTATTCTAATTTTGCGAGCTGGAAAGGCAGCAGATGGCATCTGATCTGGATATGGCTGCTTTGTTCTGACAGTCTTTTCAG
Organism: Rutilus rutilus; assembly: GCF_951802725.1. Lineage (NCBI taxonomy): Eukaryota > Metazoa > Chordata > Actinopteri > Cypriniformes > Leuciscidae > Rutilus > Rutilus rutilus. Next base: position 46,355,184 of record NC_140211.1, on the reverse strand, counting down.
TGTCTTGGTCATGTGCAGATAGTGTCTCTGAATCTGAGATGAGTCCAAACCGTGGATATTATAGTTATAGTTAGGTAAAACTAAAACTATTAAAACAATTTTGTTAGTTGTCATGAAATTGAAGTTGTGCGAGACTTTTCTTCCCTATTGTAAAGTATATTCAAGTGAAACTGCTTGAACTAGAACAAATGTAGGGTTGGGGCTTGATTTTGATCTCCTGGTTCAGTGTTACAAGCATTTTTGAAAAATTATGAAAATATATATTGATATATGTACAATTATAATTTTCTCTTTGAAAATGACATTACACTTTTCCTGAATATTTAACTGCCAAACACTTTTAAGAGTCATTTGCCACAGTGGTCATGGAAATGGACAATAAAGCACTGAGTTTAAGTTGGAATGCAAATGTAAATGTGTTCAAATTAACTACATTTGTAAGAAGTGTAAAAACTTAATTTTGAATAATGAAAAACATATTTAAATATTCTGACAGACAGTGTGACTGAGTTGGGAATGGACAGCCCTTACTTCTATTTTTTTTATTTGCTCATTACAATATACCATTTGGTCTTCCATAGTATCATACATTTGTAGATAATGGTAACCCAGGTAAAAACATGCATGGCTCTTCACTGCCACAGTAAAAAAAATATATAATAATAATAACTATATGTTCTGTGCCATGTTTTGTAGTCTTTTGTAGTTTTTCTTGTTGATTTGTTTATGACTGTTCCCAGGTGTGTCTTGTTCGCCAATCTCCACTTGAGTGTATATACCCAAGTGTTTCTCATGTTCTTTGTCTGGTGTTGTCCTTCTATGGATGTTATGTGTGCGGTTGTTGTGAGTTTTGTTTGCCTTCCTTGCCTGTGTCTGCATTTATCAGTTTTGCCTGAATTTACTTTTATTATGTTTGTTTGAATAAATGTTGGCTGCATCTGGATCCTACTCTTGTTCCTCCGAAACAGCCACTGTTATACCCCTAAAAGGAAAGTACATGTACAGTGCAATGCATAAGTGAATACACCCATGCTAAAGTTGACTAAAAAGAGGAATAAAAAATCATATTTTGGAAATTGAACTTAATGCCTTAATTTAAAAAATTAGGAAAAATCCAACCTTTAAGGACACCAATTTTCTTTGTGAATGAATAATGTATCGTAAATAAATAAATGTTCTTCCTTAAAGGGGTGGTTTACTGCCTTTTTTCTTTGCTTGATTGTGTTTATGGGCTGCAATATAACATGTCTTCGTGTTTCGTTTGTTAAAAAACGCCTTATTTTTCATAAATTTCACCTTTATTGTAAGCCGCTTCCTCCTCTGTCATTTGAACGACCGGTTGACTTCCTTAGTCTATGAAACCACTCCCTCAGAAAGAGGCAATGAGCTCAGATTGGTTAGTTCGGCCGGTGTGTTGTAATTGGCTAAACTGCGTCCGGAATCTTCACGCCCATTACCTTTACGGGCGACAGTTGCATGTGCTCCGGACCCGGTCAAATGTAATGGTGTCAATATTGCCTCATCAGTTTGAGCCAGAATCAGACCCAGAGAGCGGTGATGAAGAGAGTCAAGCAGAACCTCCGCAAACACGGCTCTTACTAAACGTTTCTGAATGGTAATTTTTTTTTATTATTATTATTTTCTCAAAGAATTTCCATACGCTGTTACTTGAAAATGCTACTGTTTGTTAGCTTTTGAGATACGGTTTCCCCCTGATTAAACATTTAATATAACTGAATACATGACTGAGTAATACCGTTTTTTAAAGATATTGTTTTATTGATAGAATGAACAACCGTTTAACTATTCACAAAACTTACCGGTAGTTTACTCAGTTTGTCGTTTTCTTTAGGTGTACATGTGATAACAGCAGCTGAAGTTCGCTGTTGCGATAATTTTTTGAAGTTTGTACACGTTTCTTATACACACAAAATAACATCGAACTAACTAGCTACTATAACCAAACAGCTTTGGCATTGGTTTGCGTTCTTGATCAAATAAAAAAATTACGTCATAAAGTATACATGGAAAATACGTTTACAAAATTTGTACATATTACAAATTCGGATCCAAAATGTTTGTACGCATCTGTCATATACTAAAGCCAGCGCTGGCATTTTTTTACATCCTTGATAAAACTAAAACATTACGTCTTAAATTATACAGGCAAATACATTTAAAATGATTAAATCTTACTTGCAGGTTGTGGCCTCTGGTTTTATAGCTGTAACTGCTTCATGTTGGAGTAATAGTTTCTTGTTGAATCCGACATTGAACTCGTGTAGATTCTGGAAGCTGTCTTCAGTAAAATGCACAGCACAGAGAGCTAAACTACGATTGTAATTGTCAGGAACATAATCAAACTTAAATTTTAACCATTGTTGACGAACTACAGCGTCTGTAGGAAGCCTGAACACAGAAGACCTGACAGCTACAGCTCTCTCCACTATAACTCCTCCTCTTCGACAGCAGAACATGTTCCGGAGGGAGGGTTGATGTAAATGTATGGGTTAGTTACGTATAAAACCCGGGAAGTATCTCGTTGTAGTCCCATTCGAGTCGTTTTTGTAGGCATTAAACTTCCTGATTTTTAAAAGACAATATCTCCGCTTACATTGAACTTTCAGCGCAGCAACTTTGCAGATACTGTTCATGCACCAACAGCAACATTACACAGTATTTAAAATGAAAAAAGTGAAATAGCAATCAACCACCCCTTTAAAATACATGGTGCATAAGTGAGTACACCCCTATGTTAAATTCCCATAGCGGCAGGCAGATTTTTATTTTTAAGTATTTTTTTATTATTTTTTTTTAGGATACTATGCATCCTGATAAAGTTCCCTTGGCCTTTGGAATTAAAATAGCCCCACATCATCACATAGCCTTCACCATACCTAGAGATTGGCATGGGGTACTTTCCATAAGATCATCTCTCAATGCAAATCAAACTAGCTTTTAGGCTAACTGAAATAAAACCATGCCAATCTCTAGGTATGGTGAAGGCTATGTGATGATGTGGGGCTATTTTAATTCCAAAGGCCAAGGGAACTTTATCAGGATGCATAGTATCCTAAAAAAAAAAAAAAAAAAAAACTTAAAAATAAATATCTGCCTGCCTCTATGGGAATTTAACATAGGGGTGTACTCACTTATGCACCATGTATTTTAAGGAAGAACATTTATTTATTTACGATACATTATTCATTCACAAAGAAAATTGGTGTCCTTAAAGGTTGGATTTTTCCTAATTTTTTAAATTAAGGCATTAAGTTCAATTTCCAAAATATGATTTTTTATTCCTCTTTTTAGTCAACTTTAGCATGGGTGTATTCACTTATGCATTGCACTGTAAGTTCAAATGCATGCTTTTAAAAGTAAAAGGTATATCTGTATCGGCGATTCTGGCCCTGTATTTATTTGGTATCAAAGCAATTCCAAATTTTGCAGTATTGCCCAAACCTACTGATAAATGTTAAAAAACTGTGAGTTCAGCTGTTTGATGGAACATCAGAACTCTATTGCATGGCTGCAAAATGTAGTAACTCAGCCAAACCGTTTAATCCATGCATCAAAACCTAGTTATTGTGTCAGTAAATTGGCCAATGCCACCAAAATAAAAAGTACTTTTGTCATTGTGTGAGCCTGCCACACACAAATACAACATGTTCAGAATTTTTTTCTGCTTTTTTGTTAACACTGACTGCTTTCTATACTATACAAGAACATCAGTTTTGCAGCTATTTGAGACCAATTTACAGTAAAATGAGATCTATTGTTTGTAATATATCATATTTTAAAATATTTGTATGTGTATGGTTAACCAGTTAAAATTACAGTGTTTTTCAGAACTGGTCAGATGTCTGAGGGACAGAGACTTAGCTAAATGATCCTCTATTTTTCACAACTGCTGCAAAAATTCTCCATTGCAGCCCTTTGAAAGTCCCTAAAAGTTCCTGCATTATCAAATAAATCCATGGAGAAGCATGCAGTTCCAGGAAAGAACACAAAGCCGCCCACCTGACACAGCAGTTCACCCACCGGAGTATTGGAGGGACACCAGCAGATTCTAGACCATAAATCAACAGCTCAACCATCCTGACACATCTGAACCCAACCATATCAAACCCTGTCGTGGATTGACCTCTTTTTCGGTCAGTTTCTGACAAATGATTTCATACATTTTTCAACTACTGTGCTGTAGACTTGGACATTTGTTGTATATAAAAAAAAAAAGCTGGTGTAACTTTGCAGAGCATTTTTTAGTCTAATTCAAATCAGTGAGGTTTATATGATGTATATAAACAGCAAAATGTATCAGGTTCTCCAAAGTCAAAACCACAGAAGGTGAGAATGAGACGCACTTTAAGAGGTTTCTTCAATGGTCCTGTGAATCATGGTGGAATAATTGCATTCCAAATAAATAAGCCACAAAAATGACAATTAAACACACAGTCTTTTGTATGAACGTTAATAAAACACACCGATGATCTCGTGGGTTCAACAGAAGTTCTCATTGTCGGAATAAAACTTTGCCTTAATGGGCAAAATCAACACCTTTATACTTATAGATTTTTTCGCTCTTCCTCTCTCTCACACATACAGTGCAAACTCACAGGTTTTATAAACTCTTCTCAGCTCAACTTTCTTTTCACCGTCTTTTTTCCGTGACATCAGGGGAGTAAGACGTGAGAAACACATACACACACACACAGACACAGGCGTGAGAAGATGCAGGATCTTGGCGAATAAAAACAGTGAAAGGCTGTAAATGAATTTTCATCACACTTTTGGAGCGAGATCGTGAGAGAATGTTCTAATTTTAAACCCTTTGCATTCTCGCCAGGGTCCGATGTGTTTGCTTGCCAAAACTTCATCAGAACTCAACTCAACTCCAGAAGATCAGCTTGCTCTCAGAGGAAGGTGTACGACACGATTCTCATGTTCGTGCACCATTTAATGAGCTCGCACACACAAACGCATGTAATGATGCCCTGAACCAGCTGCTGTCAAAATGCTTAAAGCCAAAATGACTTGAGCAGTTCAACTGGAAATTATTAACGGGTCCCAATGACTGATCTAACTATCTGTCTTATTAGGACCCCTAAACTTACCAGATTTCTGAAATAGAAATCTGAAATCGTGACATTACCTAGATCAGTGGTCAAAATGCAATTCAACTTTCACTTATCATTACACTGTAAAATCCAACAGTGATTCTAACTAACAAGTTAACTTTACTTAATGTCTTAATTGTTAAGACAATTAATTGTAAAAAATCTTGTAATCTGTACTATTCACATACTATGCTTTGTTTACTCAGAAAACCCAAGTTAAGATTAATTGATTGGTTTGAGTGTGGTTTTTGAGGCGGGGAAATTCTTAATGGACTATTCACTCATTTCCTCCACTTCTGCAGTTATTTTTCTCTGTTTGCATTCACTAATTTCAAAAAGTCATCTTGAATGTTGAATTGTCAATACAACTGAAAAATTTGAGAGAACATCACATAAGCTGACTCCAGAAATCGATGTTGATATTCCTAAAATGTCACCATTATGGCGATTAGTGTTCCATTTGGTTGGGCACTTGGAACTTCATTTATACTATTGAAATTATTTTCCCATTAATGCATCAATGCAACAAGAAATCAGGTTATTTGTTTTCAGATAGATATATATATATATATATATATATATATATATATATATATATATATATATATATATATATATATATATGTGTGTGTGTATATGAATGAATGAATGAATGATGTATAACATAACTATATTGCATGTCAATTAATGATCTTTTATAATTTAGTTGTTAACACTTACGTCATAAACACCTTGTGAAACTTTTAATTGGGTAAATATGATCCCTCTATATTTGTGACAATCTTGCAATTGATCATGCTTGAGTCACACAGACTTCAACATTCAACATGCAAAACAACAATGGTAACAATTATATTTTATTTAAAGTAAATTATCAAGTACTCTCTAAAGTTCTTTTTTAGTTACTAGAACTTATGTAAGTGAACAAACTTTTTTTAAGGCAATCGGTTTGCATGCTTTTTAAGTAAGTCTAACTAATTAGATTTTACAGTGAATCTATATTGAAATAAATTGGTGTAGAAACTATTTTCACTTAGAAATAAATGTCACAAACAATTACAAAAAAAAAGAAATGGCAAGCAACACAATGAATGTGAAATTTCGAAAAAGAAATAGAAGTTTGAAAAGAAAAACTGAAGTAAAAGTAGATAAATTATCTTTTAAAAATGTACTATAATTACCTTTTATTTACAACTTTGAAAAAAATAATGTTTTACAGAATAAAATAACAGGGACTGTATAATTTTCTTTTTTTTAATTGTTGTTGGTTGCATACAATATTATAATTAATAACTGTTCAATACAATTCACAGAAAAATAGTAAATAGTTTAACCATTGCAAATAGCAAACTGTACTATATTATAACAAAATTATGACTTTACCAAAAACATTACAAAAATAACATAAATATTAGAACATAATATGATCGATCAACGTTGATAAAGCATTGATTGTCTGAGATTTCAACATTCACGTAGATAATTCAAATGATGCATTTAGGGGCTGCGTTTACAGATTTACTAAACTCCTTTGGGGTCAAGCATAATGTTACTAGACCCACTCATCATTTTAATCATACACTAGATTTAATTATATCATGGAACCAATCCTACTGATATAGATATTCTACCGCAAAGTGATGATATCACTGATCACTACCTTTTAACACTGTGTACTGCTGAAATTTGCCATGTCGCGTCGCGTTATCGGCCAGGTAGAACAATTCTCCCAAATACTATAGATAAATACTATAGATAGATTCACAAATGACCTGCCTGATCTATCTCAGCTTATCAGTGTACCCAAGCACACAAATGAATTAGGAAAGACTACCAGTATTTGCAACATTTTCTCTAGTACATTAGAAACTGTTGCACCGATCAGATTAAAACAAGTTAGAGAGAAAAGAACTGCACCATGGTATAGCAGTATTACTCACACTATCAAGAGAGAGACTTGTAATCTAGAGCGTAAATGGAAACAAACTCATATTGTCATGATTCTGCCTTCGTGTACCAGATCTTCTCTTGTCTTGAGGCAGGATCATGGCAGACTCATGTTTTATGTGTAAGCACATGGCCATTTGTTTGGGCTGTGTGCTTGCGTTGTCTTGTCACCTTACCCCGCCCCCTTGTTATCTCATCTTGTAATTATTTTATCATCACCCTCACCTGTGTTCCTGATTAGTTTGCTCCCTATTTAATCCCCTCATGTTTTCTGTCCTGTGTCGGTACATTGTCAAACATTGCGTGTATAACTCTGTGACTGTCCTGTGAGTACTTTGTCTGAATCCTGTTTTATGAGAATTGAGAGATTGTATTGCTGTTTTGTTTCCTGTCAAGTCAGAGTCCAGTCTTTGTTTATTATCTAGTCTAAGTCTAGGTGAATTCCCCTCCAGTCCTGTTTTGCCCTAGCCTGACTACGTCAGACTTCTTACTTCCGCTCAATTTCATTTCGCTTCTGTACTCAGTCTGAGACAGCGTAATAGCTTTCCGTTTTCCTCCGGCCTGAAAACAGCCGGCCAATCAACGAACAGAGGGCGGGCTGAGAGCCGTGACGTAGACACTGATTGTACCGTGGATGCGTAGATTTACTTCACATAATCTGCAAAAGTCGTTCACAGCCATGTTCACTCCGGTATTTCGCTCGATGGTTTTGTTTTCGCATCATACTACATGTGTTTACAGTGGAAGTTAGATGCGGCTGAGCATGCGCATAACACACACCATAACCAAACGTTATGTGATTGGCTTACGGGAACCAATGATTTTAAACTTCAGACAAGCGCCTCCCCGCGAGAAAGAAAACGCTTTTCAATTATGCCATGCCAGACTCTGTCTACGAAGCAAAGCGAAGTAGCAGAGTTTGGTATTACCAGGCTAGTTTTGCCCCCTCGTGGGTTTTGTTTTCTGTTTTGTGTCATAATAAACCTTGAGTGTCTGCATATCGTCTGCATTTGGGTTCTCTCCTTCAACCACATGACACATATAGAGGTCTTTAGAATCATGTGACAAGACAGCACTTCCCATAAGGCTCTAAAAGCAACCAGGGACGAGCATCTCCACAAATTAATAGAAAATAACCAAAACAATCCAAGATTTTTATTTAGTACAGTGGCTAGATTAACAAATAAACAGACATCACCTGAACAAATTATTCCATTACAGTTTAGTACAAATGACTTTATGAATTTATTCAATGAGAAAATCAAATGCATCAGAAATACAATTGTAAATGAAAAAGACCTTTGACAGCGTCTTATGATTCAGCCTCAATTATCGCCCCTCAAGAACAACTGCAGTGCTTTACAACTATAGGGCAGGAAGAGTTACATAAACTTATCTTTGCATTTAAACCAACAACATGTTTATTAGATCCAATACCCTCTAAATTACTGAAAGAGTTGTTACCTGTAGCAGAAGAGCCTCTTCTCAATATTATTAGCGTGTCTGTATCTCTAGATTTTGTTCCAAGACTGTTCAAGCTGGAAGTGATTAAGCCTCTCATAAAGAAATCACCATTAGATACAAATGAATTAGCACATTACAGAACCATTTCAAATCTTCCATTTATGTCTAAAATACTAGAAAAAGTTGTGTCCGCTCAATTGTGCTCGTTTTGGCAAAATAATGATATGTATGAAAATATTCAGTGTGGATTCAGGCCCCTTCATAGCACAAAAACTGTGCTTGTTAAAATTACAAATTACTTACTTCTAGCTTCTGACTAAGGCTGTATCTCATTGCTAGTTTTACTTGATCGTAGTGCTGCGTTCGACACTATAGATCATAAAATACTCTTAGATCGTCTACAAAATTACACTGGTATACAGGGACAGGCATTGAGGTGGTTCAGATCGTATCTATCAGACTGTTACCATTTTGTCTACTTAAATGGAGAAATATCTAAGGTAATGTCAGTAAATTATGGAGTGCCGCAAGGATCTGTGTTAGGCCCTCTGCTATTTTCAATACATATGCTGCCACTTGGTAATATAAGAAAACATGGAAGTAATTTCCACTGTTATGCCGATAATACTCATTTATATTTCATCACGACCAGATGAATTCTCTAAATTATCTAAATTGACAGAGTGTGTTAAAGATATAATATATTGGATGACCTGTAATTTTCTTCTATTAATTTCAGCTAAGACTGAGGTATTACTTATTCAACCAAAAACCTGTACACAGAATCTCCTAGAATACAATTTGCATTTGGAAGGATGTACTGTAACTTCATCATCTACAGTTAAAGACCTGGGAGTTATATTAGACAGCAAATTGTCTTTCGAAACTCATATTGCATGTGTTACAAAAACAGCCATCTTCCACCTCAGAAACATTGCTAAGCTCCATAACATGCTTTCTGATGCAGAAAAGTTAGTTCATGCATTTATGACCTCTAGACTAGATTACTGTAATGCATTACTAGCTGGTTGTCCAGCATCCTCGATAAACAAGCTACAATTAGTCAAATGCAGCTGCTAGAGTTCTTACTAGGTCAAGCAAATATGATCATATAACACCAATTTTATCATCTCTACACAGGTTGCCTATTAAGTTCCATATCAATTACAAAGTATTGCTACTGATCTACAAGGCCCTAAATGATTTAGCTCCTGTTAACTAATCTTCTATTGTCTGACAATCCATCACGCTTTATAAGGTCACAAAACTCTGAGCTTCTGATAGTACCTAGGATATCTAAGTCCACTAAAGGAGGGAGAGCGTTTTCACATTTGGCTCCTAAACTCTGCAATAGCCTTCCGGATAATGTCCGAGGCTCAGACTCACTCTCCCAGTTTAAATCCAGATTAAAGATGCATCCCTTTAGCCTAGCATTCATATAAAGCATCTCCTAACCTTATACAGTTATATCAGGTCAAATGCACATGATTATCCATGCTTAATGTTATGAACAGCAGCTACGCTAATTATTTTCTATTCTCTGTTTTATCTCAGGATGCCCATCCTGAGGTAACTAGAGAGTATGTCAGCTCCAGTTTGGATCCATGTTATTATGAAGACTTCAGATGCCCAACACCTATGAAGAGACGGCGCCAACTCCTGTAAGACTTGACGACGCAAACTCTTAATCAACATGCACCAATGCAAATTTTTTCGAAATGTCATAATCATTTGTTAACAAACAAGTATTCAGTACTTTAATGATCTCATTGTTTCTGCCTTAAATTATTGCATTGTTTTAGTTAATACATTTTTAGCTAACTGTGATTTTGTATATGGACATTTCTGAAATACATAACTTAGTTACTTCTTATAATAGATCACTTAAATTGTAATGTGGACTTTTCCTGTAAAGCTGCTTTGAAACAATGTGTATTGTGAAAAGTGCTATACAAATAAATGTGAATTGAATTGAATTTGATCAACAAAACTGTATACAAGATTAAAACATTTTTAGATATTATTTTATGTTATGTTATTTTAAGTCAGAGAGACTTGAAACTTTGAGGGATGGTTGTACCCTCCTCATCTACAACGTCACCAAGGCTCGCCCCAATCGGCCTGATGGTGGCGCTACAGCGATCAAAAGTACGTAATGGCTCATAACTCCTAAACCACGCATCGCATAACTGTTAAAAAGCTTTAAAACATATATGTCCTTGGTAATTTGCCTGTTTTGGCTGTAAATGGTCTTTTCCATCTATGATAGGTGGTAACAGGCTTGCTAAATAAAACATTATACATTTTTATGCATATGCTTAAAGGCCTTAAAGTGCTTGAACTATTGAATGCTAATCGCTGCTTGCAGCTATATTTGTTATTTATTCATATCTGGAAGTACTTTCATCAATGTAGTATAGTTAAGATGTGCGTGGGAAAAATGATGTCTCTAAACTTTAGCTGAGTAAATCCACATACAAGTCCAGCAGGGTCTCCTTATTTAATTATTGTACTCAATTACCAGTAAAAACAAATCGATGTTCCGTTAGTGCTAAATTAATCATTCAGTCTGCTCAATGCTCCACTGAAGCTCATACAGTATTGCAGTGTCTTTTCCTGCACTGAGTTGATCTGCTTCTGACTGAAGTAATCTGACAGATGATGTGTCACCATGACGACACCGCAATCTTTGACCTCATTGTAGTTTTGTGGCGTCATTATTTTTTAACGTACTCGTGGTAAAACATCTTCTATAAATGCCAGAAAAGCAGGCAGAGATCATTAGCAAAAGCACCTCACAAAACGATAAAGATCAATTTCCATTCTAGACGTCTCTTGGAAAAGCTGCTGGTGAAACACGACTAATGAGCCTAAAAAAAAATATTAAAAAAAGACATTACTCAGTAAGCACTTTTAAATAAACTATTATGGAGGATAGTAAATGCACATTATGCTCTCATGAGCTGCCTGAAGTAGGGCAGTAACGATTCCTCGATTAAAGTCGAGTACTCGTTTGAAAAAAAAATCCTCGATTGCAATTTACCCGTGTCGAGTAACCGGCAAAATAACAGAAGTGGCACATTCCACAGACGAGAATCCATAAACCGCATTATTACACCGTTTTCTAAGGCTATGCGACATATTTAAAACCATTTACAATCATAATATAGCATAGTGTTATCGTGAAATCACAAAGGCGTGATTCAGTTAAATAAATATACCCCCCCACACCTAACTAATGAACCTTATTGTAAAGTGTTAGGCTACCTATATTTGTATTTTAAGTCATTTTAAAGGCTGTTGTTCACTTGGATCTATTTTTATTACGACAATTTTTTATCCGATTACTCAATTAATCAATGGAATAATCAGTAGAATACTCGATTACTAAAATAATCGATAGGTACAGCCCTAATCTGAAGTCTCCCAATGCAAAGTATGTTCCAAATTATTGGCATCTTTATCATTCAGCATAAAAAGAGGAATCTCAATTTAGATTAGATCAGATAGATAGATAGATAGATAAGCATATTAAACAATTGGAACCATTTGTTCATGTTGAGAGCTCCACGATTGAAATGTTGAGAGCTCCATTTTTATTTTTAATATTTATAATATTATTTATAATATTCTCTCCCTAAACAGGGCTTGACATTAACATCCGCCAACCCGCCAAATGCAGGTGGATTCAGCAGTGGCGTGTAACCCAGTCACTCCTACTAGCCACTTTGGCGGGTTGAATTTTATATATAACATATACATTTTTCAGTTCTAGTCCGCAGAATAGATACAAGATACCACACTGTAAATGATTTCTGTTGTTTTCACAGCATTATACTGTTTTTCTCAACAGTTTCTTGCTGTATAACCTATGTACAGTATGTTACTGTAGATTTTGTTGCTTTCACAGTATTATTTTGTATTTTCAACAGTTATGTACTGTGCACACAGTTGACAGTATGTTACTGTATATTTTCAATGCATTCTGGGAAATTATTAGTTACTGTAAATCTAAATACAGCAGTGCAAATTGACCGCGAAAAACACCACACACAATTCCACGAGTAAAATTGCTAGCCTACTAACGTTATCCTTACATAAAACATTTTCAGGACTGGGTGACCATTAACAGTCTTAATTTCTGTCAGTGGGGGGTGCATGAGGGCGCATTTGAATGAGTTTTTCTGTTGTGTCAGTTGTGTCAGTCTTTTCTGCCGACCTGGAAGGCTGGAACTTCAGCCCGGTGTTAGGAACTTCGCCATATGGTAAGTAATAAATCTTAATATTTGTATGCATGGATTCTAGCTAATAATTTTAAAATTATTTAGAGAGTATGACCAGTGGTGTAGTCTAGTTTTTTGTAGTGAGTATACTCTAATATAATACCCCCCCGCCGCCGCCGCCGCCGCGCCGCATACTCACCCATCCCATGCGTCACCCCATAAGCACCACCACACTCACTAATACATACAGTATGCATCGACATGTAATTGAGAGCATTATGAAATACTAAGTGTTATCAACTTATTTATTTAACTTATTCAACAATTTATTATAAGCAACACAGGACTTTAACAGCCAATGACATTTACAGCTGGGGAGACTGGACTGATTTTCTACTGTTTAGTGTTAATCACCATCTAACTCAGTCAGTTAAGAGCTACCTTTAGCCTTATATGTTATATGAATATGGTCCCTGAAGCACAGGTTTTATCAGTTGACAATTATCAACAATAAAAAAAAAAAAACATTATAGGCACAAATACAAATTTACTTTTAGAAATGGTGTTTTTGAAAACATTTTTATTTTAAAATACATTTTACTGTGCAATTCCTTTCTAATTAATTTGAGTTAGACCGAACTTTTATTTTGGTGGGTTTTAGACATTTGAGTTTCTGTGTGTTTTAATAAACTATTATTATTATTATTATCATTATTAGGCCTGAAGTATACTCTGTGCAATAGTAATATATTTCTGTTATAATTTCTTCAAGTTAACAGTTTCAAGTTATATAGAACTTTTATTTTGACAGGTTGTCGTAAAGACATAACAGTTTCTGTGTGTATATGAAACGAATGAATGACGATCAAATGAAATGGTGAAATTCTCATCAAGTGACTCTAATAGCAGCTCTGCGATGAAATGCATGTGTAGCCTACATCATGTCTCAATACAGTGAAACGCTGAAAACACCACGAGCGTGAGTCACGCGTGCTTCTGTGTGTGTGTGTGTGTGTGTGTGTGTGTGTAGTGGAGCACACACTGAGCGCTCATTCCCAGAGACGCGTAGAACAATTGCAGTCTCTTTTAGCTTTAATATTCATAGACACTAGTCCATATCGAGATTTGATTCATTGTACAGCAGCTACTTTTGATTTATTCATTCAAAAATAGCCAAAATCCGTGACGTTCTGCTTTATACAGCAAGTTCCATTTGTGACTGGATTCCGCGATTCGATCCGTCGCTTCGCAAACACAGACGGGGTGAATTTATGAATGAAACTGTGAAAGTTCTGACACAAAACAGTTGATACGTATCCTCACGCTTTTTTTAAGTGGGTATACGCAAATCCTTGGCCTTTTCTAGTGGGTATACGGCGTATACCTGCGTATCACGTAGACTACACCACTGAGTATGACCAGGATTTAGATATTTAATTTAATTTATTCTTAACATTTTACTATCAGCTGTGTACAATATGATAGGCTACTCTAGGTTTCAATGTAGTTTGGGACATTGGTGTTACTGTAAATTTAAATACATTAGTACGAAATGACCGCGAAAAATAACCACAAGCTGCCGTTTTATGAATAACTCTTCAGTTCCCTGAGTGTTGAGGGCGCGCAGGCCTTTTGCATCGCGTCGCTGTGTTTGTCGGCGAAGTTTTCGCCATAAATATCTGGTTAGTGATGAATCTTTATATATTTTTTATGCAAACTAAATAGTAGCAGGTTATGTTAGTTTAGAAGAACTGCCCGCGGCTTATGTTCTATAACGCCTGTAACGCGGATTTCCTTCATGATGATAGCTAGCCTACTTGATTATTAAATGTAATTTTATAAACATAGATTGCATATATAGCCTCTTATAAGGTCAGAATGATCTAATAATTGTGTTATTTACCATTTTAAGTCGGTGGAAGCGCCTGCGCGTTCATATCATACCGTTGGGAATTGAAAATCGATATCCTGAAATCGGATACCCAAGGTTAGGATTCGGATTCTTGTTATAAAATTAAATTTTCGATTCCTCTTATTGATTTATTCGCGCTTATTTTTGTCTAAATCAGAAATTTCTTTTACACGTCTGTGAGGACCTGACCTGGCGATCTGCCAGGACCTTGTGCAGTTACCTCAGTCTATGTTCATTCATACACTTTTGTTACAAATTGATCTCTATTAGTAACACCAATGGCTTTTTATTTTGCACAAGTGATGGTTTAGAGCTTTGACTTAGAGCTTATTGTGATGTGACTTATTACAGATGATGCTACATATTGTGATCACTCTTGATTCAGTTGGAAAATATATAGGCTATATATTTGTTTTGTGTTTACAGGTTTCTTGTCAGGATAAATCCTGAAAATTCGAAATGAACATCACAGTTCCAGGTGAGCAGAAAGAGTGCGAAGGTTGTTCGGAGGAAGACCATGGCCTTGAATCAGGGACTTTGCAGAATATGATTGGCAAAATCATTAAGGTAAGAGTAATATTAGGGATGTGCAGTGGAACCCATATCTTTAGAAATGATTTGTGTCTGAATCTGTATTTAGAAAAATCCAAAAAGGGTGGAAACGACTTAAACCATACATTTTTCAAATTGATAGTCTGTTTTATAATGTAATTATGTTCCCTTCACAGTTTCCATTTAACAAATATGCCTTGTATAAGTCAAATAATTTGTATTTTTATATTATAATTTTTACACCTCTTTAAATAAGTTTTAATTAAAACATGAAATGGTAAAAAATAGGGTTGAGTGATATGGTCAAAAATCATCTTGATAAAATGTTTCATATCAGTCAGTATTGATAATTATCACTGTCATAAATCAATGTCAAATATTGATTTATTTTAAGTTTTAAATGTTCTCAAACATACATTAAATAATGAAGACAACAGGTAAAGTTAAAATATAATGAAATGTAATAGGGGTGGGAATCTTTTTGATTCAACGATTCGATTCAAATCGATTCTTTGGGTCACGATTTGATTCAAAAGAGGCGGTACTTTTGAAATTGGGAATTCTCTTTTGAATCAAATTTCATTTTGATATATGCATAGAATAGATTTAAAATCTATGATCAAATCTAAAATCAAATCTATGCATATATCTAAATGAAATTTGATTCAAAATCGAGAATCGAACAGAAATGATCAGCAGCTACTGTTAGCCCCAATCAAGTGCATTTCAAGCGCAGACACATTTCATTTATAAATGGCCGTGCCCACTCTTCCGTGAAAAATAAAGTGGATACCATAGGAAAAAAAATTCTCCTAAAAAGGTGTTGATAATGTGAGTTAGGTTTTTTTTATTATTAGTTTTGCCTCTGATTGATTTGTGCTTATCATTCCTTGCAGGATTATCAGAAGTGTTGTCGCTCTTCTACCACTTGACACCATCACTACCCTCCTCACCTGGCCTTCATCCTCACCTGTCTTGCTTTCTTTCTAAGTTTCTTTTTTACCTGTTCAGGATCATTTTTGCATGAATTGAAATACATGAATTGTTCACTGATCTTAATTATTAAATATATATTGTTCATTAGTCTTCTTTTAAAACAGATTTTTATTGTTGTATCATATTACATTATTATTACTAATGTATTGTTTAAAAATACACAATAAACCTTGTTGTGCAGTTAAAGCTTCAATTGTTCTTTTTTCTATTTCCCATTAACAGTTAAAATAATATTCCTAATGATTTTCTACATATTCTACAGGTAACACAGTAGCACTATAAAAGTAATAAAATAACATTTCATAACTGTATAATACTATACAGTATTACTAAAAATCAACGGTGTAATACTGTGTTTTAACATGGTAAAAAATTACAGTAAAATAATGTATTTAATTTTACAGTATGCTTAACAGTACTGTATTTAGTGTTACAGTAATTTTACTGTTGAATGAAATACAGCAACTACTGGATAATTGTTGCCAGTAAGTTACTGTTAATTTGACAATACATTTTTTACAGTGCATCTGTGCTTTCGCGCTCTCCCATCTCTCCAACAGCGAGCTGACGTCAAGCTCTGTCCCTAACCATCACTAACTGACAGTGAACGATGAAGTTTTCAGTGGATGAATTCAAGTAAATGGAATATGCTGATTCCTCCATTTCTCATAACTCTGTGTAGCGGGACCTCAAGAGGAGAAAACTACCTCTACATATGCACGACTACGCCACCCTGTTAAACAGGGAAATAAGAATATGAATCAATTTAACCACCTACAAAGGACACACAGGAACGTGGTTATCGAAGAAGGACCTGAGACGTGGATACCACAAAATACAAAAGTTTATTCAAATAGTCAACAACAAATCAAAAGACAACATTAAAAGACTGGTTCAACATTTATCATTCAACATTCACAAATCTGGCGAAACCAAGAAGGAGGCAGAGGCTTAACAATGGCAGGTACACTATTTTAGTGAGCACAAGGCTCCTATAATCACTCTTACCACCCTGTGCACGGGCATCAACACACGCACTCCAATAAGGTCAAGCATGAACGCACAGCACTCTGTGACAAAACCTCCACCACCGCACGTGAGGGTCTACTAGCGGCCTGCCTTGAAGCCTCGGCTCCTGTAACGGAAGCAAAATTACCACACTGGTCTCAACATACAACAAGGACACTTAATTACAAAAAGACAAATAAAAATACAATTAAGCAAAACAACATCCATAAAGGAATGCACTGGAAAAAATAAGTAAAATAAATATACCAAAAGCAAATAAAGCAAATTACAAACAAATTGAAAGACTAGTTAAAGAAAAGAAAGAAAACCCAGCGATCACAAGGACAAATGCTGGAGAGCAGGCGTCACACCAAACACACAGGTCGAACGCGCACGTGTTGATGAGAAAGCTTGTCACAGGAGAGAATCCGGATACAAAACAGCAGCGTCAAACAGCGTTTCCCCACCGAACAGTCTATTCCTCCTTAGTTTCATAACCAGTCGCACATCCACGTCACGCACACCCAGAAGGATACCACCATGTCACAAAAGCACGGGAATGCCGGAGGGGCATATGAATAGCCGCCGCCAACAACGAACCATCGGCCATAATGCTCAAAGCGGACGGGATGAAACAAACCGGAATGGACGGTCCCCGGCCATGACGCACAGGCGGTGACCACACACACACGGTGCATTCGAATCCTTTTTATACACTCCCTCGCGGAATAATTGGACACTACATTACCCACACGCATTAAATTAATTAAACTCCGTACGTCCCACCACATCTGTTTCTCAAAAGTTCTGTGCTACAGTGCTAGTATTACTCATTTTCACTAATGAACTAGTTGTTCTGAAGCACAAAGTTGCTGTTGCAGCCAATCTCTTCACCAGGTGCACGTCTTTATTGATCTCATGCAGCACTGTAACAAATTTTGCACAAAAGCAGACACGAATCCCTTCAGAAACCTGCTAGTAGAAAAATGCAAATCACACCAGTTTCATGTGATTTCCACATTCGCTCACTTTCAAATATATCTCGATGTAGCAGGTTTGGTCTATCTAGTTTAACAAAACCTTTCAGGCTCGAGACATATCATAAATTATAGGAAATTTAAATGAATGGGATTGTGTCGCTTTAATAATAATAATAATAATTTGTTACATTTATATAGCGCTTTTCTGGGTACTCAAAGCGCTTTACATGGAAGGGGGATCTCCTCAACCACCACCAATGTGCAGCATCCACCTGGATGATGTGACGGCAGCCATACTGCGCCAGAACTTCCACCACACACCAGCTTATTGGAGGAGAGGAGACAGGGTGATGAAGCCAATTAGTATATGGGATACTTTGTCGCTGGTAGTCCTGCAAGTCCTGTTGCACTGTTTTAGGATCCACATCCAACCTGCTATATAATATGTGAACATCAAAATGTTTTTACTGTGTACATCTTTCATAGTTAAGTTATAACATAAAATTGTATTAGTGAGGGAAAGCAAGACATTAATAAGTGTGAGACGTATTACTCATTTATTCATGGTTCACTGTTCTGAAATCAAATATATGCTATATGCATCACGGAACAGAAGAATGCAAACACAGGTAAAATCCAAACAGAGTTTGAGAAACACAAGGGGTTTAATGTAGAACAACAAGACCAGACAAAGATGAAATGAGGTGTGCTGGTGTATATGGTGACTGTGATTATTATTGGGTTCAGGAGGTGCTGATCAGTTATCTGGTGATTGGGAGCGTATGTACAGCTGAAATCGGCCCCTAAACCACTATCCCCTACGTTAGTCCACTAATACAGTTCATTTAAAGGAGTGAATGAAAACAAGTGAGCATCGGCTGTACACTCGTTATTGCAGTGCATTGTGGGATTGAATGAGTGCTCTCAAAAATGTCCACAGTGTCGGACACCACTACAAAATACCAGAAGCTCTATAATATTTACTAATTATATGTAATCTTCTTTTAAATTCTGCCATTCCTAAACTTACACCATTATATAATGTTATGAGATATAATAAGATAGTGTTTTTGCTTCCTCTAAGTCAGTTATAAAACATTTATTTCATTATTCATTTATTTAGTTAGTGAGTGAGCATGTAATTGGCTGTAGAACTGAATTGCCCCCCTGGGGACTAATAAAGATATTTGAATTGAATTGAATTGAATTGAAATAATTTAGTAAATGTCCCTCAGATCCTGCAGTTTGGCTGTTTAAATTAAGTAAAGTAAAGTAAGTAAGTAAAATGAAGACATTTTTGCAAATACTAAAATGTAATTTTTTTCCAATGATGCACGTTGGTACTTTTTAGTAAAATATGTCAAAAATATGCACATCATGGTTTGGGTACTTTTTTCTTTCTCTTTTACATTTTAGCTGTTTATTCTAGAGTGCTTCAGAAACATTTACTGTGACTTAACCTTACAGAAAGCAAAATCCCATGCTGTGAAATGTACAAACACAGTTTGTTGTGCTTGTTTGTAGTTTGTGGTCAGAGGAATGTTCCTCCTGCTGTGCAAGAGAAATTGCGTGATTCACAACTTATCTCTGCAAAATATGTCAGTAAGAATGTACACAGGCGACATACATCATGTCTGCGCTACAGGATCATTACAGTGTAGCCACAGTCATGTGATTTTCTCTAGCGTGTGCGTATTTGACTCTTACGTGCATCACATCCAGATCCTGAACTTAGTAACTGTTCACAGTGACACAGCGTGAAGCTCTCTCTAATTTACATCCATTCATCATTCTCTGTGCAATTAAAATCCCCCCAACAGACTGACGTCTTGTTTAGAAAGACAATGTATTACCTGCTACAGAGCAGACAGCAGCAGCACACACAATTATAAATATCAAATTAAAGCCATCAAGCCTTCCTCCCACTTCTGTAAAGCATGCTGTACGTCACAAGACTCAAAACATCCATCATCTAATCATTCTTATAGTTATTATCACTGCAAATTTCCTAGCAGCACAGCCATTCGCTTTATTTTACTACCTCAAAAAGCATTGTTCCATCATTTATGTGCCATGTTATGTTACTCATACGATCAAGAGCAGAAAGTGAATCATAAATGAGTATTGCACTCATCCCTGTAGATCAGGGCTTTTCAATCTTTTAGATGTCATGGACCCTCAAATGTGATAAAATAAAAAATAAAAAATAAAACATTCTCTTTTTTTTATAAACACCCAGTTTATATCTGAAAAATGTGTTATAAATCTAAAACTAGTTTCTATTGTTGCATTATTACATACATATTTTGTTTACATTTAAGTGTATTATTTATAAATCTGATTGTTTGTTTATTTAATTTAATTTGCATTGTTAATAAATATTTTATTTATTTTGTTTAAACTAATAGATTAAAAAACTATTTTAATTAATTTATTAATTTATTTATCTAAATCTAATTTCTTTTTTTTTTTTTTTTTTTTTACATGTCCATTTGTTAACTTTAGTTAATGTATTAACTAACATGAATTAACAATGCGCGATTACATAAAAAAAAAATGGAAAAGCAGTACAGTGGAATGCAAAAAGCATTCTGTGGAAACGGCCTCATACTGTTCCTCATATTTTGATGTTCCGGAGCATTTGAGGCACGAGCTGTAAAGGCACACCATCTTCTGGAAAGGAGGACGGGGAGCAGCAGCTCATTTACATTTAAATATACACACACGAAAACAGCGTGTTTTTGATTCCACCCAAAAAGGTTTGGGCATAATAGATGATCTATGGGGTATTTTGAGCTGTTCACAGACACATTATGGGACACCTAAGACTTACAATACATCTTGTGAAAAGGGGCATAATAGGTCTCCATTAAGCCCTTTTATGTATTTAGCGGTGTGTAAGAACGTCCTCTAAATATTATATTCAAATCCCATATTTGCTATAGCTTCATCTGTCATTTCTCTTCAACAGTGTGTTGTGGGAATGACCTTTGCAGGAGCGTCAGCATGTCAATCACACTCTGATTTACAGCACTCTCTCACAATACGTCAGACTCTAACTGACAGCGGCTCATTCACGAAACAGCTGACCGAATGTTAATTATTCAGAAATGATTAAACCTCAAACCTTCACTCACCTCCTCCCACTCGCTCACTCTGTCATTTCCATCTACTTCCTCAATCACACAGCTCCACCCACTCATTAAACCAAACGGTTACGCCTATTTTTTGCTTGACTCCACCCACTCAGTCATTTCCACCTACTTACTCAATGATACAGCTCCACCCACTTTTTCTTTGACCCCACCCACTCACTTATCCATTCAGTCATTTCCACTTACTTACTCAATCACAGCTCCGTCCACTATTAACTGTTCCTCCAACTTTTACATTGACAACACCCACTAACACACAAGGCTTGTTCGACTTAATTCAGCGCTGCGCAGACCAATCGATGGCTGACTTGAAGCAGGGGTGGGGTGGTGTGGCGCAATGGATAAGACACATGCCTTTGGTGTGAGAGACCCGGGTTCGAATCCACTGTGAGACACCAATGTGTCCCTGAGCAAGACACTTAACCCCTAGTTGTTCCAGAGGCGTGCGACCTCTGACATATATAGCAATTGTAAGTCGCTTTGGATAAAAAGCGTCAGCTAAATGTAAATGTAAATGTAAGCTAAGCAGTGCATGCCGGTTAGAAATGTTGTCCGACTTCAGACAGCACCGACGCCACGTGACTGCGACGTATGGCATCAAAGTACCGCGAGAGTGATTCATACGAATGACCTATCCCTGACCCCGCCCCTAAACCTACCCATCACATGGGTTTAGACAAATCGTACAAATTCGTACAAGTGAGGTCGTACGAATTGGTCGTGAGATCATGTTGGATTTACCGCATGACAACGATCACGTGTTTCATTTTTACTCGAACACATTCAGTTCCACTAAAGCTCACAAATCTGTATTTTAATAACAGTAAAACCTTTGTTCATGTTGTCGCGATATTATATTGTGTCATGTTTATCACATGAAAAGTATCTGAAACGTCTATGTATTTGACAAATATTGCATTTATTTCACTTCAGCTATGATAAAGTATGCAAACACCACGTGAGCGGTCACTATGGGAAGCAAAAAGTCGGACTTTACGTCTCAATTTCCAGCTCCTCCCCTCCTGTGTGGCAACTCTCACCGATCAGTTACATCCAGCCGCAGCCGATGTCGAACACACCTACTGTCATTCCCACCTACTTACTCAATCACACACTCAGTTCTGCCATCTCATACATTCAATTTATTTATATTATTGTCTCTATTTAATCTTCACTGTGTCCCACAATCCCGCTGTTAAAGTGTGTGTTTAGAGTGACAGAACCTTAATTTCATTATACCAAGCAGCACAATGTTTGTTTGTGTGTGTTTTTTTAAATTCATTACAGGGTAATCACTTTCTGTAAGCCGTGATGCAAGTGTGTCTTTGTGCACCTGTCTGAGTTTGTGAGAGCGTCCCCATTTCTCATTAAGATCGAAGCTCCCTCACCGCATGAAGAATTAGCACATCTGATAAGTAAGAAACAAACTCTTAATGACTGACTCGTTCTCATTTACACAGCAGATTATGCTAATACAATCATAATTCACGCTCTCAGGAGCGACTAAATAACCTGTTCTCAACACGCTGATTAAATCACTGCAGACGCTCACGATTCCTTCCTGTCATCTTGGGAATCTGTGACGATGAGCTCTTGCCTTAAAAACTCTTTCAATTACAACCTGTCTTCTGATGCCGTCAGGACACTTTGGCTGCAGACGTTCAGATTATTTACCATGGTAAATGGCCGTAATTAGCGTTTATAATGCAGAGAATGTCAAGCTTTTGTTTTTGTGCACATTTATATGAATTTCTGACAGAAATATTTTCTAATTAGCACGTATTGCTGACGTGAGAGGAGCTGAACCAGGGTGCAAATTACTGACCCTCCTTAATTAAACGTTGAATCTCCCTAAGGATATTAAAACATCAGTAAATATTCTATGTAAGGAAGATTTTCAATATTACTTTCAGATAAACACCAAAGTTACACCTTAATGTATTTTCATCTGCTTCTAAACACAAGTCACGTCTGTGAATGTGATTATTAAGTGTTTTTTGAGGATGAAGGTCTGATGGTACATCATTACAAAATATAATTTGAATAGGCAGCGGTATTTGCACTAAGTGCAAATAGTGATATATGATATTTACACTAAGTGCAAGTAGCAATACATTTTATATACACTATATAAAAATAGTTGTATTTTCTTTGCAATAAGTGTAAATAGTTAGATGATATTTATACTGATAAATAGTGCAGATTCTATTTGCACCTTTTTGTACATTAATCGGTAGAGATTATTTCATTTCTTAAAACTATTAAATTGATGCCACCTTATTTGGACAATAAAGCCCTTCCCACACCTACCCCAACCGATAAACACTATTATTAAACACACGTTATTTACACTATTTTCTTAATTTTTATTGAAAATAAATGCCTTTCCGATCTGACGTGATAGGAAAAGGGAGTAGAGCGACTTCGGCAAAAGGCAAATTCAAACTCATTTGCATCAATTTCAAAATTCATTTGCGTAAAAATTTTCTGCCACATGCCTTACCACTAGACTATTGCTAATGTTGACAATACAGCGTCTTGCGTAATTTTTGTCTGGCCCAATCAGATGTCAGTGGGTGGAGTGTAAATAGCCTCTGCCAACAAGGCGGCTATTTTCACTTAGTGTAAATAGACACTCCAAATTTAATTTACACTGCTATTAATGTTTGGAGTTTGTAAGATAAGTAGGTAAGGTTTTTCTTTTTTTTTCTTTTTGTGTGTGTGTGTGTGTGTAAGAGAGAGAGAGAGAGAGAGAGAGAGAGAGAGAGAGAGAGAGAGAGAGAGAGAGAGAGAGAGAGAGAGAGAGAGAGAGAGAGAGAGAGAGAGAGAGAGAGAGAGAGAGAGAGAGAGAGAGACACACAAATAAACATTACTATTCAGCAAGGATGCACTGAATTGATAGAAAGTGACAGTAAATGCTGTTTTTTCTAACTTTCTCTATTCATCCCAAAAAAAAAAAAAAGTTCCACAAAAATCTGAAGCAGCACAACTGTTTTCAACATTGATAATAATCAATGATAAAATAATTTATATAAAAAATCTTGAGCATCAAATCAGCATATTAGAATGATCTCTGAAGGATCACGTGACAGAAGAATACAGTGATGATGCTGAAAATTCAGCTTTGCATCACAGGAATAAATTACATTTTAAAAGATGTTCACATATCAAACAAATGCAGCCTTGGTGGACAGAAGAGACTTCTTTCAAAAACATAAAAAATCCTTACCAAACTTTAATGGGTAGTGCATATGAATGCACATAAATACTCTTTGATACTCTTTGGATCGGTTCACTACTACAGAGGAACTTGTGGTTGCTGTGACAATAACTGCTCAATTTAGTTGTTTGCAGCACACAAACCTGGTTACTGTTAGTCTCATTTCTGTCATGCTCTTGATCTCTTTTTGCATTTTTTTCTCTTCCATCTAAAATCTTATTCACCAGGGGCAAAGGTGCTGATTAGTAGAGGTCCTGGGTAAGATTTGTATGCACTTCATTTAGCGGAGAATATCTCAACTATTATAGACTAATATGACCCCATTGAACAACGTGGGATGTGTGCCAAAATCTCTACCCGGGACGAAAGTCCTGAAAATGACCACAACCTGTGACACTATTATCACTGAATGGGACTTTTTCTTCCCTTTATAGATATCCTCATATGTTTCTACCAGTTTAGTCTTCATATTAAGAGAAATACTTTTTGTATTACACTTTGTCTTAAAAATAAAATAAAATATGCAAATTAGGCAATATCTCATTACATATGCGTACATATAAACTCTTGAAGCTACAGATTTTCTGAGGTGATCACAATGTTCACAATGACCATGTTGTGTAAGTGTAAGAATTCTGGTTTGATATTTTTAATTGTGTTTCTGTAGATGTTCAGTGTGGATGTCGTGTGTGTGGGGGGGATGTCCCGTTTTGTGCTGTATTGAATGGAAAATTATAAATACAATTGTATACAAACAAGGGACTTTTTTAAAAGAAAGAAAACAAGCATTTGATTAATATACAGACATTTCATATCCTATTATCATTGGAAAGTTAACTTAAAGTGAGAAATACAAAACAACAGGTTTATTCCCTGTGTTGCAATGTAAAACTCTCATTTTTGAAATGATGATGAGAGCTCATTCAGTGATAGGATTTTTACAACTATTTCCTCCCTTGCATTTGCAGTACTTGCAACAACGGATACCAGCTACCCGACAGGGACACCCATTCTTGTGTGCACACTTGCCACACGAGCAGGGCTCTGGCAAACCTGCAGGTTTTGAGATTAAAATCTCAGGGACTAATAAACTGCCCTTTCTTACAAAACCATAAGCATCTGCATTTAAGATCGAGGTGGTGTCTGTAAATGGTGCTTGGACCCGAAGCTGCTGTTGATAATAGGCTCTTTGTATGTGTTTTCTTGCATTAGTTGATGTGCAAGCGGTCCTCTCAAAGTTCATCTTAAGGGCATCACTATCAAACGCAGAAATGCGCAGGTCGTCAAATGTCTCCATGTCCGTTGATGGTTTGAGACATTTGACCAAGAATGTTTCCACCATTTGTATTGCACTCTCTGTTAGCTGTGGACAGTTGAAATTGAGAATCAGAGAAGAGTTGTCTGGTTTGCGGAGAGTGTTCAGAGCTGCAAATTTGGTTGATATTTTGCTGGTTGTATCGCACCTTTTTTTATCTATTTGTGGACACAACTTCAGCAGCTTAGTCCCAAGTTGTGATTTGGCACTCTTCCTCAAGTAACCGTCTTTGTCAATCAAGAAGAATGCAGAGTTGGTGATCTCATGCTGGAGTAGCTCCTCAACTGTGAACCTTAACTGGCAATTCCTGTATGTTGCTTAATAGGTTGACTGTTTTTTAGCCATTTTCTTTATATCAAATCAGAATGCTTACACTCTTCTATGACCTTATAATCATGGTCATTGTGATCACCTCAGAAAATCTGTAGCTTCAAGGGTTTATACTGTATGTACGCATATTTATTGTTTTATTCTGTTGTTTTGTATTTCTCTCTTTAAGTTTACGTTCCAATGATAATAGCAAGGTTGGATATGAAATGTCTGTATATTAATCAAATGCTTGTTTTCTTTCTTTTAAAAAAGTCCCTTGTTTGTGTACAATTGTATTTATAATTTTCCACTCAATACAGCACAAAATGGGACATCCCCCCCACACACACGACATCCACACTGAACATCTACAGAAACACAATTAAAAATATCAAACCAGAATTCTTACGCTTACACTACATGGTCATTGTGAACATTGTGATCACCTCAGAAAATCTGTAGCTTCAAGAGTAATATGTACGCATATGTAATGAGATATTGCCTAATTTGCATATTTTATTTTATTTTTAAGACAAAGTGTAATACAAAAAGTATTTCTCTTAATATGAAGACTAAACTGGTAGAAATGTATGAGGATATCTATAAAGGGAAGAAAAAGTCCCATTCACCTGTAGTGTGATAATAGTGTCACAGGTTGTGGTCATTTTCAGGACTTTCGTCCCGGGTAGAGATTTTGGCACACATCCCACGTTGTTCAATGGGGTCATATTAGTCTATAATAGTTGAGATATTCTCCGCTAAATGAACTGCATACAAATCTTACCCAGGACCTAGACTAGATATTACAACTCATGCTCAGGTCTGTGCATTTTTTCTCTATCACAAGGAGAGGTGGGTGTGTGTGTGTGTGTGTGTGTGTGTGTGTGTGTGTGTGTGTGTGTGTGTGTGTGTGTGTGTGTGTGTGTGTGTGTGTGTGTGTGTGTGTGTGTGTGTGTGTGTGTGTGTGTGTGAGAGAGAGAGTGTGTGTGCGTGTGTGCATGCGTGTGTGTGTGTGTGTGTGTGTGTGTGTGTGTTCCTGCTCAGCAGATTTACAGCAGTGTTATCATGGTTCATACCTTCTGCACTTTAAACAGCAACATGAATAATGACCAAAACGCTGCAGGACTTTATTAAATGTCTCCTCAGGAGGTTGGAAATTAGAACACTTGCATTTCAAACACACAACATGTGAACGGAAACGTTGCAAGAAGCTTGCGGAACTACATGGCAATGAAAACCTCAACACATCTGCCTGAAACACAGCAGCTTCTTTCTTTATATCATATGATCAACACACATTTACTCTCGGATTTTACTGAAAAGCCCTAAGGTTAATTTTTGGTTCATAATTAGATGATGTCACTAAAAAATGTCATCCCAGTGTTTGTATTCTTGATTAACACTCATTGATTCTGTCAAGACTTCAATGGAACAAAACATTAAACTTGTCCTTGTATTATATCAAAAGAAAATGGAGCAAAAACATCTAAAGTCTTCCTACTGGTTATCTGTATTAAAACCATAAAATATTATTATAATGAATCACATACAAAAATAAATGAATCATATTAATGTTATAAAAATTATATCAAGAAAGTGTGTGTTAAATGTCCTGAAAAATAAGTGTTCTGTTTAAAGGGGTCATATAATGGTACATGCACTTTTACAAGTTGATTGTACTGAAATGTGTGTTGGCAGTGCCTGTACACAACCATCATAAAATGATAAAAATCCATCCAGTGTTTTTTTTTTTTAAATCCTCTTATATGTTTTCCCCCATCTCAAATCAAGCCATTCGACCTAGTGACGTCACACGGTCAGACGCCCCTCCCACAATTGTTGATTGACAGCAGTGTTTCAACACAGACCCGCCCTCGCTCGTGAGCGAGCTGTCAATCATAGCGTCATTGTTGATACGCATATGCTGGAGCACTGTCTATGAGGTGGGCGCGCAAGATGGCGACCGTGGAGGTTGTAAATCTGTGAGGTCGGAAGGTTTCGTCTCCAAATTCCACGCCTTTGTGGTAACTATTTTAATTTGATCGAGTAGCAATTCAGTAAACTTGTTTACTCCGCATTTGAACTGTATTTGGTGCAAAATATATCTCATTAGTAAGTGTAAATCACTGTTAATGTGCAAGCTGATTGACGTCACTGCAAACTATGGCTGGAAAACGCAAAGAGAGACAAAGTTCCAAGAAAGACACTCAAGAGATGTGGATGGATGCTGAACAGGAAATTGTGGAGGTGCATAATTATGCACAAATCCAACAGCAACGTGAAGCTTTGCTTTCTAAAGGTTTGACCAAACTTGATTCGGCTCTGCATACCCCCGATTCAAAGAAATCAAAGAACGAGCCATCTCTCCTCGACCTGCAAAACAACATTGTCAGAATGCTGACGGAAAAAATAAATGAAAGAGCTGACGGTTTGGAGAAAATGATTAAAAAGAACTCTGACGGGATCGAGGCTCTCCAGAAATCCACCGAATTCTTGTCTCATGAGATTAACGACATTAAAGCAGATTTGACTGGACTGAAAACATAGAGTAGTACTCACGACATGAAAATACTGGATCTGGAAGCTAAAGTGAACGAAATGGAAAGATATAGAAGGCGCTGGAACCTTAGGCTTTATGGTCTTGACGAACGTGAAGGCGAAGATATTAAACAGAAGGTCGTGGACATTTGCGCTGCAGTGCTTCCAGATGAAAAGGGAAAGTTCGTTACTGAGATTGACGTGGTTCATCGCGTGGGAAGGAGGCTTGATGTGATCCAGAAACCAAGAGCTGTGATTCTCCTGTTCAGATCCAGGCATATTAGAGACTTACTGTGGAAAAGTGCAAAGGAAAGCAGCTTTTTGAAGGAAAAGAAGTTGAGGTTTGCTGAAGATCTAACGGCAGTTGATAAAGAAATCAGGAGTCAGCTGTGGCCGAGTGTTGAAGCTGCACGAAAAGAAGGCAAGAGGGCTTATTTTGTTGGGATCAGAGCGTTTGTGGACGGGAAGGAGGTATTTGTGAAGTAGGCAATGACTTTTTTTTCTGACATGTGAATACAAAAGCCTACAGTATGCTACCAGATAAGCATTAATGCTATGCAGGGGGGTTTGGAGATGTAAACTTTTGTTCTTAAGTTCTTCTGTGAGTATGGGTTCACTCGCTGTTTTTTCTCTTAATGTTAGAGGTATGAGAAACTTAGTTAAAAGAAAAGCAATCTTTTTGTTTTGTAGAAAATATTTTTGTGATTTTTATTTCATCCAAGAGACACATGCATCTGAATCAGACTTTCAGTTTTGGAAGAGCCAGTGGGGAAACGATGTGTGGATGTCATATGGTAGCAATCATTCTGCAGGTGTTGCAATTTTGAAAGGTAAATTTAGAGGAAAAATTGTTAAAAGTTTTTCACATTCCTTGGAAAGATGGGTCATTTTGATTGTCGAATTCAACCAGCAATATTTTGTGTTAGGGAATATATATGCAACAAACAGTGTTGTAAAGAATAAAAGTTTACTACAAGACTTTGAAGAAAAAATTATAATAAATATCTTGGATAGTTTTCCTGATGCTAAACTAATTCTTGGAGGGGATTATAATTCTATCTGGGATAATAACCTGGACTGTATTCCTCCTCGTGGAAATAGTTTAAATAATTTCAGTGAATTACATAATTTGTGTTTGGGATTAGATTTAATTGATATTTGGAGGATTCGAAACCCTACCAAACAAGAATTTACATGGTGTTCTGGTGACAGGAGTAAACAGTCTAGGATAGACTTTTGGCTCATATCCAGTGTACTAGAAAATCAAGTAAGTCATGTTACTGTGGAAACCTCTGTCCTTACTGACCATAAAGTCATCTATCTAGTTATTGACTTATCTGGAAATGCTGATAATAATGTACGAACACGAACACACTGGAAATTAAATAAGGCAATATTGGAAGATGACTTGTTTAAAAAGGAAGTACAAAATATTATTTTGAGTTGCTGGAACAATGCAAAGAGTTCAAAGAAATATGGTAGCAATTGGGAGTACATGAAGTATCTTATAAGAAAACAAGCCATTGTTAGAGGGAAAATAATAGCACAGGCTAAAAGGACTAGAGAGGAACAAGTAATAAAAGAGATAGTTAATTTGACAAGTAATAATGTAACGAATCAACAGGACAAACTCAGGTTATTTGAATTACAATTACAGTTAGACGAGATGAATATAAAGCCAAAGGGGCATTTGTAAGGTCTAGAGGGAAATGGCTTGAAGAAGGGGAGAAAAACTCCAGATATTTTTTTAACTTAGAAAAGAGAAACACTGAGCTGAATTCTCTATTAAAACTAAATATAAATGGGGAGGTGTCTGAAGATCCTGTTAAGATTTCTAATTATATATCAACCTTTTATCAGACGTTATATAGCAAAGAGGTTGATGGCAACACAAGACAATTTCTAGATAGCATTAAAGCAAATGCCAAATGTATAGATCAGGATTGTATGATGTTGTGCGACAAAGATATTTCTATAGATGAAGTTAGATCTGGGATCAGTAAACTGAAAGATAATAAATCTCCTGGTAACGACGGTTTGATTAGCAAATTTTACAAGGAATTTCAAGAACAATTATCTACATTTTTATTATGTGTTTAATGAAGCTATAGAACGTGGCGAGTTACCTCCATCATTACGCCAGGGATTGATTAGTTTGATACCAAAAGCTAACAAGGACACTACCCTTATCGACAACTGGAGACCGATTACTTAATAACGATATTAAGGTATTTGCTATTATTTTTGCAGAAAGATTGAAAAAATGCTTAGAACAAATTATAGATGATTGCCAATCAGGATTCATGACATATAAGTAATAACATTCGTTTGGTCCTAGATTTAATTGATTATAATGAGTATATTGATAGTGAAAGTTTAATATTTTTTGTATATTTTTATAAAGCATTTGACACTGTTAACCACAATTTTATGTTTGAGACTTTAGATTTTTTTTGCCTTTGGTAATTTCTTTAAAAGGGCCATTTGTACGTTATATAATGGGTGTAATAGCTCAGTAAAACTTGCAAATGGCACTACCCCCAGATTTCTTTTAGAAAGAGGCATAAGGCAGGGATGCCCAATATCACCTTTTTTGTTTTTACTTGTAACTCAGACAATGACTCTTTATATACATTTTTTTAATTTTAACGGCATCAGGATTTTAGAAAGAGAAATAAAATGCTGTCAATTAGCAGATGATACAACAATATTTGTTCGAGATTCATTTTTTATTTTAATGGACAAAGACTGTCACCAGATGTGGCATTCATTATTAATCTCTGTTTGATAATGGGAAAATACCATATTCATAAGCAAAAATGGGCTAAAGAAAAAAACTATTGTTGGTTGTTTCGGATAGAAATGAAGAGTTATATTGAGTTACTACTTGGGTTGAAAAACAGCAAAGCAAAACGTATTAGGTCTTTATGTGAAGCTTTTAGGTTATTTATTTGATGATCTTATCAAATCATCTTATCGCCGGAACCTTTCCCTCGAGCCTCGCGCTCCCGCTCCCCCTCACCAAACTTCAACTTAACAAAATATATAACACTGGCCTTGTGATCTTGGGATATTTTAATGCAAAAATCTTAATTTGTAAATTGTACATTTAAGTAAATTATTTCAATTTTAGTTGAACCCTTCAATAAATAATTAAAATCCACTCTCCGGGAAGAGCATTATGATTATGAGAGCATTACTAATGACTAAACGTGTAAATTAACACAGGTAAACAAAAGGACATCCAGAAAAAAATGGACTAGCCTCCACAAGAAAAAACTAAAAGGGAAAAAGCCAGATATTACACACATTTATATGTGTGTGAACACAGATCTTTGGAATAATAATTTGATTGTGTGCCCACATCAGTCATACAAATCTAAATAACAGTCCAACATATAGAACATATAAAATATACAGTAAGACATTCTCAGCTGATCTCTGTGTTTCTCTCTCTCTTACAAATTTCTTCAAGGCAGAGTTTCCAATTACCAGCAGCAAACAGGCAGAGTTTCTCTTCAGATCTTTTAAAAGCTGCCCAGAGCTTTGGATCATTAGAGCCACACTCAATAAATGGCAGTCAAGACAAAATCAGAATAGAAAAAGTCAGCAGCCTCACATTCAAAGAAATA
The DNA here is from genome assembly GCF_951802725.1 of Rutilus rutilus. Lineage (NCBI taxonomy): Eukaryota > Metazoa > Chordata > Actinopteri > Cypriniformes > Leuciscidae > Rutilus > Rutilus rutilus. The sequence continues at coordinate 46,322,816 of NC_140211.1, read as the reverse complement.
GGATTCTGTCACTGAAGGCTTTTTGAAAGGATGGCAATTAGAGAACGATTTTACACATTCATTTATGATTTAATATCCAATACCATCCATCCATCCATTTCTCTCTCTCTCTCTCTCTCTCTCTCTCTCTCTCTCTCTCTCTCTATAGTATAATGTAGTGAACATTTGACCTGAATTACCTTTAGCAGCCACACATGGCACTCTCAACCTCTTTCCACAGTGTGGGTGCGTGTCAGCAACATACGTGTATGTGAAATTTAATTCAAATGTAACAGCACAGACCTCTAGAGCAGCTTAACACACATTAGCAGTGTCTCAACACAGAACTCTTAAAGAACAGCATCATGCATGCCTAATAATGTACCAGTGTAATACGCTCTCATATATCAGCATCATCTATTTTTTATCCAAGGCATGTTAGTAGAGCTAAAATTGGAGTAGTAATGCAATCTAGATGTAAAACCGCACTTGCACCATGGTGTGTTTAACACACTAAAGCTTGTCTGAATAGCCTGCTGTGGATCAGCACAGACCTAGGCAGATTTCCACTGAGGTTATAATACAGTGACCAGAGGTCCACACACACCCTGGGGCTTTTCTCAGAAGGTACATTTCTGGTTCATAATTGCATGGATGATGTAACAGAAAAAAAAAATCCTCTGTGGAAAAAGTGTTTGTCCTCTTACCCCTTGTGCATCAATTTAACAAAGTTACTCTGAGGTCCTTAGAGGACAAAAATATCCATGTCAAAAAACTCTCATAAAAATTTGAAGCTTTGGAGCACAAACTTATGTTTGGTCTCATTTAAAATAATAAAAATAAAAAACCTTGGCCGCAGTAACGAACACAATTATAGCTGCATAATTTATAATATGCAGAAGCAGAAAACAGGAGTAAACCTGAGATGGCACAGTATCTGGTAAAAAGATAGGTTTTGAAGCCTTGCCAACATAACGAAAGCCTATTAACAAAGATTGCATCATTTTATAGATAAATGGCCCTGAGATAAAAAAAAAAGAATTATAAAAAAAAAGGTTTTAATGGTGTTTCAATGGGGACATTTTTTCCTTAAGGTCCTGAGTGTAACTATTTTGAGTACCTAGTGTAAAATAGATTTATTAAAGGAAATGGGGGGGAGGGTGATACAATTCCAATAAAAATACACACTTGTGCCAAATTGCAGGGGTGCAGGAAAAAAAATATATTTATATATGTATATATTCATAGATAGTACTACTATCTTCTACCGATTTGCATCGATTCACAGATTTCAAAAATCGGTTTCCTAAAGTGTTACACTTCTTTAACTTCGCAGTACTACTTAAAGTTACTTAAAGTTATTGACGTTAATCACAATAAGCCGCGAACAAGGACTCAATGCACTGCTCGCGCTGACGCACAGCATCAGCACAGCACAGCACAGCACAGCATGCGATCTCGAATTCAGTTCTCTTTCACAGCTACACACACAATTATGTCAAAATGCACATCGTGTGGACTGTGGAGCATTCGATGTAAACAGAGTCTGTTATGTCCTACGCAAATGAAAACAAAAGGGAGAAAATTGGATGTGTAACTATATCCGTACATTCATTCTTAAAGGGACAGAAGCCTCATAAACTGTTATTAATAAAAAAAAAAAAAAAACACTCACTGCTTTTGACTGAATCACCTTTTTATCTTTAATATGAATCAATTTATATTTAATTCATACAGTTTTATTTTTACATTTGATTACTCAATTGAAGTAGTATTTCTTACTACATGTTAATTTAACATATGCTACTGTACCTGAAACACTTAAAGTTTGTTTTGTTTGTATATATATATATATATATATATATATATATATATATTTTTTTTTTTTTATTGTATTATTTTGTCCTATTGTTTGTAATTTGATTCTTTGTTCCTATTTTTAATATCAAAAATAAAATAAAATTGCCTGCCTTGCTTAATTAAGACTGTGTGTAATGATTGTAGTGAGCTTAGAGGGCATTTGTTTTATAATATTGGGTTGACTAAAATGGTAAGAAAAACTAAATAAATTTCAAGGTTCACATTTAATTCAGTAGGATTATTTTCCTTCTAGACCTATTAAACTGTCTACCGCAGTCAAATAAGAAAAGTGACACAAAATAGTACACTACAATCAAATCTATGCACATATCGAATCTAAATTTGATTCAAAATCGAAAATCGATTTTTAATCAGATCGTGACCTCAAGAATCGATTTGAATCAAATCGTGAGGTACCAAAAGATTCCCACCTCTACCAAATTGCAAAGGACAAAAATGTCAATAAGGACGCAAAAGGGTTAAGTGACACTAAATATGATTTTCATTTACAATAATCAGTACTAAAATTCAGCGTTCGTAACTTTCCACGGCATCAGTTGTACGCACATTCAAGTTCCGGCAATATCCTGGTTCTTGGCTGGTTTTGATCGAATCATAGAATCAGTGATAACAGCTGCAATGTATCAAACTGATTCGCAAATGAATTGTCCAGTGCAATTTGTGAACCAATTCAACAGGTTTATTGGGAAGAATCAGCTCCTTCACTAATTGGACATCACTCTTGTGTCTCAGAGTGGGTGATTTCTTCAGCTCGAAATAACAAGGAAATGTGATGTAGTGAAGTAAAAGTAAAAGTCCTCCCCCCCCCCCCCAAAAAAAAAAAATACTTGGATAAAGTACAGACACTTGAAAAACGTACTTAAGTACAATACTTTGTTACTGCCGTGCCCACCACTGAATTTCAGTGATATACATTTCTAAAAGCTGTCCTAGAAATATCCCTGATATTAATTTCAGAAATGGTGGCCTTTGGTATTGCTGATATTTCAGAACTCTGGAGAAGCTTAATAAGCTTGTGCAATCTACTTGGCCTATACACTCCATTATTAACTTTTGTGATTATGTAATTAAATGTTTTAATCCTTGTGAGGCCAGTGTTTCCTCAAATCACTCTGACCGGTCTTTATTAATTACCAGAGAAATGAGGAGAAATGCATTAGTTCCCTTAAAACAGCTGATAACATGAGCTGTGCAGAGAGCAGGTTACAGAAAACAGCTTCAACTCACATTTCCACAAGTTTCTACAGATTCTAAAAATAGAGACAAAAGGAAGAGGCCTGGACCCTGGAGACCAACCCCCCACCCCACTCCCCCACTCCCTCTCCCTCTCCCTCTCCCTCTCCCTCTCTCTCTCTCTCCCTCTTTGTAGTGAAAACTGAACTGCAGGATATTTCTAAGAGTAGCTTAACAATATGAAGGTTAAATAAACACATTCTGGCAAAAATCATAATCAGGATTATTTTTAGTCAATACTGAAATCACAATTATTTAACACGTTTATTTGTGAGCGACATGATCAAAGTCTTATTTTAAATATCAGTGACATTTCACAATTATCAATACTTAAGCAAAAAA
>NC_140211.1:44952996-44982996 GCF_951802725.1 Rutilus rutilus | reverse complement strand
TGTTTGCTTTTTTGTTGAAACAAATAGCACTAAATAGCCTGTTTTTAACTTTTTCATACTTCTTGAATTGCAAAAACAGAATAAAATAGGTTTAGTTCTAATATTTGTATAATTTTATATAAAAATAAATGGTGTATAATTAAATTTTAAGAATATATGAGATGTTTTCTGATTCCTTTTTTGACATTATTTTAATCCCTCGCCATGTCAAAACCGTTTGAAATATTTAATATCCGTTCACAATTTAGCATCTTTAATGTATTTTCATCGTGTTAAAAAAGTTTGGTGTGAATAAAAAAAAAACACTTAGCAGGAGTGGGTAAAAAGCAGAGGCTGAATTTGCAAATAAATCCACATTCAAACCAAAATATCTGACTTCCTATTGGTCGAAGCTAATAACTGTATATTAGAAAGTTGTCCGGCTCGATGAGACCAATGTACGTACTGATTTTTAAAACTGTGGGTAAAACTAACCCCCCCACTTTTGTCAAAAGCATTTTGAAAGTGACACACTTCCTGCTGCCAGTTGGTGGCGCTATAACTTTGACTCACAATAGTTACATCCATCTGATCGGCCTCTTACCACAAACACACTGGTGAAGTTTCATCAAGATCCGTTAATGTATGCAGAAGTTATACCACTTCGTGTTTCTCTTTTCTCGCCATAAATTCGTTTCCTCGCCACGGCCAAACCGTTCGAGATATCAAAAATCCGTCCGCAATTTAGAATCCTCAATGGCTTGACTTCATGCACACCGAGTTTGGTGGCGATTGGATGAATTCTCTAGGAGGAGTACTTCGCATTCCACAGCAAGCGTTCTCCAAACAACCCATAATTGCCGACTTCCTGTTGGGCTGGCGTAAAACTTAGAGCACGAAAGTTGTTCAGCCCGATGTGATCTATATGTGTACCTAGTTTCATATCATTACATGCAAGTGTGTTTGATTTATGGACAAGTGTTCGGATCCCATTCCAGGGGGCGCTGTTGAGCCCCCCTGCCACGCCCGGGTACCAGCTTCAGCCCGGCCCTGATGGCCGCGGGTTCTGACCTGTGTGCAAAGTTTCAAGAGTTTTCGAGCAGTTTAAAGGCCCCAAAAGCCCCTGAAACCTTGAAAAACAGGAATTTTAAACAAATCTCACTCAAGAGACAAATCCCCCCACCCCTCACACACACAGAGACGCAGAGGCAGAGAGAGAGAGGGAGAGAATTCTACAAAAAATCACATTCAAACCAAAATATCTCACTTCCTGTTGGTCACAGCTTATGACTATAAATTAGAAAGTTGTCCGGCTTGATGAGAACAATATACATAACGATTTTTGTGACTCTACTTAAAACTAAGCCCCCATTTTTGACTAAAGGTGGCGCTACTGAGCCCCTCACCACGCCCGTTTCTGAAACTTTGCACATGTCTACCGGCTAATAAATGTGATGTGTCTGTCGAGTTTCATCCAATTTCAAGTATGTTAAGAGTCTCAAAAGCATCTGAAAAGAATATTAAAGTTTGATGCGTTGCCACGGCAACAGTATTTAAGATATCAATAAACCTTTCACAGGTCTACATCTGCCGTGTGTCTACATTATACACATAAAGTTTGAAGCAAATCGGGTAAAAATAAGAGGGTGATTTCAAAGCATTTTGAAAGTGACACACTTCCTGCTGCCAGTTGGTGGCGCTATAACTTTGACTCACAATAGTCACATCCATGTGATCGGCCTCTTACAACGAACACACTGCGGAAGTTTCATCAAGATCAGTTAATGTATGCAGAAGTTATAACACACTTCCTGTTTATCTTTTCTCGCTATAAATTCGTTTCATCGCCACGGCCAAACCGTTCGAGATATCAAAAATCCGTCCGCAATTTAGCATCCTCAATGTCTTGACTTCATGCTGACCGAGTTTGGTGTGGATCGGATCAATTCCCTAGGAGGAGTACATTAAATTCCACAGCATGCGTTTTTCAAACAACCCATAATAGCTGACTTCCTGTTGGGCAGAGCTAATAACTTAGAGTGCGAAAGTTGTTCGGCCCGATGAGATCTATATGTGTACCGAGTTTCATACTAATACGTTCTTGTATGTGTCCAAGATTTAAGATTGTGTTCTAGGGGGCGCTGTCGAGCCCCCCTGCCACGCCCGGGTACCAGCTTCAGGCCGGCCCTAATGGCCGCGGATTCTGACCTGTGTGCAAAGTTTCATGAGTTTTTGAGTCTGTTAAGGGTCCCAAAAGCCCCCGAACCCTTGAACAACAATAATAATAATAAATATAGCTGCGAGCAGCGATTACGGGCCCAAGCCGGTGGCACCGCAACCCCGGTGCCTTTAGTTACCTAAAGGCACCAGGGATGGCGGTGCCACCGGCTTTGGCCCTCCATCGCTGCTCGCAGCTATATTTATATATATATATATATATATATATATATATATATATATATATATATATATATATATATATATATATATATATACACACACACACACACACACACACACATATATATATATACAGTGGATATAGAAAAGAATCACCCCCCTTTAAAATAATCACATTTTGTTGCTTTGCAGCCTGAAATGAAGACAGACACAGTTTTTGTTTCATTCAGCTGTATTTACTCAGAGCAACTTATAACATCCAAGTGAAAGATATAACACCAACATGTCGAAAAAAAAATAAAAAATAAAAATAAAAATCACTGAGTTGGAAAAAGGATCACCCCCTTGTTTCAGTATTTTGTTGAACCACCTTTTGCTTTAATTACAGCCTTTAGTCTGTTGGGATATGTCTCTATTAACTTTACACATCTAGACGTTGCAATATTTGACCACTCTTCTTTGCAGAACTGCTCAAGTTCAGTTAAATTTGATGGTGACCGTTTGTGGACTGCTGTCTTCAAGTCATTCCACAGATTTTCAATGGGGTTTAAGTCTGGGCTCTGACTAGGCCATGCAAGGACATTTACCTTTTTCTCCTTCAACCACTGTGTGGTCAGTTTTGCTGTGTGCTTTGGGTCATTGTCATGTTGGAAGGTAAATCTTCTTCCCATTGACAACTTTCTGGCTGAGAGCAGCAGATTTTCCTCAAGAATTTGACAGTATTTTGCCCCATCCATTTTTCCTTCTATCCTGACAAGTGCTCCAGTCCCTGCTGCAGAGAAACAACCCCATAACATGATATTACCACCTCCATGCTTTACTGTAGGAATGGTGTTATTTGGATGGTGAGCTGTATTTGATTTTCGCCAGACATATCGTTTGGCGTTGAGGCCAAATAATTCAATTTTAGTCTCATCTGACCATAACACCTTTTTCCACGTGGCCTTAGAATCTTCAAGGTGCGTTTTGGCAAAGCTCAGTCATGACTGCATGTGGCCTTTCTTGAGGAATGGCTTTTTTCTTGCAACCCTTCCATACAAGCCACATTTGTGGAGAATTTGTGATATTGTTGTCACATGCACACAATGACCACTCTTTGTCATGAATTCCTGCAACTGCTTCAGAGTTGCTGTAGGCCTCTTGGTAGCCTCTCTGACCAGTTTCCTCCTGGCTCTTTCATCCAGTTTGGAGCGACGTCCTGACCCAGGGAGTGTCTGTGTTGTACCAAATACCTTCCACTTCTTAATAATAGACTTCACTGTGCTTCTAGGCACTGATAAAGCCTTTGAATTTTTTTTGTATCCATCTCCTGACTTGTGCCTGTCCGCAACTTTATCCCGGAGATCTTTTGACAATGCCTTGCCACCCATAGTTGATTGTTTTCTTCAGTTGCACTACCAATGACTGAAATGCTTCAGGAAAAGCTTGTTTCATGCTGAGCTAATCAAAATGACCACAGCTGATCACAGTTGAAAGTCAATTGGCTTTGTGTGCTATTGAGAAGGTGATTAACTACACCTGGTTGGGTTTACAAGTCATTTTTAGGAGGGGGGTGATTCTTTTTCCAACTCAGTGATTCTGTTTTTTAATTTGTAAAAAAAAATTCGGACAAGTTGGTATTATATCTTTCACTTGGATGTTATAAGTTGTAAATACAGCTGAATAAAACAAAAATATTTTTTGTCCGTTTTCATTTCAGGCTGCAAAGCAACAAAATGTGATTATTTTAAAGGGGGGTGATTCTTTTCTAGAGCAGTGTAATTCGTTTATGTTAGGTTGACCATTTTTATTATTATATTGTATTAGGGCTATAATGAATGTCAAGATTGCAATTCTGGAATGTGTGTGTGACGCGGTTGCGGTTGAACAGTGGACACAAAAACATAAATAAAATGTTTTAGTTAATTCCTACATCCATAGGAATACATTGAAAATGCTCGCTCTACTCCGCACCATTATCAATGTCTGTGCGGACGTCTGTATTTTACTAGTATATAGTATACTATAGTTAGCGATTTAAAAGCCCTCAGCGGTGTCACATGTCGATTAACCGGTGGGAAAATTTTATCACAGTCACATCCCTAATATATTTATATATAAATACAATAGGCCTACCTGAAAGAGAATTTTACTTGCCCGACCAAAGTATAGCCTGATTAGAACGTCAATAACAAAAAAATAACTTGGGAATCACTAAAACGAGAGATTATTCTAATTTCATTACATTCATTTTAAGTTGCAATCAGCAGTTAATAATAAATGTATTACTGATCAATGGTAACAAGGTTGCACTGCTGAGGCTCATGCTGCTTCTCCAGGAGAATTGTAAACAAATGAGCGCAGCACACAAAAAAGCAACCCAGTTAACAACATACTGACTATAAAAATTACAAATATGGAGTTTTTATATATTTTATAACATATGATAGAGTTAAGCAACCTCACTTGACGAGTAGGCAACTATTTCCTGAATACAATCACGATTGAAACTGTGACATTGATTTCATACAACAGGTTAATAAACAGTTACAATTAAGTCACTTACATTTTAGATGCAATATTGACTGTTTTTGTTCTGTTTCAGCAGCAAAAATAGTTAAACAAAGATCACAGCAACTTGTTTTCTCATTACTGAATGATTCAGCATTTTGAAACGAATCGCTTGACTCAAAGATTCAATGGTCAATCCATAAACATCTGTCTCAATCATGAATGACTCAGTCATTGGAATGAATCGTTTGAACGAATGAATCAATGACTCGCTCATTAAGATGGTCGCCTGGCGACACCTAATGGCGGTTTAGTGTTATGTTTAAAAGTATCATTCTTTCCAACGTGCACCATTATCAATGTCCGTGCGGACGTCCGTTTTTTTACTTTCACTTTTATATTAGCGATTTAAAAGCACCCGCTCGTGTCACACGTCGCTTAACCGATGGGAAAATATCCTCACAGTCATATACCTAATAAATTTATATTTAAATACAATAGGCCTACCTAGTAAAACGTTTTATATACTATTTTGATATCCTTTTGGACACAAGAGGGCAGTATAGCCCTATGTTTGCTTTTTTGTTGAAACAAATAGCACTAAATAGCCTGTTTTTAACTTTTTCATACTTTTTGAATTGCAAAAACAGAATAAAATAGGTTTAGTTCTAATATTTGTATAATTTTATATAAAAATAAATGGTGTATAATTAAATTTTAAGAATATATGAGATGTTTTCTGATTCCTTTTTTGACATTATTTTAATCCCTCGCCATGTCAAAACCGTTTGAAATATTTAATATCCGTTCACAATTTAGCATCTTTAATGTATTTTCATCGTGTTAAAAAAGTTTGGTGTGAATAAAAAAAAAACACTTAGCAGGAGTGGGTAAAAAGCAGAGGCTGAATTTGCAAATAAATCCACATTCAAACCAAAATATCTGACTTCCTATTGGTCGAAGCTAATAACTGTATATTAGAAAGTTGTCCGGCTCGATGAGACCAATGTACGTACTGATTTTTAAAACTGTGGGTAAAACTAACCCCCCCACTTTTGTCAAAAACATTTTGAAAATGACACACTTCCTGCTGCCAGTTGGTGGCGCTATAACTTTGACTCACAATAGTCACATCCATCTGATCGGCCTCTTACCACGAACACACTGCTGAAGTTTCATCAAGATCAGTTAATGTGTGCAGAAGTTATAACACTTCGTGTTTCTCTTTTCTCGCCATAAATTCGTGTCCTCGCCACGGCCAAACCGTTTGAGATATCAAAAATCCGTCCGCAATTTAGCATCCTCAATGTCTTGACTTCATGCACACCGAGTTTGGTGGCGATTTAATTAATTCTCTAGGAGAAGTGTTTCAAATTCCACAGCAAGCGTTCTCCAAACAACCCATAATTGCCGACTTCCTGTTGGGCTGGCGTAAAACTTAGAGCACGAAAGTTGTTCGGCCCGATGAGATCTATATGTGTACCGAGTTTCATATCATTACATGCAAGTGTGTTTGATTTATGGACAAGTGTTCGGATCCCGTTCCAGGGGGCGCTGTTGAGCCCCCCTGCCACGCCCGGGTACCAGCTTCAGCCCGGCCCTGATGGCCGCGGTTTCTGACCTGTGTGCAAAGTTTCAAGAGTTTTCGAGCACGTTAAAGGCCCCAAAAGCCCCTGAAACCTTGAAAAACAGGAATTTTAAACAAATCTCACTCAAAAGACAAATCCCCCCACCCCTCACACACACAGAGACGCAGAGGCAGAGAGAGAGAGGGAGAGAATTCTTCAAAAAATCACATTCAAACCAAAATATCTCACTTCCTGTTGTTCACAGCTTATGACTATAAATTAGAAAGTTGTCCGGCTTGATGAGAACAATATACATAACGATTTTTGTGACTCTACTTAAAACTAAGCCCCCATTTTTGACTAAAGGTGGCGCTACTGAGCCCCTCACCACGCCCGTTTCTGAAACTTTGCACATGTCTACTGGCTAATAAATGTGATGTGTCTGTCGAGTTTCATCCAATTTCAAGTATGTTAAGAGTCTCAAAAGCATCTGAAAAGAATATTAAAGTTTGATGCGTTGCCACGGCAACAGTATTTAAGATATCAATAAACCTTTCACAGGTCTACATCTGCCGTGTGTCTACATTATACACATAAAGTTTGAAGCAAATCGGGTAAAAATAAGAGAGTGATTTCAAAGCATTTTGAAAGTGACACACTTCCTGCTGCCAGTTGGTGGCGCTATAACTTTGACTCACAATAGTCACATCCATGTGATCGGCCTCTTACAACGAACACACTGCGGAAGTTTCATCAAGATCAGTTAATGTATGCAGAAGTTATAACACACTTCCTGTGTCCCTTATTCGCCATAAATTCGTTTCCTCGCCACGACCAAACCGTTTGAGATATCAAAAATCCGTCCGCAATTTAGCATCCTCAATGTCTTGACTTCATGCTGACCGAGTTTGGTTGTGATTGGACGAATTTTCTAGGAGGAGTATTTCAAATTCCACAGCATGCGTTTCCAAACAACCCATAATAGCCGACTTCCTGTTGGGCTAGCGTAAAGCTAGCGTAAAACTTAGAGGACGAAAGTTGTTCGGCCCGATGAGATCTATATGTGTACTGAGTTTCATATTATTATATGCAAGCATGTTTGATTTATGGACCAAGTTTTCGGACACCATTCCAGGGGGCGCTGTCGAGCCCCCCTGCCACGCCCGGGTACCAGCTTCAGTCCGGCCCTGATGGCCGTGGGTTCTGACGTGTGTGCAAAATTTCAAGAGTTTTCGAGCATGTTAAGAGCCCCAAAAGTGCCCGAAAGGTTGACAAAATAATAATAATAATAAATAATCCTACCGAAAACAATAGGGCCTTCGCCCTTTCAGGGCTTGGGCCCTAATAATCCTAACGAAAACAATAGGGCCTTCGCCCCTTCAGGGCTTGGGCCCTAATAATAATAATCCTAACGAAAACAATAGGGCCTTCGCCCTTTCAGGGCTTGGGCCCTAATAATAATAATAATTAAAGCTGCAAGCAGCGATGAAAGGGCCCTCGCACCCGTGCCATCAACACTCGGTGGCTTTAGGAAGACAGAGCATGGTTGGGCAATGCACATTTAAGGAGGTATATATAGTAAGAGTATGTCAAAGTCAGTTACAAAATGTTTCGTATAATGGTGTTAAAAGGAACCCCGATTATTAAGACACATAGCCCTAAATATGCTACAATTGCTCTCTCCTACAAAATACATAGTTATAAATATATAAAATATTTTCGTTATTTAAAAAATCCTCAAAGTGTTTTACTGAATTTGAGCTACGAAGGCAGCCATTATTTTTGCGCGCGCAGTGCATTCTGGGTCGATGACGTGTATTGGTTGCGTTCAGAGCAGGGAGAAGTGAGCTAATGGCGCTGTAAAGTGTAGCTACATCGTAAACGTTAATATAATGCCACATTGCGCAGCGTTTGGTTGCAATTTCCAATCCAAAGGAAATAAGGGGAGTGATGTAAGCCTCCACTGCTTTCCAAAGGAGAAAAAAATACGAAAAGAGTGGGAAGTTGCTTGTGGACGAGTACAACTCCCTAAAGACCCACGGCTGTGTTCCCGTCACTTCAGCCCTGATGCATTTGAGGCATTTAGTCGGCTAAAAGAGTTCACAGGTGCAGCTGGTTACAAGCGAAGGCTAACACCAAATGCCGTGCCTTCAATTTTCCCCCACAAGGAGCCTAAACGTCCGCGTGTAGCGAGTGAAAGCCGCGCTAACAAGCGTCAAAGGCAAGAGACTCTGGACACTCTCCTGCTAAGATGTAAACAACCCGCTCCTTTCGTCGCGGAAGACGAATCAACGGACACTACGCCGATCATGGAGGTAACCGACAATCCACCAGATGCTGTTAATAAATTCGTAACTGTTGGCCTACAGTGTTCTCCAAGTATGACCGATGCAGCAACGCAGACGGATGTTTACAAGTCGGATGCAGCGGAAACGTTACAGTGGTCAGCTGATGTGGACTACTCGGTAAAAAAGGACCATACTTACACAGGTAAACATGAAATTGAGTTGGGCAAACCTGTACAGGAGGATGACGTTGATAACTCACAGGATCTGTTCCTCTCAGATGATGAATTTAGTGAACAGAGTCAACCACAGTACAGTCACTGTGATCCGGAATACATTGCAAGTTCATCTGAGTTTTCTCAAAGCACCCAGGGATCACAAGCTTCAACTAACACACATAAAGAAAATAGGCTTTTTCTAGTTTTTGAGGAACAGTTAAACCAATTGCTTCAGCGTTGTTTAAAGTGTGGCTCCCTGATTGTCCAGGAAGAAGTGAAAGAGCTAAAAAATGAAGGATCACAGTTGACACTAGAGCTCACATGTGCTAACAACTGTAGTTACAGATGGCAGTCTCAGCCTACTCTGAGCGGGACTAAAGGGACAGGAAACCTGCTTTTAACAGCATCTGTTTTCTTCAGTGGCATCCATTTTGCTAAATTTGAGCGTTTCTGTAGTAACATGAACCTCAAAACAATAAGTGAAGACACATACACATCACTGAGGAAGAAGTTTGTGTTTCCTGTCATTGAAAAAATGTGGATTAAAGAGCAGAGTACAGTGTTAACTAACATGAAATCGCAAGAAGTTGTTGAACTCTGTGGAGATGGCCGGTGTGACTCTCCGGGGCACTCAGCAAAATACTGTACATACACTTTTTTAGATGCACAGAGTGAAAAGGTTGTGGACTTCAAGGTAATAAGCTGCACCCAAGTTTCGAGCTCTAATACCATGGAAATCAAAGGTTTTAAAGATGCTCTCAAAACCATAGAAGAAAATGGAGTGAAGGTCTCAACCATCTCCACTGACAGACATCCACAAATCATCAAAGAAATGAGGGTCAGTAATCCAGAAAAACACCATGAATTTGACCCTTGGCATGTGGCAAAAGGAGTGTCCAAAAAATTGGCAACTGAAGCTAAGAGAAGGGAATGTGAAGGCCTGGGACAGTGGATTCCATCCATTATAAATCATTTCTGGTGGAGTGCACAAACCTGTGAGGGTAATGCCGAAGTGTTGAAAGAGAAGTGGATATCTGTAATACACCATGTTACCAACCGACACGACTGGCCAGGGAACAGGCACTATCACCAATGTGCTCATGAGCCCCTTGATGAGACGAACCAGAGAAGAAAGCTTTGGTTAAAGCCAGGATCTGAAGCCCACAACGCACTTGTGAAGGTTGTGAAACACAAGCGGCTTTTGAAAGACCTGGAACATCTGACAAAGTGCATCCACACAACAAAACTAGAGGTATGATCAAATACAGACATATTTAATAAATATGCCATTCATTATGATGTGACTCACATATTTTAATAGTTTAATTTCAAATTCAAATTTGTTTCAGGTGTATCACTCCATGTACCTGAAATACCTCCCAAAGAGAACACATTTTGGATATGATGTGATGATCCATGCCTCCATGCTTGCTGCTTTGGATCATAACAACAATGTGAACAGGGAACAGGTGTGTGAACTGTAATAAATCCTATCATTTGCAAGCACTATGGCTGCGTTTACACTTGGCATTAACATGGGATCACCGTGATCCGATCATTAGCCAATCAGTACACGGTGCGTTTACATTTAATCATATAAAGTAGCCTCTGTATCTGGATAACGATCGGATTTCTGTTTCCTGACTAATATTTAAAGGGATACTCCACCGTTTTTTCATATTAAACTATGTTATTCCCTTAAAGGGATAGTTCACTTTGAAATAAAATTTTGGTATGTTTTAGCTTACCTTAAGGGCATCCAAGATGTAGGTGTCTTTGTTTCCGCAGTAGTTTCAATTTTGATATTTTTAGGTCAAACCGTTCTTGTCTGTCAGTCATATAATGCAGGTCGATGGTCACTGTCTCAAAACACAAGCACAGAGTCCAAATTAAAACAATTCCCCATCGTCCAAATGAAACAATTCCCCATCATAAGTACACATTGATGGCCTAAGACACGAAACGAGCGGTTTGTGTGAGAAAACGAACAGTATATCGTTGTTATCTCTTGAACACAGCACACGTCCAAATGATCTGACGGCGCGGGCGGGTATAGATATATACATAGATGTCGCCTTGGCTACTGCAGTTCATTGGAACGAAACCGTAGCCAAGGTGACATCTAGTGTATACATCTATACCCGCCCGCGCCGTCAGATCATTTGGACGTGTGCTGTGTTCAAGAGATAACAACGATATACTGTTCGTTTTCTCACACAAACCGCTCGTTTCGTGTCTTAGGCCATCAATGTGTACTTATGATGGGGAATTGTTTAATTTGGACTCTGTGCTTGTGTTTTGAGACAGTGACCATCGACCTGCATTATATGACTGACAGACAAGAATGGTTTGACCTAAAAATATCAAAATTGAAACTACTGTGGAAACAAAGACACCTACATCTTGGATGCCCTTGAGGTAAGCTAAAACATATCAAAAATTAATTTCAAAGTGAACTATCCCTTTAACTAAGACAAGTTGATGCATACCTCTCTCATCTCAGTGCGTGCACTTAATCGCTCTAGCGCGCGCCGAAACTTTGATAGCACTTAGCTTACCCAAGTATATTCAGTGGTATCTAACAGCAATGAATTTAGAAGTGACCAAACACATCAACGTTTTTCCTATTTAAAAACAGTTACACGAGTAGTTATACGACCAAGTATGGTGACACAAAATAAAACGTGACGCTTTTCTAATCGGGTTAAAAAGGATAACTATAATGTATGGCGGAATAGCACTTTGCGAGTACTTCGACTGGCGCAGTAAAAAGTCACGCCTGATCCTCTTCCCACTATTGACAGAAGTGAGAGGAAGAGGATCAGGCGTGACTTTTTACTGCGCCAGTCGAAGTACTCGCAAAGTGCTATTCCGCCATACATTATAGTTATCCTTTTGTTTTTAAATAGGAAATACGTTGATGTGTCTGGTCACTTCTAAATTCATTGCTGTTATATTACTGGGCTAAGCTAAGTGCTATCAAAGTTTCGGCGCGCGCTAGAGCGATTAAAGGGATAGTTCACCCAAAAATGAAAATTCTGTCATCATTTACTCACCCTCAAGTTGTTCCAAACCTGTATGAGTTTCTTTGTTCTGCTGAACACAAAGGAAGATATTTGGGAGAATGTTTGTAATCAAACAGATCTTGGTCCCCATTGACTACCATAGTAGGAAAAAAAAAATACTATGGTAGTCAATGGGGACCGAGATCTGTTTGGTTATAAACATTCTTCCAAATATCTTCCTTTGTGTTCACCAGAACAAAGAAACTCATACAGGTTTGGAACAACTTGAGGGTGAGTAAATGATGACAGAATTTTCATTTTTGGGTGAACTATCCCTTTAAGGGAATAACATAGTTTAATATGAAAAAACGGTGGAGTATCCCTTTAAATATTAGTCAGGAAACAGAAATCCGATCGTTATCCAGATACAGAGGCTACTTTATATGATCAAATGTAAACGCACCGTGTCCTGATTGGCTAATGTTAATGCCAAGTGAAAATGCAGCCATAGTGACACTGGATATTGCACATCAAACTGTTCCTATCACCTTGTATCTATTTTCCATTTTTCTGTTTTTGAAAAGGCTGTTTTTCAAGATGGGGAGAGTGTTGGAGAACCCAAGTTCAAAATCGCATGGAGCAAAGTCCACAAGGCATTCAGAGCAAGACCAGTGCCTGTTGAAAAGGACTATAGCTACATGACAGCTATGATTGCAGATGTTCTCTCCTCTGTATTAGATTCAAAACAAGTCATGGGCATGAGAGTTAATCCAACACACGTCATGGCTCCACAAGACAGACTATCCAGATCACAGATCATTTTTGAAACACAGCAGTTTTCACGTTTCAAGTAGCTGCATCATTACGAACACATGACGTACACACCAGCATAGTTCAAATGTACAATATCTTTAATTTTGTATTCTAGTCAAGCACATGTAGTACTTCAAACAAACATTTTAATGTTGGAGTACATGCAACATTTATATTTAAACCATAAACATTTGGTATGATACCCTATTTTGTTGCAAGCATAGCTTGTGCTCTTGCCAAAATGCCTTCAAATGTCAACTATCCAGCTATATGTTATTAAAATCCCTCCATGCCTCATCTACTTCTGCACGATCATTGTCTTCATATTCAAACCCTGTATAGATTCCACTTGGTTCAGAGTAGACATTCCTTATTTTGTTAACAGCACATGATGGAATGACTCTGCGGACTCTTCTCCCTAGCCAGCCATGCATCCACCATGTAAACTGACGATATGAAGCATATCTGTAAGACCTAAAAGGCAGAATTTTGAAAACAATTATACTATTACGTTATGAAATAATGATTTAAGCTGCTTGTCTTAACCAATAAAACAACTGAAGCCTTCACTGAAAGCGCATAGTCCAGTTAACTTTTTTTTCCACTATTTGTAGGCTACAGTGTAGGTAGGCTACTATGTAGGCATACTCAGATAACCATGTTCACGTTTGACTTGCCTATTAGTGACCTGGTTACGATTTGGTAGACCAGCACTATGCCGGTCATGGAGGCTGACGAGGGCCGCCCATAAAACATCTTTATTGAGGCAAACTGCATTAAAGTTTTCATGTGCTGTGATACACGGAGTATCTGTAAATACAATCAAAGCATGTTGTTATAGCATTTTACTTCATGTTTTCATCAGAATCACAATCAGCTTTATTGGCCAGGTTTGTGCAAACAAACAAGGAATTTGACTGGTAATATTTGCTCTAAAAGTGCAACACTCACTTAACATATAAAGAATAAAAACATAAAGGTCAGTATGAAATATAATAATGAAAAAAATGAAGTACGCACTATAACAATACTATAAAATTTAGAAATGTACCAAAAAAGATACGGTAACACTTACAGTGTCCTTGTTACATGTAGCCTAATTACCATAGTAATAACAGTAAATTATGCATAATTACATGCAACTAACCCTCAACCAAATCCTAATCCTATAACCCTATAGTAAGTACATGCAGTTACTTAATATTACTCAGTACTTAAATGTTTAATTACACTGTAACAATGACACCTTAAAATAAAGTGTAACCAAATATACAATAACAATTAGAGAGGGAAGGAATAGTGCATATCAGTATAGTCTTGAGATTTAAGTTTTTAAATATGTAGTGCAAGGCAATTCAGTGCAATTGTAATTTTTAATAACTATCGTAATTGTAAGATTTTAAATGTACATGACGTAGATGAGCAAAATAGTGTTGACTTTGTTCAGTGTAAGGGGGGAGAGGGTATTTTTGCGCGTTCAACATAGTGACTGCTTGGGGAAAATAAAGCAAACGAGGGCGGTAAGACTTATTAAATTATTTATACTGATAGTACGATTGTCTGATCTAGCCTGGGCTTCTATACTCTTTGCCTATACTTAGCCTACCCTGGACAGCTGCTGACAAAAAGTGAAGCTCTTTACAGCAAACGCTCTCGTTCTCGCTTGGCATTGGCAAGCAGTTGCCGCACAGACACCATCTGTTTTGCCCCACTCTCGCTTCCTCAACTCTCTGATAATCTTCAGGCCTATCGTCTTCCGCGCTATTCTCCTGATTTAAGCCTACGGTGAGCTCGGGTTCAAACTGAAAAGGCTGAACGGCAGACGTGTTCATCTCGCTAGTCGCTACTGTCAAAACAGCTAGCTAGCCGGTACTGCTGCAATCCATTGACAGTAAGCAACCTTTACACGTCACTACCCAGAATGCATTGAGACGTAAATAACTATGGCGGCCTACGAGTGAACGGATTTTAGTCTTTTTTTAATAAAAATAAAACCATTTGAAGTGTTTTTGTATCACCTTTTTATAGCTGACGCCTACGTTAAACTTATAAGGCCAACATGCCGCACTAGTCGGGGTTCCTTTTAATAGCATGCTTCATGACTCAGCTAAGTGTTGCTAGCATGTTTAGTATGTTTCTAGCATGCTTAGTACACAATAATTATGTGGTTAGTACTGCATTACTGTGTTAACCATGTCATTTTATGTTGCCAGTAGTTGGGGCTATGTCTATATCTGAATATCGCTATGTAGATGTGTTCAGTGCAGGACTTTTATCAAACATGTGAAGTTTGGGGCAGATTGGACATTGTATGCTTGAGTTACAACAACTTCCTTTAGCATTTCTAGCATGTTTTATGATGTTTCTAGCATTTTACATATTAATTTTGGGGTAGATTGGACATTGCATGCCTGAGTTACAGCAAATTCATATTTAATTGCAGTTATATCATGCTTTAGCACTTAGCTAAGTGTTTGCTAGTATGTTTTAGCATGTCTCTAGTATGTTGGTAGGATGTTTAGCACCTACTGGCATTTTTTTATATGTTATTAGGAGTCCAGAACAGTGTTAAACGTCACTTCCTTTTGCCAGCAGGCGGCGCTATGACTATAACTGAATATGAGCATGGACATGTGTTCAAAAGATAACTCTTATCAAACGTGTGAAGTTTGGGGTAGATTGGACATTTTATGCTTAAGTTACAACAACTTCCTTGAGCTTTTATAGCATGCTTTAGAACTTAGCTAAGTGTTGCTAGCATGTTTCTTGCATGTTACATATGAAGTTTGGGGTAGATTGAACATCCCATGCCTGTGTTACAACAAATTCCCATTTAATTGCAGTAATATCATGATTTAGCACTTATCTAAGTGATTGATAGCATGTTTTAGCATGTTTCTAGTATGTTGTTAGCATGTTTAGCACATGCTGGCACTTTTTTATATGTTATTAGGAGTCCACAACAGTGTTTAACATGTCACTTCCTGTTGCCAGCAGGTGGCGCTATGACTGTAACTGAATATGAGCATGGTCATGTGTTCAGGACAGAACGCTTATCAAAAGTGTGAAGTTTGGGGCAGATTGGACATTGCCTTCTTGAGTAACAACAACATCCTGTTTCATTGAATTAGCATGCTTTAGCACTCAGCTAAGTTTTGCTAGTATGTTTTAACATGTTTCTAGCATGTTTAGAAGTCAATGGCATTTTTAACATCTTGCTAGAACGGCATCAACGTGTTAAACATGACACTTCCTGTTACCAGTAGGTGGCGCTATTACTATAACTGAATATTCTCATGTAGATGTGTTCAGGCCATGACTCTTATCAAACGTGTGACGTTTGGGGCAGATTGGACATTCCATGCCTGTGTTACAGCAAATTCCTATTTAATTGCAGCAATAGCATGCTTTAGCACTTAGCTAAGTGTTTGCTAGCATGTTTTAGCATGTTTCTAGTATGTTGTTAGCATGTTTAGCACTTGATGGCACTTTTTTTATATGTTTTTATATGTCCACAACAGTGTTTAACATGTCACTTCCTGTTGCCAGCAGGTGGCACTATGACTGTAACTGAATATGAGCATGGTCATGTGTTCAGGACAGAACGTTTATTAAAAGTGTGAAGTTTGGTGCAGAATGGACATTGCCTTCTTGCGTAACAACAACATCCTGTTTCATTGAATTAGCATGCTTTAGCACTTAGCTAAGTATTGCTAGCATGTTTTAACATGTTTCTAGCATGTTTAGAAGTCAATGGCATTTTTAACATGTTGCTAGAATGGCATCAACGTGTTAAACATGACACTTCCTGTTACCAGTAGGTGGCGCTATTACTATAACTGAATATTCTCATGTAGATGTGTTCAGGACAGAACGCTTATCAAAAGTGTGAAGTTTGGGGAAGATTGGACATTCCATGCCTGAGTTACAGCAAATTCCTATTTAATTGCAATAATAGCATGCTTTAGCACTTAGCTAAGAGTTTGCTAGCATGTTTTAGCATGCTTCTAGTATGTTGTTAGCATGTTTAGCACTTGCTGGCACTTTTTTATATGTTATTAGGAGTCCATAACAGTGTTAAACATGTCACTTCCTGTTGCCAGCAGGTGGCGCTATGACTATAACTGAATATGAGCATGGTCATGTGTTCAGGACAGAACTCTTATCAAACGTGTGAAGTTTGGGGCAGATTGGACATTCCATGCCTGAGTTACAGCAACTTCCTGTTTCATGGCGAAACATCGAAATTTGTCAGGCCGCCGAGGACCCGCCCTTCGACGAAAACTCAAGATCTTCGCAATTTAACGTCGCAAAGGCCTTAAGATTACACTCACCAAATTTGAAGATGATCAGATTAAAACTGTAGGAGGAGTTCGTTAAAGTATGAGGCCTGAAAATGGCAAAAACTGCACAAAAATCTGAGAGGAAGTTCAAAATGGCTGACTTCCTGTTGTGTTTAGGGCTATGCTCCAAGAGACTTTTTTGTAGGTATTAGGTCATTACATGTATGTACCGAATTTCGTGCACGTACGTGGAACGTTGCGGGAGGCGCACTCCGTTGAACTTTTATAGGTGGCGCTATCGAGCCATTTTGCCCCGTCCAATTCTGAAACCTATATCAGATGTAAATTTTCGCCAGTTCTGACGCGTGTGCAAAGTTTTGTGAGTTTTCGAGCATGTTTAGGCCCTCAAAAATGCAATTAAATGCGGAGAATAATAATAATAATAATAAACGGAGCAAAAACAATAGGGTCCTCTCACCATCGGTGCTCGGGCCCTAATTAAAGCTGCAAGCAGCGATGAAAGGGCCCTCGCACCCGTGCCATCAACACTCGGTGGTTTTAGGAAGACAGAACATGGTTGGGAAATGTACATTTAAGGAGGTATATATAGTAAGAGTATGTCAAAGTCAGTTACAAAATGTTTTGTATAATGGTGATAATAGCATGCTTCATGACTCAGCTAAGTGTTGCTAGCATGTTTAGTCTGTTTCTAGCATGCTCAGTACACAATAATTATGTGGTTAGTACTGCATTACTGTGTTAACCATGTCAGTTTCTGTTGCCAGTAGGTGGCGTTATGACTATAACTGAATATGAGCATGGATGTGTGTTCAGGACAGAACTCTTATCAAACGTGTGAAGTTTGGTGCAAATTGGACATTGCCTTCTTGAGTAACAACAAAGTCATGTTTCATTGAATTAGCATTCTTTAGCACTTAGCTAAGCATTGTTAGCATGTTTTAACATGTTTCTAGCATGTTTAGAACTCAATGGCATTTTTAACATGTTGCTAGAACGGCATCAACGTGTTAAACATGTCACTTCCTGTTGCCAGTAGGTGGCGCTATTACTAGAACTGAACATTCTCATGCAGATGTGTTCAGGCCATGACTCTTATCAAAAGTGTGAAGTTTGGGGCAGATTGGACATTCCATGCCTGAGTTACAGCAAATTCCTATTTAATTGCAATAATAGCATGCTTTAGCACTTAGCTAAGAGTTTGCTAGCATGTTTTAGCATGTTTCTAGTATGTTGTTAGCATGTTTAACACTTGCTGGCACTTTTTTATATGTTATTAGGAGTCCATAACAGTGTTAACATGTCACTTCCTGTTGCCAGCAGGTGGCGCTATGACTGTAACTGAATATAAGCATGGTCATGTGTTCAGGACAGAACGCTTATCAAAAGTGTGAAGTTTGACGCAGATTGGACATTCCATGCCTGAGTTACAGCAAATTCATATTTAATTGCAGTAATATCATTCTTTAGCACTTAGCTAAGTGTTTGCTAGTATGTTTTAACATGTCTCTAGTATGTTGGTAGGATGTTTAGCACCTACTGGCATTTTTTTATATGTTATTAGGAGTCAAGAACAGTGTTAAACGTCACTTCCTGTTGCCAGCAGGTGGCGCTATGACTATAACTAAATATGAGCATGGACATGTGTTCAAGAGATAACTCTTATCAAACGTGTGAAGTTTGGGGTAGATTGTACATTGCCTTCTTGAGTAACAACAAAGTCCTGTTTCATTGAATTAGCATGCTTTAACACTTAGCTAAGTATTGCTAGCATGTTTTAATATGTTTCTAGCATGTTTAGAACTCAATGGCATTTTTAACATGTTGCTAGAACGGCATCAACGTGTTAAACATGTCACTTCCTGTTGCCAGTAGGTGGCGCTATTACTATAACTGAATTTGAGCATAGACGTGTGTTCAGGCCATGATTCTTATCAAACGTGTGAAGTTTGGGGCAGATTGGACATTCCATGCCTGAGTTACAGCAAATTCATATTTAATTGCAGTAATAGCATGCTTTAGCACTTAGCTGAGTGTTTGCTAGCATGTTTCTAGTATGTTGCTAACCTGTTTAGCACTTGCTGGCTCTTTTTTATATGTTATTAGGAGACCACAACAGTGTTAAACATGTCACTTCCTGTTGACAGCAGGTGGCGCTATTACTATAACTGAATATTCTCATGTAGATGTGTTCAGGCCATGACTCTTATCAA
Organism: Rutilus rutilus; assembly: GCF_951802725.1. Lineage (NCBI taxonomy): Eukaryota > Metazoa > Chordata > Actinopteri > Cypriniformes > Leuciscidae > Rutilus > Rutilus rutilus. The sequence continues at coordinate 44,963,724 of NC_140211.1, read as the reverse complement.
ACGTGTGAAGTTTGGGGCAGATTGGACATTCCATGCCTGTGTTACAGCAAATTCCTATTTAATTGCAGCAATAGCATGCTTTAGCACTTAGCTAAGTGTTTGCTAGCATGTTTTAGCATGGTTCTAGTATGTTGTTAGCATGTTTAACACTTGATGGCACTTTTTTTATATGTTTTTATATGTCCACAACAGTGTTTAACATGTCACTTCCTGTTGCCAACAGGTGGCACTATGACTGTAACTGAATATGAGCATGGTCATGTGTTCAGGACAGAACGTTTATTAAAAGTGTGAAGTTTGGTGCAGAATGGACATTGCCTTCTTGCGTAACAACAACATCCTGTTTCATTGAATTAGCATGCTTTAGCACTTAGCTAAGTATTGCTAGCATGTTTTAACATGTTTCTAGCATGTTTAGAAGTCAATGGCATTTTTAACATGTTGCTAGAATGGCATCAACGTGTTAAACATGACACTTCCTGTTACCAGTAGGTGGCGCTATTTCTATAACTGAATATTCTCATGTAGATGTGTTCAGGACAGAACGCTTATCAAAAGTGTGAAGTTTGGGGCAGATTGGACATTCCATGCCTGAGTTACAGCAAATTCCTATTTAATTGCAATAATAGCATGCTTTAGCACTTAGCTAAGAGTTTGCTAGCATGTTTTAGCATGCTTCTAGTATGTTGTTAGCATGTTTAGCACTTGCTGGCACTTTTTTATATGTTATTAGGAGTCCATAACAGTGTTAAACATGTCACTTCCTGTTGCCAGCAGGTGGCGCTATGACTATAACTGAATATGAGCATGGTCATGTGTTCAGGACAGAACTCTTATCAAACGTGTGAAGTTTGGGGCAGATTGGACATTCCATGCCTGAGTTACAGCAACTTCCTGTTTCATGGCGAAACATCGAAATTTGTCAGGCCGCCGAGGACCCGCCCTTCGACGAAAACTCAAGATCTTCGCAATTTAACGTCGCAAAGGCCTTAAGATTACACTCACCAAATTTGAAGATGATCAGATTAAAACTGTAGGAGGAGTTCGTTAAAGTACGAGGCCTGAAAATGGCAAAAACTGCACAAAAATCTGAGAGGAAGTTCAAAATGGCTGACTTCCTGTTGTGTTTAGGGCTATGCTCCAAGAGACTTTTTTGTAGGTATTAGGTCATTACATGTATGTACCGAATTTCGTGCACGTACGTGGAACGTTGCGGGAGGCGCACTCCGTTGAACTTTTATAGGTGGCGCTATCGAGCCATTTTGCCCCGTCCAATTCTGAAACCTATATCAGATGTAAATTTTCGCCAGTTCTGACGCGTGTGCAAAGTTTTGTGAGTTTTCGAGCATGTTTAGGCCCTCAAAAATGCAATTAAATGCGGAGAAGAATAATAATAATAATTAAAGCTGCAAGCAGCGATAAAAGGGCCCTCGCACCCGTGCCGCCGCCACCCGGTGGCTTTTGGAAGACAGAGCATGGTTGGACAATGTGCATTTAAGGAGGTATATATAGTAGTTGCTAGCATGTTTAGTGTGTTTCTAGCATGCTCAGTACACAATAGTTATGTGGTTAGTACTGCATTACTATGTTAACCATGTCAGTTTCTGTTGCCAGTAGGTGGGGCTATGTCTATATCTGAATATCGCTATGTAGATGTATTCAGTGCAGGACTTTTATCAAACATGTGGAGTTTGGGGCAGATTGGACATTGTATGCTTGAGTTACAACAACTTCTTTTAGCATTTCTAGCATGTTTTATGATGTTTCTAGCATATTACATATTAATTTTGGGGTAGATTGGACATTGCATGCCTGAGTTACAGCAAATTCATATTTAATTGCAGTAATAGGATGCTTTAACACTTAGCTAAGTATTTGATTGCATGTTTCTAGTATGTTGCTAACATGTTTAGCAGTTGGTGGCACTTTTTTATATGTTATTAGGAGTCCAGAATAGTGTTAAACGTCACTTCCTGTTGCCAGCAGGCAGCGCTATGACTATATCTGAATATGAGCATGGACTTGTGTTCAGGAGATAACTATTATCAAACGTGTGAAGTTTGGGGTAGATTGGACATTGTATGCCTAAGTTACAACAACTTCCTTTAGCATTTCTAACATGCTTTAGAACTTAGCTATGTGTTGCTAGCATGTTTCTTGCATGTTACATATTAAGTTTGGGGCAGATTGGACATCCCATGCCTGTGTTACAGCAAATTCCTATTTAATTGCAGCAATAGCATGCTTTAGCACTTAGCTAAGTGTTTGCTAACATGTTTCTAGTATGTTGTTAGCATGTTTAGCACTTGCTGGCACTTTTTTATATGTTATCAGGAGTCCACAACAGTGTTTAACATGTCACTTCCTGTTGCCAGCAGGCGGTGCTATTACTGTAACTGAATGAGCATGGTCATGTGTTCAGGACAGAACGCTTATCAAAAGTGTAAAGTTTGGCGCAGATTGGACATTGCCTTCTTGAGTAACAACAACATCCTGTTTCATTGAATTAGCACGTTTTAGCACTTAGCTAAGTATTGCTAGCATGTTTTAACATGTTTCTAGCATTTTTAGAAGTCAGTGGCATTTTTAACATGTTGCTAGAACGGCATCAACGTGTTAAACATGACACTTCCTGTTACCAGTAGGTGGTGCTATTACTATAACTGAATATTCTCATGTAGATGTGTTCAGGCCATGACTCTTATCAAACGTGTGAAGTCTGGGGCAGATTGGACATTCTGTGCCTGAGTTACAGCAAATTTCTATTTAATTGCAGTAATAGCATGCTTTAGCACTTAGCTAAGTGTTTGCTAGCATGTTTTAGCATGTTTCTAGTATGTTGTTAACATGTTTAGCACATGCTGGCACTTTTTTATATGTTATCAGGAGTCCACAAGAGTGTTAAACATGTCACTTCCTGTTGCCAGCAGGTGGCGCTATGACTGTAACTGAATATGAGCATGGTCATGTGTTCAGGACAGAACGCTTATCAAAAGTGTGAAGTTTGGAGCAGATTGGATATTCCATGCCTTAGTTACAGCAACTTCCTATTTAATTGCAGCAATAGCATGCTTTAGCACTTAGCTAAGTGTTTGCTAACATGTTTCTAGTATGTTGTTAGCATGTTTAGCACTTGCTGGCACTTTTTTATATGTTATCAGGAGTCCACAACAGTGTTTAACATGTCACTTCCTGTTGCCAGCAGGTGGCGCTATGACTGTAACTGAATATGAGCATGGTCATGTGTTCAGGACAGAACGCTTATCAAAAGTGTGAAGTTTGGCGCAGATTGGACATTGCCTTCTTGAGTAACAACAACGTCATGTTGCATTGAATTAGCATGCTTTAGCACTTAGCTTAGTATTGCTAGCATGTTTTAACATGTTTCTAGCATGTTTAGAAGTCAATGGCATTTTTAACATGTTGCTAGAACGGCATCAACGTGTTAAACATGACACTTCCTGTTACTGGTAGGTGGCGCTATTACTATAACTGAATATTCTCATGTAGATGTGTTCAGGCCATGAATCTTATCAAACGTGTGAAGTTTGGGGCAGACTGGACATTCCGTGCCTGTGTTAAAGCAAATTCCTATTTAATTGCAGCAATAGCATGCTTTAGCACTAAGCTAAGTGTTTGCTAGCATGTTTTAGCATGTTTCTAGTATGTTGTTAGCATGTTTAGCAAATGCTGGCACTTTTTTATATGTTATTATGAGTCCACAACAGTGTTTAACATGTCACTTCCTGTTGCCAGCAGGTGGCGCTATGACTGTAACTGAATATGAGCATGGTCATGTGTTTAGGACAGAACGTTTATCAGAAATGTGAAGTTTGGCGCAGATTAGACATTGCCTTCTTGAGTAACAACAACATCCTGTTTCATTGAATTAGCATGGTTTAACACTTAGCTAAGTATTGCTAGCATGTTTTAACATGTTTCTAGCATGTTTAGAAGTCAATGGCATTTTTAACATGTTGCTAGAACAGCATCAACGTGTTAAACATGTCACTTCCTGTTGCCAGTAGGTGGCGCTATTACTATAACTGAATTTGAGCATGGACATGTGTTCAGGCCATGATTCTTATCAAACGTGTGAAGTTTGGGGCAGATTGGACATTCCATGCCTGAGTTACAGCAAATTCCTATTTAATTGCAGTAATAGCATGCTTTAGCACTTAGCTAAGTGTTTGCTAGCATGTTTTAGCATGTTTCTAGTATGTTGTTAGCATGTTTAGCACTTGCTGGCACTTTTTTATATGTTATTAGGAGTCCACAACAGTGTTAAACATGTCACTTCCTGTTGCCAGCAGGTGGCGCTATGACTATAAATGAATATGAGCATGGTCATGTGTTCAGGACAGAATGCTTATCAAACGTGTGAAGTTTGGGGCAGATTGGACATTCCATGCCTGAGTTATAGCAACTTCCTGTTTCATGGCGAAACATCGAAATTTGTCAGGCCGCCGAGGACCCGCCCTTCGACGAAAACTCAAGATCTTCGCAATTTAACGTCGCAAAGGCCTTAAGATTACACTCACCAAATTTGAAGATGATCAGATTAAAACTGTAGGAGGAGTTCGTTAAAGTACGAGGCATGAAAATGGCAAAAACTGCACAAAAATCTGAGAGGAAGTTGAAAATGGCTGACTTCCTGTTGTGTTTAGGGCTACGCTCCAAGAGACTTTTTTGTAGGTAGTAGGTCCTTACATGTATGTACCGAATTTCGTACACGTACGTGGAACATAGCGGGAGGCGCACTCCGTTGAACTTTTATAGGTGGCGCTATCGAGCCATTTTGCCCCGCCCAATTCTGAAACCTATATCAGTTGTAAATTTTCGCCAGTTCTGACGCGTGTGCAAAGTTTCGTGACTTTTCGAGCATGTTTAGGCCCTCAAAAATGCGATTCAATGCGGAGAAGAATAATAATAATTAAAGCTGCAAGCAGCGATGAAAGGGCCCTCGCACCCGTGCCATCAACACTCGGTGGCTTTAGGAAGACAGAGCATGGTTGGGAAATGTACATTTAAGGAGGTATATATAGTAAGAGTATGTCAAAGTCAGTTACAAAATGTTTTGTATAATGGTGATAATAGCATGCTTCATGACTCAGCTAAGTGTTGCTAGCATGTTTAGTCTGTTTCTAGCATGCTTAGTACACAATAATTATGTGGTTAGTACTTCATTACTGTGTTAACCATGTCAGTTTCTGTTGCCAGTAGGTGGCGTTATGACTATAACTGAATATGAGCATGGATGTGTGTTCAGGACAGAACTCTTATCAAACGTGTGAAGTTTGGTGCAAATTGGAAATTGCCTTCTTGAGTAACAACAAAGTCATGTTTCATTGAATTAGCATTCTTTAGCACTTAGCTAAGCATTGTTAGCATGTTTTAACATGTTTCTAGCATGTTTAGAACTCAATGGCATTTTTAACCATTGAACGTCTAGAACGGCATCAACGTGTTAAACATGTCACTTCCTGTTGCCAGCAGGTGGCGCTATTACTATAACTGAATATTCTCATGTAGATGTGTTCAGGCCATGACTCTTATCAAACGTGTGAAGTTTGGGGCAGATTGGACATTCCATGCCTGTGTTACAGCAAATTCCAATTTAATTGCAGCAATAGCATGCTTTAGCACTTAGCTAAGTGTTTGCTAGCATGTTTTAACATGTTTCTAGTATGTTGTTAGCATGTTTAGCACTTGCTGGCACTTTTTTTATATGTTTTTATATGTCCACAACAGTTTTTAACATGTCACTTCCTGTTGCCAGCAGGTGGCACTATGACTGTAACTGAATATGAGCATGGTCATGTGTTCAGGACAGAACGCTTATCAAAAGTGTGAAGTTTGGCGCAGATTGGACATTGCCTTCTTGAGTAACAACAACATCCTGTTTCAGTGAATTAGCATTCTTTAGCACTTAGCTAAGCATTGTTAGCATGTTTTAACATGTTTCTAGCATGTTTAGAACTCAATGGCATTTTTAACATGTTGCTAAAACGGCATCAACGTGTTAAACATGTCACTTCCTGTTGCCAGTAGGTGGCGCTATTACTATAAATGAACATTCTCATGTAGATGTATTCAGGCCATGACTCTTATCAAAAGTGTGAAGTTTGGGGCAGATTGGACATTCCATGCCTGGGTTACAGCAAATTCCTATTTAATTGCAATAATAGCATGCTTTAGCACTTAGCTAAGAGTTTGCTAGCATGTTTTAGCATGTCTCTAGTATGTTGGTAGGATGTTTAGCACCTACTGGCATTTTTTTATATGTTATTAGGAGTCAAGAACAGTGTTAAACGTCACTTCCTGTTGCCAGCAGGTGGCGCTATGACTGTAACTGAATATGAGCATGGTCATGTGTTCAGGACAGACCTCTTATCAAACGTGTGAAGTTTGGGGCAGATTGGACATTCCATGCCTGAGTTACAGCAACTTCCTGTTTCATGGCGAAACATCGAAATTTGTCAGGCCGCCGAGGACCCGCCCTTTGACGAAAACTCAAGATCTTCGCAATTTAACGTCACAAAGGCCTTAAGATTACACTCACCAAATTTGAAGATGATCAGATTAAAACTGTAGGAGGAGTTCGTTAAAGTACGAGGCCTGAAAATGGCAAAAACTGCACAAAAATCTGAGAGGAAGTTCAAAATGGCTGACTTCCTGTTGTGTTTAGGGCTATGCTCCAAGAGACTTTTTTGTAGGTATTAGGTCATTACATGTATGTACCGAATTTCGTGCACGTACGTGGAACGTTGCGGGAGGCGCACTCCGTTGAACTTTTATAGGTGGCGCTATCGAGCCATTTTGCCCCGCCCAATTCTGAAACCTATATCAGATGTAAATTTTCGCCAGTTCTGACGCGTGTGCAAAGTTTCGTGAGTTTTTGAGCATGTTTAGGCCCTCAAAAATGCAATTCAATGCGGAGAAGAATAATAATAATAATAATAATAAACAGAGCAATTCCAAGAGGGTCCTCACACCATCGGTGCTCGGGCCCTAATAATAATAATAAACAGAGCAATTCCAAGAGGGTCCTCACACCATCGGTGCTCGGGCCCTAATAATTAAAGCTGCAAGCAGCGATGAAAGGGCCCTCGCACCCGTGCCGCCGCCACCCGGTGGCTTTAGGAAGACAGAGCATGGTTGGACAATGTGCATTTAAGGAGGTATATATAGTAGTTGCTAGCATGTTTAGTATGTTTTTAGCATGCTTAGTACACAATAGTTATGTGGTTAGTACTGCATTACTGTGTTAACCATGTCAGTTTCTGTTGCCAGTAGGTGGGGCTATGTCTATATCTGAATATCGCTATGTAGATGTGTTCAGTGCAGGACTTTTATCAAACATGTGGAGTTTGGGGCAGATTGGACATTGTATGCTTGAGTTACAACAACTTCCTTTAGCATTTCTAGCATGTTTTATGATGTTTCTAGTATATTACATATTAATTTTGGGGTAGATTGGACATTGAATGCCTGAGTTACAGCAAATTCATATTTAATTGCAGTAATAGGATGCTTTAACACTTAGCTAAGTATTTGATTGCATGTTTCTAGTATGTTGCTAACATGTTTAGCAGTTGGTGACACTTTTTTATATGTTATTAGGAGTCCAGAATAGTGTTAAACGTCACTTCCTGTTGCCAGCAGGCGGCGCTATGACTATATCTGAATATGAGCATGGACTTGTGTTCAGGAGATAACTATTATCAAACGTGTGAAGTTTGGGGTAGATTGGACATTGTATGCCTAAGTTACAACAACTTCCTTTAGCATTTCTAGCATGCTTTAGAACTTAGCTATGTGTTGCTAGCATGTTTCTTGCATGTTACATATTAAGTTTGGGGCAGATTGGACATTCCATGCCTGTGTTACAGCAAATTCATATTTAATTGCAGCAATAGCATGCTTTAGCACTTAGCTAAGTGTTTGCTAATATGTTTCTAGTATGTTGTTAGCATGTTTAGCACTTGCTGGCACTTTTTTATATGTTATCAGGAGTCCACAACAGTGTTTAACATGTCACTTCCTGTTGCCAGCAGGTGGCGCTATGACTGTAACTGAATATGAGCATGGTCATGTGTTCAGGACAGAACGCTTATCAAAAGTGTGAAGTTTGGCGCAGATTGGACATTGCCTTCTTGAGTAGTAACAACAACATCCTGTTTCATTGAATTAGCATGCTTTAGCACTTAGCTAAGTATTGCTAGCATGTTTTAACATGTTTCTAGCATTTTTAGAAGTCAATGGCATTTTTAACATGTTGCTAGGACGGCATCAACGTGTTAAACATGACACTTCCTGTTACCAGTAGGTGGCGCTATTACTATAACTGAATATTCTCATGTAGATGTGTTCAGGCCATGACTCTTATCAAACATGTGAAGTTTGGGGCAGATTGGACATTCCGTGCCTGAGTTACAGCAAATTCCTATTTAATTGCAGTAATAGCATGCTTTAGCACTTAGCTAAGTGTTTGCTAGCATGTTTTAGCATGTTTCTAGTAAGTTGTTAGCATGTTTAGCACTTGCTGGCACTTTTTTATATGTTATCAGGAGTCCACAAGAGTGTTAAACATGTCACTTCCTGTTGCCAGCAGGTGGCGCTATGACTGTAACTGAATATGAGCATGGTCATGTGTTCAGGACAGAACGCTTATCAAAAGTGTGAAGTTTGGGGCAGATTGGACATTCCATGCCTGAGTTACAGCAACTTCCTGTTTCATGGCGAAACATCAAAATTTGTCAGGCCGCCGAGGGCCCGCCCTTCGACGAAAACTCAAGATCTTCGCAATTTAACGTCGCAAAGGCCTTAAGATTACACTCACCAAATTTGAAGATGATCAGATTAAAACTGTAGGAGGAGTTCGTTAAAGTACGAGGCCTGAAAATGGCAAAAAGTGCACAAAAATCAGAGAGGAAGTTGAAAATGGCTGACTTCCTGTTGTGTTTAGAGCTATGCTCCAAGAGACTTTTTTGTAGGTATTAGGTCCTTACACATATGTACCGAATTTCGTACACGTACGTGGAACACAGCGGGAGGCGCACTCCGTTGAACTTTTATAGGTGGCGCTATCGAGCCATTTTGCCCCGCCCAATTCTGAAACCTATATCAGATGTAAATTTTCGCCAGTTCTGACGCGTGTGCAAAGTTTCGTGAGTTTTCGAGCATGTTTAGGCCCTCAAACATGCAATTAAATGCGGAGAAGAATAATAATAATAATAAATATAGCTGCGAGCAGCGATTACGGGCCCAAGCCGGTGGCAACGCAACCCCGGTGCCTTTAGTTACCTAAAGGCACCGGGGTGGCGGTACCGCCGGCTTTGGCCCTCCATCGCTGCTCGCAGCTATATTTATATATATATATATATATATACCGTTCAAAAGTTTGGGGTAAGGAAGATTTTTAATGTTTTTAGGAGAAGTCTCTTCTGCTCACTAAGGCTGCATTTATTTGATTAAAAATACAAACAAAAACAGTAATATTGTGAAATATTATTCCAATTTAAAACAGCTGTTTTCTATTTTAAAATATTTTACACTGTAATTAATTTCTGTGATCAAAGCTGAGTTTTCAGCATCATTACTCCCGTCTTCAGTGTCACATGATCCTTCAGAAACCATTCTAATATGATGATTGATGGTCAATAAATATGAATTATTATTTTCAATGTTGAAAACAGTTGTGTACAGATTTTTTTTCAAAATGCGTTGATGAATGTAAAGTTCAAAAGAACAGCATTTATTTCAAATATAATTTTTTTTAACATTATAAATGTCTGCACTGTAACTTTTTATAAGTTTAACTCATTCTCGATGAATAAAAGTATTGATTTATTTTATTTCTTTCCCCCAAAAATAAAATTAAAATTATTACTGACCCCAAACTTCTGAACGGTAGTGTTTAATGTTACAAAAGCTTTAGATTTCAGATAAATGCTGTTCTTTTGAAATTCTATTCATCAAAGACTGTACATAACTGTTTTCGACATTTAAAATAATAATGAATGTTTCTTGAGCATCAATCATCATATTAGAATAATTTCTGAAGGATCATGTGACAGTGACGACTGGAATAATGATGCTGAAAACTCAGCTTTGATCACAGGAATAAATAACAGTTTAAAATATATTAAAATAGAAAGCAGCTGTTTTAAATTGGAATACTATTTTACAATATTACTGTTTTTGTTTGTATTTTTGATCAAATAAATGCAGCCTTGTTGAGCAGAAGAAACTTCGCTTACAAATCTTACTGACGCCAAATTTTTGAACAGTAGTGTATTATATATTTATATAATTATATAAAAATGTAAGGGATAAGACACAGATAATTTTACTTGCCTGACCTGATTAGAACAATGAAAAAAACTTAAATGAAAAAATAACTTGGGAATCACTAAAACGAGGGCGCGATTGAACAGTGGACACATAAAAACATACTCTGTCATTTTGTTCAGAACATCATTCAAACTGCAAAGTGTTAACTTATATTTTTGTACAGTAGCAATAAAACACAACATTGTGCTTTTTTTAAATACATTCAAGCAATCCGCCCCGAAAATGAAACTAAAATGCTCACGGCTGCACAGGCATTCATAATGGTGCGCGTCCTCAGCGAGGAACGAGCAGAACAGAGTCAACGTTTCTTAGGTCATTCCTCCTTCCATAGGAATTTATTGAAAACGCTCGCTCTGCTCCGCACCATTATCA